>NC_142761.1:23264255-23561755 GCF_054948205.1 Urtica dioica subsp. dioica | reverse complement strand
AAAGGTTTCTTCTTCTTCTCAGACTCGAGCACCATAACGGTGTTCTCTATTATGGGATTCCCGTCCACATTGCTATTCTGTGGAACCTTGTCCCTAGTCGAAGACGTGACCGAAACTTCCTTCGTAGTCGTTTTGGTCGGTGTCCTAATCTTGAGCTCCGGCAGCAAAGCCGCCTTGCCCTTATCATGGTTGACTATTTCCGACAGCTTCTTGACCTCTGACAAATCAGAACTTTTCGGTTTAGATTGCGACGCCACCTCGGCATTTTTCACCCTCAGAGAACCGATCAGAGGGTTGGCAATCTTCGGCTCAGAGAGTCGCCTGAGATGCGCCATCGACGCTGCCTTCGTGTCTGTCCCCTTCGGAGCCGGAAGCGAAGCCGCCGAGCGAGTCAACCGGTTGACTGTTTTGGACATCTTGGGCAATTCGTTTGATCCAACCGAGGCAGTTCTGGCAGGGTATCGTTGCAGAGGTGACATTAAGCCGGGATGCGAGTCACTGAACTTCGAAGCCCTCGTAGAGCTCAGCGAAGTCCTCGTCGGAGCTTGTTTCCTGACCGGCGCTTGAGAAGGAAGAGTAGAAGTAGAAGACCCTCCTCCTCTCGCAGCGATTCTTTTTTGCCTCTCCATCTTTAGGGTTTCTATTCGTTTCATCTCCTCCGCTTCCTAAAATAACCATATTAAGCTTTTCAACTTTTACTAAGCTACTCTATAACCAAAGGATCAATATTTTATCCAATCACTATCTTTCATGATTGAGCTATGCAATTTTGGGATCGATCATCATTGATTTATAAATGAATTAAAATTGTGTATGATTTCACACCTATTTTTAGTTTCATATATTGTACATTCTGAATTTTCCAATCACTATTTTATTTCCGCTAGCATGTAATTTCAACCACCTGTGACTGCAAGTATGCAAATTGAGGCTGTTTATTATTGATTTATTAATAATTAGCAGTTCAAGTTCAATTAGTTTCATGTACATATTTCATGACAAGTTACCTTTTCTTTTTTCATCTTTTGGAGATCAGCTTTGAAGGTTCTCAACTTCTCGGCGCGGGCCCGAGCCTCATCCAAAGGACTCAGCTTCAAAGGCTTGGCTCTCCTTATCGGTCCGACATTCTTCTTCTTATCGTCCTGAAGAGGATCCCTTGATCTCTGCCCTTGCCTCTCAACCGCCTTCTTTACAGCTACCTTGCTTTTCCTGCTCCGCGAAGCCCCTTGCAATTCGTAATCCAAAGCAGGGTCGAGCCCCGCGGACCTACCTTCAGCCCCGCGGTGCGGAACCATACTCAGATCTTCTGGCTCATAGCTGACAAGAAGCTTCTCTGCCTTCTGATTGGCCGACGGTAGTTCGGAACCCATGTCAACCACGTTTCGACCGCCCGAATTCCCGCCTTGCCCCCGAAGAGAATCTATGTACGAATCATTATCCATGTTGTTCGACAATCTCCACTCCGGATTAGTATACGCGTGAGAATCGAGTCCGTCGATATTCAGTGGGTCTGATGAAGAGCCGGCAAAACCCGACTCCCGATTGCTAACCATGAAATCGTCGTTGGTTGACCTCAAGAATCCGAGCTTTCTCCCGTTCACTTCAGAAGACATAACGTCACCGTCCACGCCATCGCCATTCAACCCGACTCTTCTAGAGATTACGGGATCCTCGCCTGGTCGACTACGTCGCCTCTTCAACTGGTCAACCGCACTTTCACCTGAAAACAAGCCTCGGTCAAAAGAACCGTGTTTTTCTTCATCAGCATCTCGGAGCAGAAAGTTCTGGAACGCATCCCAGTGCCCACCGTCCGCTTCGCTCGAACCGACGTTTTCCTTCTTCTTCAAGGGTTTGGCCAAGCTCTTCTGGTCTGGCTCCAAACCCCCGCGCCTGTCTTCTTCGGATTCGGATCCAGACTCCAAATCCTCATCCAAGCGGTCTTGGCCACCTTTCGAGGTGATGTAATTCAGATTTCGAATGACCACGACGCCACCTTGCTTTTTCCCTGACCGGCCACCTGTCTTTCTAGACTCTTTTTGGAACTCTGATTCGTCCAATGATCTTGTTCTGTGAGGGTCCAAAGGTTCCCAGTTCTCCGGCATGGTGTTTCCATTGCTGCTGTCCATGGAGTGCCTTTTGTGTCCCATTCTGAGACCTGGGTTGAGTCTTGGATCATCATTCACCGGGTAAGGTGGCTGGAAATATGGGCCGGGCCCGGCGTAGTTCGGGTAGTAAGGCATGCCTTGCATGGGATATGGTTGAAATACGGGGACCTTTCCCGGAGGAGATTGAATAGGCCAATGAGGGAACATTTGCTGCGGAAACTGGCCTTGGAAATACTCTGGATGGCCTTGATGAGTAGGATCTGGAGAAGACTTGACTTCTGCAAAATAGGGTAGGCCATAGGCATAATTTTCTTCAGCTGAGTTCTTTAAGTGGCGGAAAAAAAAAAAGAAAAAAAGCAAACAAAAGGAAAGGAAGAGTTTTATTGAAAACGTATGCTATTTTAGACTCGTTAACAATCCTCCACCAGTTTTGAGTTTATTATATAATTAATCTTATGCTTTATAAAATTGTTATACATATCTCGTAACCGATGTTTTAGTTGACTTTTCGTTCTTAATGTACCTGGATATTGGTAATGTTCAGAATGTCGATTAAGCGATAAATTTTTAAGAGTTAATAAAACATGAGGTTAATTTTAGGATCAACTTTTACATTGCAGGGTACAACTGAGCATTTCAATAAATCACCAGGGGACAGGAATGAATCTTTTTTTTTCATAGACTAGAATCATAATAAAGAATAACAGACATGAACTTGTTATAATCAAGTAACCACTGTCGATATGAGTTACTTATGAAAGGGACTTATTTTGATATATTTATTGCTTAACAAGTACACAACTCGTGCTTGTAAGATTACCAGGTTTTCCATTACTTTCCGAAGCTAACTGAGAGTTTGCCACGCTGGAAAGCATAATGCCCGACGCGTTCATGGCAGTGAAGTCTGCCCGGAGAGGAATTGCCTCAGCAACATCGATTTCAACCCACTGCCCGGTCTCGTGCTTCTTCTTCCACAGCTCTTTAAATCTTTTACATGCATCTCTGTTACATCAATGAGATCAAGAAAATCACAGAGAGAGAGAGAGAGAGATTACACACCCCTGAAAGGAATTGATGAGAAGAAAGTTCAGTTTATACCTTAAACGTGAGGCTCCAAAGCAATCTGAGAATGACATTAACGGAGAAAGGTTGTCGATGTCGAAGCCGGCCGCCATGGCGCGCGCGAAAGCCATGCCTTGCTCTTTCTGAAGCATGGTCTTGCGAGTTTCAAGGACTTTCAAAAGCTGAACTCTACACCAAATCAACGGGGTGAAAATAATTGTCAAAAGATTTGCACGGATAAGATCATCCTTGGATTACTGACTATCTAACTCATCTGAATAGACTCTCTTAATCCTTCGCTAGTAAAATATCCTTGGTTATAAGGGGTAAGATGTTAAGTACTTTGAATTCCCTCCTTGTGCACTGGATCCTTTTGATTCCAGTGGTTCTGCTCCTCGCTGCCATAGTTTCCAGGAAAATAAGAAATAAATTGATCAGAAGGTGCTCTTTTAAGTGAACACAATAATTGCGTATACTCTTTCTTTTACCATGTAAAGAACGATTGCTTTCTCATCGCCGTTATCTGGAAAAGTTCTGCTTGCTATCATAGAGATTAGAAAGAAAAAGAAATGATATTTTGCATGTTCCAATGTACATAAATACAAAAGAGCATAGATGACATGAAAAGGACTATGTACCAATAAGAAAAAAAGAAAAATAAATGGGAGTTAAGAAAACAATAAAAGAAAGTTCTTCTGTATTATATACCTTCTATGCTTTCCATAGGCTTCATTGGGCTATCTTCGATCTGCCATCGAGAAAACGGGAGTTGAGATGAGATTTTCTGTAACGTTACATAAAAAAATCATTTCACTTTGATCCGATAGATGAAACTTACAGCATTTTGAGCAGCCTCGGTGCTCCCTTGAATCACAATCGCCTCTTCGATCTGCAGTATCTCAGACTCCAACGTGTACACTCGTTCCAACACTTCCGGGGTACTAACAAACCGAACAAATCTATAGACGCAAAATGTACGAGTCATGCTTTTGTAATCAACAAGTATTGATAACTGTGGAACACTAGTCACTCTAATCGCATTAGAATTCGCATTGAAACAGACAGCTCGGTGAGTACAAATTTTCACTGGAAGTCCACATTCCATGTTTGAGAAAGGGCTAAAAAGAGATAGCGAGACGAACCTTTCAACCGTACCCTTTGTGAACCACGACACATCTTTATCCAATTTGGGCTTGAGAATAATCGAATAGCCTCCTTTCGCGACTTGGTCTTGGGCAGTTTTCAAATGGGCGAGAAACGGATTAAGTAGACCCGAAGCTAGCTTCTCTGTCTTCCCGTTTTTAGATATGAGCAAGTCACACCTAAACACAATCGAATTACACGAGAATGTGAAATTGGAAAACAGCCAAAGCA
The DNA here is from genome assembly GCF_054948205.1 of Urtica dioica subsp. dioica. Lineage (NCBI taxonomy): Eukaryota > Viridiplantae > Streptophyta > Magnoliopsida > Rosales > Urticaceae > Urtica > Urtica dioica. The sequence goes on along the minus strand of NC_142761.1, from coordinate 23,557,214 downwards.
CAAGTCTGATTTTGCAAACGAAGAGTGTTATCGTCAACTTCAAAAAATATATCCTTTTTCTCCTTCTAAAATGAAAAGACAGCGACAGACCAACCCAATAAGGATTGAAATGTAAGAGGGGGAGGGGAACACGCTAGAAAAATTTCTTAAAGGAGCTCAAAAAAGAATAAACAGATTAACTAATACTATTTATGTTTCTATAAGATCCAAGACTGAGATCATCTAAATACAACAATTCAGATCCTATAAGATGCGGTAAAAAAAATTATCATCCCAATCGCTAGTTGATTATAAGCACAATGAGATTGCATGGCCAAAATCCAATAAATGTAGACTACATCAGACGATATAAAAACACCCCGATAAGCTCAAAAAACCCAGTTTTAGGTATGAGAAATGTATATGGCGTAATTACCTAGTCCGCGTTGGTGTGAGTTGAAACAAAGCCGAGTCAAGCTGAGTAGAAGACTTCATTTTTTTTTTTTTACGGAGAGAGAAAACACTCTGCCAACAACATGCTCGGAGCTTTAAAGAGCTTTTGTTATGAAAAAGAAAAATTGAAGCCGGAAAGTTGGTTTCAGAGAGTCATCTCTCAGAACTTAAAAAAAAAAAAAAAAAAAAAAAAAAAAAAGAAAAAAAAAGAGTATATTTATAGCTCTATAAAAAGTATTAACTTTAAGATAACTAGAGAGAGAAAGAGAGAGGGGGGAGAGTGAGAATATTTTTCGAGAGAGAGAGAATCCGAAGAGGCAACCGAGTAGAGCTTTGGATACCAGTCTCCGATACAACAAGATGCCGGGGTCAACATACGAAGACAACGTACAAGTTTACGGTGCTAGGTGATAGGATTGGTAATATTATCGGAGACCCGCTAACCCTTTCATACTCGACTTTAATGGATCGGATAGTACCTGTTTAAAACAGGTTAACACGCATGTCGATAACAATTTAGCAGGTACGGATAAAAATAACGAATATCTCATTTCGTCTCGTTAATTAACCTGTTAAGTTAAATTAAAAAAAATATAACGAAATACTTTTTTTTTTACTGAGAATATGCCTAAAAGGTCTTGTGCTAATGTCACCATGACAGTATCAGTTGAAGCACGCAGAGAGAGAGAATCCGAAGAGGCAACACAATGTAAGGCCTCGGATACCAGTTACCATCTTTAGACTGTAAAGCAATATCTGGATGTTGAAATCTTGCATCTGCGTGTATAAAACAAGATGTCGGGGTAAACATAGGAATAATACGTACAAGTCTACATACAAGTCTACATGAACGGTGCTAGGTGCTAGGATCGGCAATATTATCCGAGACTCGCTAACCTCTCGTTACCCGGCTTTAATAAGTCGCGTAGTACCCGTTCAAAACTGGTTAAATAATCCGTTAGCAATTTAGTAGGTACGATAAGCGAATATCTCATTTCGCCTTGTTAATTTGACCCGTTAAAATTAAATAAAAATATAACGGAATACATGTCTTTGACTAAAAATATGCCTAAAAGATTTTGTGCTGGTATCACCATATGACAAAATTGGTGGAAGCACGGATGATAACCTCAATACCGATACAATTGGAATCACACAAGAGTGAAGCATCGAAAATAATCTTATAGTGGTCGGACAATAGCGCTATCACTAAATGCAGGAGCAATCTTATATTTTAATAGGACCCTCAACGAGCTAACTTTCATTGAATAATTTGTTTAAGAAGTGTTAACGCCGTTTTTGGGTCAACACTTAGAACCGTCCGTGGTTCAGTCTAGGGCCGGACCCAATGACCGCACGTAGGTTGGGTGTGGTGAAATCTTCTCTTCTCGTCGTCTTTGCCTCGCCAGAAAGAGGTTTTCGGTTTTCCGTCACTCCAGGTTCTTCGGATTCGTCGAGTCCTTTAAGTTAGCTCCGGCCAATGGCCGACCCTAGCTTGCCCCGGCCAATGGCCGACCCTAGCTATCCCCGGCCAATGGACGACCCTAGCTATCCCCGGCCAATGGCCGACCCTAGCTATCCCCGGCCAATGGACGACTCTAGCTTGCCTCGGCCAATGGCCGACCCTAGCTTGCCCCGGCCAATGGCCGACCCAAAATCCTTCTCGGCCAAGGGGTGCCTCAATGACCCCTTGGTCGCCTATAAATAGAGAGGTCCGCCCTCTCCCAAAGGTAATCCATTTTTGAGTCCCGAAACGCTGTCGAACTCGTACTTCGCTCGTTTCGCTCATCTTTGGCCTCTCACCCTCTAAAACCTCTATACTCCACCTCAATCCCACTAATGTTGAGTGTCGGAGAGGTAAACAGAGGCACCCCTCTGTGTTCCCGTCTTAGCTCACGGTTCTCTTATCTTTTTCAGGTATGCCGGCGAGCTCAAACCCCATCGACAGCTAAGGGACGACTTGGGATACCAAGTCCGACACGCTCGAGCCGAAGTGAGACCACTTGGTCCGGCCTTGGGTCTAACCACTTTGGGCTCCTAAATAGTTGTCCGAAAATGAGCGACAATATTTTGGCGCTAGAAGGAAGGGACCTCCCGACTTTGGCGACGCTCTCCCTTCCATTCCTCTTTCTTGCTACTTTTACGACTCTCGAGAGATGAGTTGAGTTCCCGCCACCTCCGTGGGCACCCGAGCGACTAGCTCGGGGTACGGCCTCCGAAACCTAGCGCATCGTCTAGGAGGGCAACCTCGTGACAACGAGAGGCCAGCCCCAAGACTTGGCAAATGACCCCGAGGCCACGCTCCGAGAGGACGTGGCTCGAGGGCTTGCCGAGCTCCTAGACCACCCCGGCATCGATGGCGCACTCATTGCTGACCTCCTCGGATACCGCATCGAGGACCATGTCAACCATGACAAGAAAGACCCCGACTACGTGGCGAAGTCAAGAACCAACGAGGCCAACCTCGACCACGCTACTCACGAAAGTGAACGCTCACATGCGCCCTCGAGGAAATACCCTCGAGAGACCACATCGAGGCGTCGAAGATCGTACAATACCCGAGGACGCTCGATCTCAAGGTCCCGAAAGGGATGCTCCAAGCTCACCATTTGCGTCCAAGGCCCTCGGATGGGCGACGACACCGAAGGTCGTGGCGCCCGTCGAGGACGTCGCTTGAACGACATATCCTTGCCAAGGGTAATAGGGACGGCCAACGGAGACTTGAGAGACCACCTCAATTCCTGAAGGGAATCCCATGGATGCGACTTGAGAGAGAAACTCAACGCCCGACACGAGACCGCGAGAGAGGCTGCCTTGGGACACCAATCACCCAACGTCGCTGACCGCGCATCCAACAAAAAGCGCGCCGCCACACTCACGGCACCGGCCACCGGTCCCGGCTCGTGAAGGAAGAGGCGTAGAAAAGTCAAGTCCCTAACGACCCTCTTTCTATGACCCCGAAGCAATCCTTCGTCCCTCTCAACACGACACCCGACAGGATCCTGAGCTTACACAGAGAGAAGCTGGGATCCCCACCCCCGATGAAGAAGGACCCCGCAACGCGAGACAAGAGCAAACAGTGCGAATATCACCATGACCACGGGCACGCGACAACTGAATGCTACCAACTTAGGAAGCAAATTGATTCCCTGGTTCGAAGTGGGAATCTCAAGGAATTCGTCGCATCTGATAGCAAGGTGACAATCTTGACTTAGCACCCGACTCGTCAGAGAAAGGGAAACGCCTATTAAAGAACAAGCTCCCACCATTTGCAGCGATGGTTGTCATGGCTTCCGCCGTTAAACTCACGCCCGAACTCGCTCGAATTTGTGATCGCTTTATTTCAAACATGTAATTTTCTTTTTCCAAAGAAGGCCAAGTGCCATGGCAACCTGTAACGACCTCCTTATTGCAATAAAGAGTTATTCCACACATGGTGACATATTATTGTATATCCCCTACGTGAGAGTTTCCTGCTTTTCATCTCACAAACGCAAGAAACTCGGGGGGCTAACAGGGAGCAATACTAAATCAAAACAACTCAAAAACAAAAATAAAAATAAAAATATAACAAAGTCTCAAGTGGCCGATGGTTAGGCCGGAGGTCCCAAAGAGAGACAATCTACATAACTCCTCGAGTTGAGTTCACTCCTCGAGTCGAGTCTCGAGTCCACAAGTCGACCGATAAGTCCTCGTGCCGACTCTACATCACTCCTCGAGTTGAGTTCCAAGTCCACGAGTCGACTAACTACTCCTCGTGCCGACTCCACGCACTCCTCGAGTTGAGTTCACTCCTCGAGTTGAGTTCCGAGTCCACGAGTCGACTAACTACACCTCGTGCCAACTCCACGCACTCCTCGAGTTGAGTTCACTCCTCGAGTTGAGTTCCGAGACCACGAGTCGACTGATAGGTCCTCGTACCGACTCTACATAACTCCTCGAGTTGAGTTCACTCCTCGAGTCGAGTCTCGAGTCCACGAGTCGACTGATAGGTCCTCGTACCGACTCTACATAACTCCTCGAGTTGAGTTCACTCCTCGAGTCGAGTCTCGAGTCCACGAGTCGACTGATAGGTCCTCGTACCGACTCTACATAACTCCTCGAGTTGAGTTCACTCCTCGAGTCGAGTCTCGAGTCCACGAGTCGACTGATAGGTCCTCGTACCGACTCTACATAACTCCTCGAGTTGAGTTCACTCCTCGAGTCGAGTCTCGAGTCCACGAGTCGACTAACTACTCCTCGTGCCGACTCTACATGACTCCTCGAGTTGAGTTCAGTACTCGAGTCGAGTACCGAGTCCACGAGTTGACTAACTACTCCTTGTGCCGACTCCACATGACTCCTCGAGTCGAGTTCACTCCGCGAGTCGAGTACCAAGTCCACGAGTCGACTATATACTCCTCGTGCCGACTCCACATGACTCCTCGAGTTGAAATCACTCCTCGAGTCGAGTCTCGAGTCCACGAGTCGACCGATAAGTCCTCGTGCCAACTCTACACGTGATCCCTCGAGTTGAGTTCACTCCTCGAGTCCACGAGTCGACCGATAAGTCCTCGTGCCGACTCTACACGTGACTCCTCGAGTTGAGTTCACTCCTCGAGTCGAATACTGAGTCCACGAGTCGACTAACTACTCCTCGTGCCGACTCTACATGACTCCTCGAGTTGAGTTCACTCATCGAGTCGAGTACCGAGTCCATGAGTCGACTAACTACTCCTCATGCCGACTCCACATGACTCCTTGAGTTGAGTTCACTCCTCGAGTCGAGTCTCGAGTCCACGAGTCGACTGATAGGTCCTCGTACCGACTCTACATGACTCCTCGAGTCGAGTACCGAGTCCACGAGTCGACTAACCACTCCTCGTGCCGACTCCACATGACTCCTCGAGTTGAGTTCATTCCTCAAGTCGAATACCGAGTCCACGAGTTGGCTGATAAGCCCTCGTGCCAACTCTTCACGACTCCTCGAGTTGAGATCACTCCTCGATTTGAGATCACTCCTCGAGTTGAGTTCCGAGTCCACAAGTCGACTGATAAGTCCTCGTGCCAACTCTTCACGACTCCTCAAGTTGAGATCACTCCTGGAGTTGAGTTCCGAGTCCACAAGTCGACTGACAAGTCTTCATGCCAACTTTTCACGTGACTAGCCCTCGAGTCGACCTTATATTTAACTCCTCGAGTCGAGTCTATTCCTAAAGTTGAGCCCTAAAACCCATGGATCGACTTGAAAGTCCTCGTGTCGAAAAAACACAACTTCCCGAGTCACCAGTCAATGGAAGACTCGCAAGACTCAATAACAAATCTGAATGCTCTCCCACAAACAGTGAAGGTCGTTCCTAACGACGTGCTCAAGTTTGTTGGAATCGATCTAGGGTTTAAGAAAATAATTAACGCTTCGGTAAGCAGCGAAATTTTAAAAATTTTCTTTTACAAGTAAAACCAGTTTTTACTAACCTAGACAAAAGAGCAAGTACACGTAATTAAAAACTATTATGAGCTAAGAAGTTTACTAACCTTTCTTGAAGCTTGATCTTTGAGAAGCTTTTAGAAAGTTGCAACGCTCGTCTCCCCTCGCAGCACGTCCCTCTTTCTTTCCTCGGCACCTCGAGCAACCACGAAAGTTTCTATCACTAAATCACTCGAGAGAAAAGGAATTAGTGAGTGGGCACTTTTAAACACTACGACTTAAGAACGAGTCTTGAAGTCGCAGAGCTAAACTCTAGGTCAAATGAGGACCTAGGTGCCAAAACAAAAAATCGAAAATAAACTAGAGAGAGAGAGAGAGGAGTTCGGCCACAATGTCTAGAGAGAGAGTCTCTCAATCTCTAACTTGTGTGGAATTCGAAAAATGAGAAGAATGAGGCTCCTATTTATAGGAGAGGCTTTACCTTCAATAAGGTAGTTTCCTCTTCTATATTGAATATCACATATTCATGAAGAAATCCCTTGTTTTCCTTTTTCATTTTGGGCGTGTAAGGCATTACCTATGCCACATGGATTTGTTTCCTCATTTATTCTCTCCCTCTTTGACTTGTCTTGGCCGAACTTCCTTGTTCCTCTTAGAGGAAATTTGTTTCCTCTTTTTCTTTTGGCAAGTATCTAGATACATTCATGCACACAATTCTCTCTTTCCCTTTGGGTAGTGGGCGCCTAAAATGGTTCTAGAAAGGCCTTCTAGAAGCTTTTCCATTTATTCATAACAACATGAAAAAGGCCCATTAAGAATTTTCAATAAAATTCTTATGAAATGAAATTAATCCACAAGGCCCAATTAATCATATTATGGCCGAGTGTTACATGTCATCAAATGACCATGTCACAAAATTTATTGACATTCATTTCATCCTATGTCTCAAAAGACAAAATTACCGTTTTGACAATTTTCGTTCTTGTTTTGACTTAGCTTCCAGTTTAACTATTCCTACTCGATCTGATTCGTGATAGTGACCTCATGGACCCAAATGAACAAAGCTTGAGCTAAACACTTGGACTCAAAAGTTCACAAACCTTTTCCAAGTTTAGCTTAATGCCAACTGACTCCACTAAAGAGTTGACACTGAAAATCTCTCGGTTCAAATGAATTTATTTTCTACTCAAGAATTCAACCTAATTATGATGAGCGGATCCACTGAATATTATCTATGTTTACCCTTCATGAATGTCATCAGCTAGTCGGGATTTACTAAATTACCATTTTACCCTTCTAGCTGTTATTTCCTCAACTCCTTTGTCGCTTGTGAATAAGTTAGAAACAATGTATTGACGAGGAGCTAACAAGTCACATTGTTTCATCCAAAAGAGTCAGGACTCAATTTGGACACTGGCCAGTTCATTTATTCACACTCCAAGGAACAAAGCATGAGGTGACATACATTGCATTTCAGCAATCTTGTACATGAATTCCATATCTATGAGAACTTCACAAAGTTACTCATGACATTCTCACAACTTAGTACTTCACCAATAGGCCCTGTTCGGAATCACATAGTGAGTCCGAACTCTGACTTTCTCAAATGAGAATACGTAAGCTGTGAAATGGCATGTCTCATTTCAGGATTAAGGTAAGCATGATGCAATTCATACATAGTGACTTCGAGACATAAGAGGTTAAATGGTTTGTTCTTATCTTGTCTCTAGAAGTGCACTGGTCAATTAAGTACCTTCGGAAGATACCTAGAAGAACTATAGAGTCTCCAACTCTCAATGCCTCATAACCAGACATCATAGATTCTTCTAACAATCATACTGAGGTCAATAGTCCTTTGACCTTTAGATTGCGAATATATCGTTTTAAGCAAACTACGAAGAGTTTGTTCATGCAAATCTACATTTGTCTCTTCGTAAGTTGTTAAGTTTGTTTATGGACTAAAAGACTATGATTTTATCATCAAGCTTCAGACAAGGAAGATTGAATGAACGTTTCAACTTTTTATTAATGAATAAGCAATTACAAGCAAGAGTCTTCGTAAGAGTATATGACATCAAATGTACATAAATAGACACTACTACTCTTCTTGTGGGCACCATTGACAACAAACTCCCACTTGACTCAAAGAAGATGTGAGTAGTCCTACATGCCTAATCCCTTTCGAAGTTGGTCGAAGACCATGTTCGCTAGGGCCTTGGTGAATAGATCTGCCAGAGATCTACTTCACCTCCACGTCTCCGCGTTGCGCGATCTCTCGAATCAAATGGTATTTCCTCTCAATATGCTTAGAGCGCTTATGGCTTCTAGGTTCCTTTGAGTTAGCGACAGCCCCACTATTATCACAATAAAGGGTCATGGGCTCGTCGACGTTTGGAACAACTTCCAAATACTTAAGGAATTTTCTAAGCCATACAGCCTCTTTGGATGCTTCACAAGCAGCCACATATTCTGCTTCCATTGTGGAGTCAGCAATGCAAGATTGCTTAATACTTCTCCACACAACAGCTCCACCATTAAGGATGACCACAGATCCCGAAGTGGATTTCCTGGAATCCTTATCCGCTTGAAAATCAGAGTCGGTATATCCCGTCATAGTCAGGTCAATACCTGAGTATGTAAGCATCAAGTTCCTAGTTCTTCGAAGATACTTAAGAACATGCTTAACAACAATCCAGCGCTCGGGTCCAGGGTTGGATTGGAAACGGCTAACTACGCCAACGGCGAAACATATATCAGGTCTAGTGCAAAGCATAGCATACATGAGGCTTCCTACGGCAGAGGCGTAAGGAATTTTTCTCATGTCTTCAATCTCTAGTGCAGTCTTGGGAGACTGGTCTTTAGAGAGTGAAACTCCATGCCTAAAGGGTGTTTGACCCTTCTTGGAGTCTTGCATCGAGAAGCGATCCATCACCTTATCAATATAAGATGCTTGAGAGAGTGACAGGGTCCGGTTTTTTCTATCTCGAAAGATTTGGATCCCCAGAATGTACGCAGCTTCTCGTAGATCCTTCATATCGAATTGCTTTGCCAGCCAGACCTTAACCTCAGATAACTTACCCACGTCATTACCAATGAGTAGTATATCATCGACATATAGTACCAGAAACACAACTTTGCCTTCGTGTATTAACTTGTAAATACAAGGTTCATCTATTGACTATTCAAAGCCGAAGCTTTTCACAGTTTCATCGAATCTGATATTCCATGACCTAGATGCTTGCTTTAACCCATAAATGGACTTAAGCAACTCACAAACCTTGGTCTCTTTACCTTCTTCCATGAAACCGTCTGGTTGAGCCATGTAAATGCGCTCATCAAGATTGCCATTCAGAAAGGCTGTCTTGACATCCATTTGCCAGATCTCATAGTCGAGAGCTGCAGCTATGGATAGGAGTATGCGGATGGATTTAAGCATCGCGACTGGCGAGAAGGTTTCTTCATAGTCAATCCCTTCTTGTTGGGTATAACCCTTCGCCACAAGTCGTGCTTTGAACGTCTTGACGTTCCCATCAGGACCCATTTTCTTCTTGTATATCCACTTACACCCTACGGGTTTAATCCCTTCAGGAAGGTCTACAAGTTTCCAGACATTGTTGACATACATCGAGTGCATTTCAACTTTCATGGCGTCAAACCAAAGGTTTGATTCAGAACAAGCCATCGCTTGGCTATAGGAAACAGGATCATCCATGTCAGAGACGGCTACAAGAGAGTCTCCATAAGACATGTACCTGTCAGGATTTTGAGTAGCCCTCCCACTACGTCTAAGTACTACTTGACGAGATTCTGATGAGTTAGGTTGTGTTTCAGTTGGGGTAAGAACAGTTCTTACAGATGAGGTAGAAGCTTCCTCACCCAACTTTTCTTCAAGCACAATTTTGCTTATAGGTTTTGCATCCTTCATAAAGTCCTCCTCAAGGAAACGAGCATTCGTGCTAACAAAAGTCTTATCGTCCTCGGGACTGTAGAAAGTAAAACCTTTGGTTTCCTTTGGATATCCCACAAACAGGCACAATTCTGACCTACTAGCCAACTTGCTAGTCTTTTGCCTCAGCACGTGTGCAGGGCAACCCCAAATTCGGATGTGGCCCAAACTTACTTTACGGCCAATCCATCGTTCATAAGGAGTACCAGGAACCGTTTTAGACGGAACTTGGTTTTGAATGTAAGCGGCTGTTTCGAGGGCATATCCCCAAAAGGAAAGAGGGAGTGATGAGTAACTCATCATTGATCTAACCATCTCCATAAGAGTTCGGTTCCTTCTCTCTGACACTCCATTTTGTTGAGGTGTGCCAGGTGCGGTAAGCTGAGAAGCGATACCTTCTTCTTTAAGAAAGTCATCGAACTCTCCAGACATATACTCACCACCTCGATCAGATCGAAGGGTTTTGATCACTTTGCCAGTTTGCTTTTCCACTAAAGCCTTAAAGACCTTAAATACGTTAAAGGTCTCAGATTTGTGTTTGAGGAAATAGACAAAACCATATCGTGAGTAATCATCGGTGAAGGTAATGAAGTATTCGTATCCTCCACGTGCCTGTTGGCTGAGCGGACCACATACATCAGAATGTACTAGCTCCAGCAACTCAGTGGCTCTTCGACCCTTATCGGAGAAAGGTCGCTTAGTCATTTTTCCTTCTATGCTGGATTCACAAGTAGGTAGTGAACCTATTGCAGAGGCTTGGAGTGGACCATCCCTCATAAGTCTCTTAATCCTATCTAGACTGATATGACCAAGTCTTAAGTGCCAAAGGTATGTTGATTTTGTTAGATCGGAGGATTCAGAAAGTTTGATCCTCTTTGGCTCCCTAATTAGATCATTATCTATTTCGGTGTCTAAAAGAGAAGGTTTAGTGGGATAGATGTAGAAAAGAGCATTCTTCATACATGCATCAGTGACAAAAGAATTATCAGGAAACGAAATACGAATTCCATTCTTAATGAACTTTAAACAATAATCTTGCTCACGAAGACGAGCAACGGATATTAAGTTCTTCCCAAAGGTAGGAACAAAATAAACATTATTCAAGTTTAAAGTGCGGTCTTCAAAAGACAGCGTCACGGATCCCACAGCCTTCGCGGACACCAGACTCCCATGACCCCATTTGAAACAGAACTCGCCTTCCTTTAAGCTTTTGGTTTTCTTGAAACCATTCAAGGAACAACAAATATGGTTAGTAGCAGCTGAGTCAAAATCCACGTTGATACATTATCAGCTACTAAGCATGCTTCGGTAACCAGTACAATATTATGTTCCTTTGCTTTGAGATAGGTAGGACAGTTCTTTTTATCGGCTTTGTGAGGTCTCTTCTTAGTTCCAGAGGCGGAGGCTTTTTGCTCAGTAGCATGTGCCTCTCCTTGATTCCTCTTTCTCTTAGTGAGACCTACAGCAGTGTGAAGTTCCTTCATAAGCTTAGTAACCGTGTACTCTAGCTTGTTTATGAAGTAGTTCATCTTGGAGGTATCAAGAGATGCGGGGAGAGTTTCTAAGATCATATCTATGATATTCTTCCCATCAATCTCAGATCCTAGGATTTCCATTTTATTCAGAAAACTAATGATCTGTATCATGAAGTCTCCAATAGGAGTCCTAGCCTGCATATGACAGCTCATAAACTGTCGGACTGCTTGTAGCCTTGTTTGACGCCTTTGCCCTCCAAACATCTCAAGGAGATTGTAGAGCATGTCAGCGGCAGTCTCGATGTCACGATGTTGCTCTTTCAGCACATTATTCATAGATGCCAAGATATAGCACCTCACAATCTCGTCGGATCGAAGCCAGGCCGCTAAGGCGTCATTGTCCTCTTGAGTTGAATCATCATTCGTCAGAGGAGGACACGGGGTGGTGAGTACCCATTTGTGCTTGTTAACGATAGGTATTATGTCGAGGTTACGTTTCGAATCTACGTAGTTTTCGTTTTCGAGTTTGATCGAGGAAAGAAAAATTGAGAGATGGTTGAGAGACATATTGCCTATATAAGTGTTTATGATTAGTCTTTGGTTTAGGATTTAAGTTTGTTTAAGACTTTGATAAAATCCAAAGGTGTTATAAACCAAACGATAATTTACTCCTTCGAGGGAAGGCCGCAAAAAATCTCCATTTATAAGTAAATGACACATCATTAATGCTTAGCCAAGATGTCAATACACCAATTTTGACCAGCCACTTTTTAAATTGGTTTGATCACTCACATCCTTTCGCAGGGCCTCGAGGGAGGATTACTAGGGATTGAGTCTAAGTGTGTAACCAACCACTTAGTTCAAGAGATCGACTTTGAAAAACAATCCGCCGAGGGGAGGTCTTGTCTCATTGTCTCACTCTCGGACTTAGCTCATTGAGCAATGATCAGAGCAAAGCGCCCTTGAGTACTCTCATTTAAGAGAGGGCCACGAGGGTGACTCTTAGTCTGGCGACACTTGCACTTTTCATTAGTGTTGGGGATCGTGGGTTACAAACAACAAGTATAACCCTCCCACTTAGTTTTTGGAGTTGGTTCATCGACTCTTATAAGTTCGGAAACAGATTTCCTAGTTAGAGAGCGACAGAGCGGACAACTAGAAGAGAATCCTAGATCGACATGTTCAGAGCAGTATTAGTGCATAAAGGCACAAGGTACATACTCGATCTTTTCCTATTTTATATTTCGGGAAAGTACGTGAGGGAAGTGTGAACTTCAACTCACTCGAACACTTGAAAGTTTGAGATTACACATCCTTTTATTTTTCGGCTTGTCTACAAGGAGACCTCCCACTCAAATTTTCAAGAGCATATAGGTTTTGAACATATGTGATATAGATATAGTTTTGAAAACATTTTGAAAATTTATTTGATTTGGATGAAAAAATATTTTTCAAGTTTGAAAGTGAAAACGGTTTTTCAAAATTCAAACTAGTTTTGTAAAAACTCAATTTCAATTAATCTTTCAAAAATCAAAACATTTTAATCTTACACATCATGTTTATAATCATATGAAAAAAAAATTTGCTCAAGAAAATTTTCTCATTAGAGTTCTATAACTCATGGTAGTGGGGTTTGAAAATCCGGATTTCTAAAAAACTGGAATTTCAGCACAGCCGCGCACCTCGGAGTAAAATCGCCATATTTGGCGGTTCCGATGTCCTTTTGAGCCGAAACCGGTGGTTTTGGACAGAGGACAGACAGAGCTTTAATTTGATTCAAGAATCATTAAATTTAGATTTCTGAGCAGAGAGTTATTCCACTTTTAATGCGGGTTTACTCCAGCTCGAAGAAAAAGAAATAATTAAAGCTTGGTCCTTTTTAGGTGCGAAAAAGAATCGAGTGTAACAAAACGTTTTCGGATGTTGTTAAAGCTTTTATTGGTGTTTTATTAGTAAGGTAATAACAAGATATAAAAGAAATAACAATATGTATAAAACGATTCAAGTAAAAATAAGAAACTAGTAAGACAAGAAAACTAGTCACAAAATTTTACTCGAAATTTCTCAAACCTTTAAAACACGTTTTTCAATATAAAAAAATAAAAACTTTTAGAACTGATTCTAATGTGTTTTAAAAACATCCCAAACTCATAGAAAATCAACATGATTTTTAATTTAAAGGCAAGAGCAATAAATTAAAAAAAAATCTAATATAACAATTCTAACTTGTCATAAAATTAGTAAACTTTCGAAAACGATTTTCAAGCTCATATTTTTAAATACATGTACATGCTAATCTTTGACCATAGCTCTGATACCATTTGTTGGAATCGATCTAGGGTTTAAGAAAATAATTAACGCTTCGGTAATCGGCGGAATTTTAAAAATTTTCTTTTACAAGTAAAACCAGTTTTTACTAACCTAGATGTTGTCGCCGGTTAGACCCAAGGCCGGACCAAGTGGTCTCGTCTTGACTCGAGCGTGTCGGACCCGGTGTCCCGGGTCGTCCCTTAGCTGTGGATGTCCCTTGAGTTCGTCAAAGTACCTGAAAAGGAGTAGAGAACACGTGAACTACAAAGGGGAAACAGGGGGGGTGCCCCTGTTTACCTCTCCGACGCTCAACATTAGTGTGATTGAGGTGGAGTATAGATGTTTTAGGGGTGTTTAGAGGCCAAAGCTTGAGAGAAACGAGCGAGGTACGAGTTCGGCAGCGTTTCAGTACTCAAGAATGGATTACCTGGACCAAAGGGGGTGCCTTGGTATTTATAGGCAGCCAAGGGGTGGTTTGAAGACCCCTTGGCCGAGTGAGAATGTTTGGGTCGGCCTTGGAGGAGGCTGGGTCGGCCAATGGCCGAGTGAACATGGTGGTGAGGTTCACTCGGCCATTGGCCGAGTGAAGGTCTTGGGCCGGCTGAGGTTCACTCGGCCATTGGCCGAGTGAACTGCTGGAAGGTTCACTCGGCCAATGGCCGAGTGAACTGCAGGGGCAGCTGGAAGGTTCACTCGGCCATTGGCCGAGTGAACTGCTGGAAGGTTCACTCGGCCAATGGCCGAGTGAACTGCCTTGGCGGCTGGAAGGTTCACTCGGCCATTGGCCGAGTGAACTGCTGGAAGGTTCACTCGGCCAATGGCCGAGTGAACTGCCTTGGTGGCTGGAAGGTTCACTTGGCCATTGGCCGAGTGAACTGCTGGAAGGTTCACTCGGCCAATGGCCGAGTGAACTGCCTTGGTGGCTGAGGGGTTCACTCGGCCATTGGCCGAGTGAACTGTCCAATGGCCGAGTGAGCCATTTGACCCAGCCAATGGCCGGGTGAGCCATTGACTCGGCCCATGGTTGGGTTTTCACTTGTCCATTGGTTTGGGCCGGCTCCTGGTTGAGTCAGGGTTTCGCCGCCCAAGATCTCGTACCAGCCATGTGGGTCGAAGAGATGCCCTTGTTCCCGTTGGCCCTAGACGGGCCAACAACATTAGCCCCCCGAGTTTCCGGTCGAGCGTAGGTCGAGTGGAAAATCAAAATCTACGTTTTTATGCGGACGCGGGATGAATGCTCTCGGGTTTGCATCATGAGGAATGGCCTTCGCGCGTCGCGAGGGACGACTTTTTGTTTCGGGTTGATCGTGCGTGGCTCATTTTCTCGATCTACCAACGAGGACGTGATCGGTTAGCACGGCTTTATTGTGTTGTGCGCGTCTTGTTTTCTCGACTTGCCAATGAGGGCATAATCGATTTGCACGTCTTTTTTGTATTGTGCGCGTCTTATTTTCTCGACCTGCCAACGAAGGCATAATCGATTTGCGCGTCTTCGTTGTGTTGTGCGCGTCTTACTTTTCTCGACTCGCCAGCGAAGGCATAATCGATTTGCACGTCTTCGTTGTGTTGTGCGCGTCTTACTTTTCTCGACTTGCCAACGAAGGCATAATCGATTTGCACGTCTTCGTTGTGTTGTGCGCGTCTTACTTTTCTCGACTTGCCAACGAAGGCATAATCGATTTGCACGTCTTTGTTGTATTGTGCGCGTCTTACTTTTCTCGACTTGCCAACGAAGGCATAATCGATTTGCGCGTCTTTGTCGTATTGTGCGCGTCTTACTTTTCTCGACTTGCCAACGAAGGCATAATCGATTTGCGCGTCTTCGTTGTGTTGTGCGCGTCTTACTTTTCTCGACTTGCCAACGAAGGCATAATCGATTTGCACGTCTTTGTTGTATTGTGCGCGTCTTACTTTTCTCGACTTGCCAACGAAGGCATAATCGATTTGCGCGTCTTTGTCGTATTGTGCGCGTCTTACTTTTCTCGACTTGCCAACGAAGGCATAATCGATTTGCGCGTCTTTGTTGTATTGTGCGCGTCTTACTTTTCTCGACTTGCCAACGAAGGCATAATTGATTTGCGCGTCTTTGTTGTATTGTGCGCCTCTTACTTTTCTCGACTTGCCAACGAAGGCATAATCGATTTGCACGTCTTTTTTGTTTTGTGCGCGTCTTGTTTTCTCGATTTGCCGACGAAGGCATAATCGATTTGCACGTCTTTGTTGTATGGTGCGCGTCTTATGTTCTCGACCTGCCAACGAAGGCATAATCGATTTGCACGTCTCTCTTTCTTTCTTTTTTTTTTTTTTTTGTTGAGCGAGCGAACTTTAGTTTCGTCGAGCATTGTTCTTTGTTGAGCATTGTTTCCCATTAGCCCCCCGAGTTTCTCGTGTACTCGTAGAGGAGACTAGAAATTATAATGCAGCAAGATAAAGACTTCGAGGTGAAATGTGATACAATTATCATGCACAAATAGTCAAAAATTACATCCCTGGGCCATTGGCCTTATTGAAATTCGAGATTGTCTTAAAACCGGAAATAAAATGACATAATGAGAAAAGGGGACGGGCTTAGCCCACGACATGCAGCTGTGAGCTCTCCGGTTCTTCAATCGCTGCCTGGTCCATAACAGTCACCGTCGCCGGACCCTTCCTTCCCTGCCGTGAACGGCCTTCGTGCACCGTGGCCGCCCCGACCGTTCTCAGGACATACTCTTTTAATTTCCCGTCTTGAATCAGGGCCTCGATCTGACGCCTAAGATGTTAGCACTCGGACGTCAGATGCCCGTGATCCTGGTGGTACTCACAGAACTTGTTCCGATCCCTCTTCGCGGGATCCTTCGCTAGAGGAGCCGGACTTCCTAGCTTGTCGCGGTGCAGAGCTAGGATCCGCTCTTGCGGAGTGTTCAGAGGGGTGTATGTTGATGACGCTCGGAAGCTATCAACATGCGACGATCTTGGACCGGAGAGGGGGCGACCGTTAGGGGCCCGGCCTCCCTTGCTCCTCTTGCTTTGAGGGTCGGGGCGATCTTCGTCCCGTTCTTCGCGGTGGCGACTACCTTGTCCTCCTGACTTTCGGCCATCGCGGCCATCGAGATAGTCCTCGATTCCCATATGTGTGCGGGCTCTCGTCATCAGCTCCGCCATGTCTCGCGGGACTTGCCCGACAATGGACTTGAGGAAGTCGCTCGTGCGAACTCCCTCGGTGATCGCCGTGATGGCGTCCTTGTCGTCGAAGCCCTCGACTTTGTGAGACTCCTCGGTGAAGCGAGCGAGGTATTGTCTCAATGTCTCATCTCTCCCCTGTCGAATGGAGAGGAGGTGGGTCTTCGATTTCTTTTGTGCCACAAGCGTGGCAAAGCGAGCGAGGAAAGCCTCTCGCAAGGCCCGGAAGGACGGGATGCTTCCAGGCCTCAAACTTTGGAACCACTCAAAGCCCGACCCTGTGAGGGTCAGGCTGAAGGCTTGGCAGAGGGTGGCGTCCGTCTGCCCTTGCATCGTCATCCACGTCTCATAGTGTTGGACGTGGAAGTGGGGGTCCGTACGTCCATCATAGGGGGGAATGGACGGTAACTTAAAGTTTCCCACGCATGGCTGCGCGAGGACTTGTGCGGCGAAGGGAGAGTATGATTCCTCGATCCCTCCGTACGGCCTTTGCCTCCCTGACTCCCTCATCTCGATGATTTGATTCTGGAGGCTCTGAATCATCGTGACCACGTCAAGCCCGTTAGCAGGGCCGACCGTCGGGGCCACGGGAGTCACCGGTTGGCGTTCGTTGGATGCTTGGTCCATGACATTGGCCTGAGGTCGGCCAAGAGTTGCGGCGGGGAGCGCGTCCCTTCGAGAATTTAGCCTTTGGCGGAGATCCTCCCCTCGGGAGTTTCTCTGCGCCGTCAAGCGCTCTCTAAGGTCCACGCCTGGTGCGTGACGAGGCGAGGTCGCCCTTGGTCGGGTCGTCCGGTGAGCGCTTCGGCTATCGGCTATCGGCTCCATCGTCGACCAGAGTCGCTCTCTCCTCGGCGAGGGGCCGTGTCCGGCCACCTCTTGAAACCGAGGGGGCGAGTCCCCGGGACTGTGACCGTGCCTGCTGTCGCGCCGGGTACAAAGGATCGGCCAACGCACCATTGGCCCTCTCGGGTCGCGCTTGAGCGAGGCTAGGGGTGGCCTCGTCGGTCCTCGACTCCTCCACGTATTCGGGGTCGGAGTAATCCTGAGCAGATCGATCCTCGACGTCGTAGCCGAGGAGACCGGCGATGAGGGAGCCGTCAACGCCGGGACGATAAAGGAGCTCCGCGAGCCGCCGGGCCGTGTCCTCTCGTTGAAACGTTCATTCAATCTTCCTTGTCTAAAGCTTTATGATAAAACCTTAGTCTTTTAGTCCATAAACAAACTTAATAACTTACGATGAGACAAATGTAGATTTGCATGAACAAACTCTTCGTAGTTTGCTTAAAACGATATATTCGGAATCTAAAGGTCAAAGGACTATTGACCTCAGTATGATTGTTAGAAGAATCTATGATGTCTGGTTATGAGGCATTGAGAGTTGGAGACTCTATAGTTCTTCTAGGTATCTTCCGAAGGTACTTAATTGACCAGTGCACTTCTAGAGACAAGATAAGAACAAACCATTTAACCTCTTATGTCTCGAAGTCACTATGTATGAATTGCATCATGCTTACCTTAATCCTGAAATGAGACATGTCATTTCACAGCTTACGTATTCTCATTTGAGAAAGTCAGAGTTCGGACTCACTATGTGATTCCGAACAGGGCCTATTGGTGAAGTACTAAGTTGTGAGAATGTCATGAGTAACTTTGTGAAGTTCTCATAGATATGGAATTCATGTACAAGATTGCTGAAATGCAATGTATGTCACCTCATGCTTTGTTCCTTGGAGTGTGAATAAATGAATTGGCCAGTGTCCAAATTGAGTCCTGACTCTTTTGGATGAAACAATGTGACTTGTTAGCTCCTCGTCAATACATTGTTTCTAACTTATTCACAAGCGACAAAGGAGTTGAGGAAATAACAGTTAGAAGGGTAAAATGGTAATTTAGTAAATCCCGACTAGCTGATGACATTCATGAAGGGTAAACATAGATAATATTCAGTGGATCCGCTCATCATAATTAGGTCGAATTCTTGAGTAGAAAATAAATTCATTTGAACCGAGAGATTTTCAGTGTCAGCTCTTTAGTGGAGTCAGTTGGCATTAAGCTAAACTTGGAAAAGGTTTGTGAACTTTTGACTCCAAGTGTTTAGCTCAAGCTTTGTTCATTTGGGTCCATGAGGTCACTATCACGAATCACATCGATAGGAATAGTTAAACTGGAAGCTAAGTCAAAACAAGACATAAAATAGTTAAAAGGGTTTTTTTTTGTCTTTTGAGACAAAGGATGAAATGAATGTCAATAAATTTTTTGACAAGTTCATTTGATGACTTAATGTCACTCGGCCATGACTTGATCATTGGGCCTTGTGAATTAATTTCATTTCATAAGAATTTTATTTAAAATTCTAAATGGGCCTTTTCTTATGTTGTCATGAACAAGTGAAGAAAATTCTAGAAGCCTTTTTCTAGACATAATAGGCGCCCACTACCCAAAGAGAAAGGGAAATTATTTTGTGCATAAATGTATTTAGATACTTGCCAAAAGAAAAAGAGGAAACAAATTTGCATAAGGATGCACAAGGTATTTCGGCCAAGAGAGTAATAGGCAAGCCAAGGAACAAAAAAGGAAACAAATCCTAGCCTTCTAGAAGGCTGCCTTGGGCGCCCAAATGGAATAAGAAATAAGGGTGATTTTGCTCATGAATATGTGATATTCTATAGAAGAGGAAACTACCTTATTGAAGGTAAGACCTCTCCTATAAATAGGAGCCTCATTCTTCTCATTCCATTCATTCCACACAAGTTAGAGATTGAGAGACTCTCTCTCTAGACGTTGTGGCCGAAAATCCTCTCTTCCTCTCTCTAGTTTATTTTCGATTTTTTCTTGTCTTGGCACCTAGGTCCTCACTCGACCTAGTGTTTAGCTCTGCGACTTCGAGACTCGTTCTTAAGTCGTAGTGTTAAAAAGTGCCAACTCACTGATTCCTTCTTTTCGAGTTATTTAGTGATAGAAACTTTCGTGGTTGCTCGAGGTGCCGAAGAAAGAAAGAGAGACGTGCTGCGAGGGGACACGAGCGTTGCAAACTTTCCAAAAGCTTCTTCAAAGTTCAAGCTTCAAGAAAGGTTAGAAAACTCTTAGCTCATATTGTTTTTAATTACATGTACTTGCTTCTTTGTCTAGGTTAGTAAAAACTGTTTTTACTTGAAAAGAAATTTTTTAAAATTCCGCCGCTTCCCGAAGCATTTAATCTTTTTCTTAAACCCTAGATCAATTCCAACAGTTACAAGCAAGAGTCTTCGTGAGACTTGATTACATCAAGTGTACATAAGTAAAGACTACTACTCTTCTTGTGGGCACCATTGACAACAAACTCTCACTTGACTCAAAGAAGATGTGAGTAGTCCTTCATGCCTAATCCCTCCCGATGATGGTTGAAGACATTGTTCATGTTGTCAATGGTGCCCACAAGAAGAGTTGTAGTCTTTACTTTTGTACATTTGATGTAATAAAGTCTCACGAAGATTCTTGCTTGTAATTGCTTATTCATTAATAAAAAGTTGAAACGTTCATTCATTATTCCTTGTGTGAAGCTTTATGATAAAACCTTAGTCTTTAGTCCATAAACAAACCTAACAACACATGAAGAGACAAATGTAGATTTGCATGAACAAACTTTTCATGGTTTGCTTAAAACGATATATTCGCAATCTAAGGGTCAAGGGACTATTGACCTCAGTACGATTGTTAGGAGAATCTATGATGTCTGGTTAAAGGACATTGAGAGTTGGAGACTCTATAGTTCTTCTAGGTATCTTCTGAAGGTACTGAATTGATCAGTACACTTCTAGAGACAAAATAAAAACAAACTATTTAACCTCTTATGTCTCGAAGTCACTACGTATGAATTGCATCATGCTTACCTTAATCCAGAAATGAGACATGCCATTTCACAGCTTACGTATTCTCATTTGAGAAAGTCAGAGTTCGGACTCACTATGTGATTCTGAACAGAACCTATTGGTGAAGTACTAAGTTGTGAAGATGTCATGAGTAACTTTGTGAAGTTCTCATAGATCTAGAATTGATGTACAAGATTGCTGAAATACAATGTATATCACCTCATGCTTTGTTCCTTTGAATGTGAATAAATGAACTGGCCAGTGTCCAAATTGAGTCGTGACTCTTTTGGATGAATCAATATGACTTGTTAGCTCTTCGTCAATACATTGTTTCTAACTTATTCACAAGCGACAAAGGAGTTGAGGAAATAACATCTAGAAGGGTAAAATGGTAATTTTTTTAAATCCCGACTAGCTGATGATATTCATGAATTGTAAACATAGATAATATTCAGTGGATCCACTCATCACAATTAAGTTGAATTCTTGAGTAGAAAATAAATTCATTTGAACCGAGAGATTTTACGTGTCAAGTCTTTAGTGGAGTCAGTTGACATTAAGCTAAACATGGAAAATGTTTGTGAAATTTTGAGTCCAAGTATTTTAGTTCAAGCTTCGTTCATTTGGATCCATGAGGTCACTATCACAAATCATATCGAGTAGGAATAGTTAAACTTGAAGCTAAGTCAAAACAAGAACGAGACAAGTTTTACGAAAATTGTCTAAAGGGTATTTTTGTCTTTTCAGAATAGGATGAAATGAATGTCAATAAATTTTATGACATTGCCATATAATGACTTAAACAACTCGGCCAAGTTGAATAATTTGGGCTTTGAAGATTAATTTCATTTCATGGAATTTTACTTGAAAATTCCTAATGGGCCTTCTCTTATGTTGTCATGAACAAATGAAGAAAAATCTAGAAGCACCTTCTAGATGGCTTACACGTCTAACCCAAGGCGAAGAGAGAAATTTTGTGCATTGATGTATGAAGATACTTGCCAAAAGAAAAAGAGGAAACAAAATTCCTCTATGAGGAAGTTAACGTGGGCGGCACACACGGCAAAGATAGACGAAAAATAAAAGAGGAAACAAATCCAAGGACTTACTTGGATTGTTTTGGCCGTGTGACTCAATGGGGTGAATAGCAAATTTTGCTCATGAATATGTGATATTCTATAGAAGAGGAAACTACCTTATTGAAGGTAATCCATCCCATCTAAATAGAGGCCTCATTCCACATAAGTTAGAGATTGACAGACTCTCTTTCTAGAACTTGTGACTGCCCCCTTCTCTCTCCCTTTAAGTTTCTTTTGTTTTTGTTTTGGCACCTAGGTCCACATTTGACCTAGTATTTTAGCTCTTCGACTCTTAGACTTGTTCTTGAGTCGACGTGTTTAAAAGTGCCTACACACTAATTCCTTTTTTTCTCGAGTGATTCTTGTGATATAAACTTTTGTGGTTGCTCGAGTTCCCGAGGAAAGAAGAAGGACGAGCTGAGTGCGGAGATGAACGTTTCAAGCTTCACAAAGGTTAGTAAATAAATAATGCTCTTTAATAGTTTTAATTTATATGTACTTGCGCTTTGTCTAGGTTAGTAAAAACGTTTTAGTTGTTTAAAAGAAAATTTTTAAATTCCGCCGCTTGCTCGAAGCGTTAAATATTTTCTTAACCGAGATTAATTCCAACGAATGGTATCATAGCTATGGTCAAAGATATGCATGTACATGTAATTGAAACTATGAGCTTAAAAATCGTTTTCGAATGTTTACTAATTTTGTGAGAAGTTAGAATTGTTTTCTTAGATTTTTTTTAATTTATTGCTCATGCCTTTATATTAAAAATCATGTTGATTTTTTATGACCTTGGGATGTTATTAAAACACATTATAATCAGTTCTAAAAGTTTTTCATTTGTTATAATGAAAAACTTTTTTTAAAGTTTGAGAAAATTTCGAGTAATTTTGTGACTAGTTATATTGTCTTGCTAATTTCGTTTATTTACTCGTTTCGTTTTATGTTTGTTGTTATTTTCTTTTACACCATGTTATTACCATGTTAATAAAACACATATAAAAGCTTTAACAACTTCCTAAAAACGTTCTCGATTTTTTTTCGCACACAAAGTCCGAACTTTAATTATTTTAGTTTTGTTCGAGCTCGAGAAAAACCCATAGTAAAACTGGCATAACTCTCTGCTCAGAATTCGAAATTTAATGATTCTTGAATCAAATTAAAGGTCTATTTGTCTTCTTTCCAATGCAAAGCTCGATTCTTTTTTTGCACTCAAAGTCCACTCTATCGCTCTATAACTAGGAAATTTTTTTCCGAACTTATAAGAGACGATGTGCCAACTCCAAAAACTAAGTGGGAGGGTTATACTTCTTGTTTGTAACTCACGATCCCCAACACTAATGAAAGAAGCAATTAACGTAAGACTAATAGTCACTCTTGTGGCCCTCTCTTCAATGAGAGTACTCTATGGCATTTTTGTTGGAATTGATCCAGGATTAAGAAAAAGTTTAACGCTTTGAGTAAGCGGCGGAATTTAAAAATTTTCTTTAAAACAAGTAAAATGATTTTACTAACCTAGACAAAGAGCTAGTACATATAAATTGAATTATAAACGAGCAATATAAGTTTACTAACCTTTGAGAAGCTTGAACGTTGAGAAGCCTTTGGATGGTTGAAACGTTCGTCTCCCCTCGCAACACGTCTCTCTTCTTTCCTCGGGAACTCGAGCAACCACGCAAGTTTCTATCACTAAAATCACTCGAGAAAGAAAGGAATTAGTGTGCGGGTACTTTTAAACAAAACGGCTCTAGAACAAGTCTCAAAGTCGAAGAGCTAAAAACACTAGGTCAAATGTGGACCTAGGTGCCAAAAAAAAAAAACGAAAGAAAAATTAGAGAGAGAAGGAGAGAGGGGCGGCCAAGCTAGAGATAGAATCTCTCAATCTCTAAAACTTTAGAATGAATAAAATGTGAGAATGAGGCCTCTATTTATAGGGGAGGGATTACCTTCAACAAGGTAGTTTCCTCTTCTATAGAATATCACATATTCATGAGCAAAATTTGTTCTTCCACCAATATAGTCACACGGCCAAACTAATCCAAGCAAGTCCTTGGACTTGTTTCCTCTTTTATTTTGATTCTCCTTGACTTGTGTATGCCGCCCACTTCATTTCCCCTTAGAGGAAATTTGTTTCCTCTTTTTCTTTTGGCAAGTATCTTGATACATTAATGCACAAAATTGGTCTCCCTTTTCCTCTTATTTGGACAGCCAACTCTCCTAGAAGGAGCTTCTTCATTTGTTCATGACAACATAAGAAAGGCCAATTAAGAATTTTCAAGTAAAATTCTATGAAATGAAATTAATCCACAAGGCCCAATGAACTCATCATGGCCGAGCGATTTAAGTCATCATATGACCATGCCAAAAAATTTATTGACATTCATTTCATCCTATGTCCAAAAAGACAAAAAATACCATTTTAACAATTTTCGTAAAACTTGTCTCGTTCTTGTTTTGACTTAGCTTCTAGTTTAACTATTCCTACTCGATGTGATTTGTGACAGTGACCTCATGGATCCAAATGAACAAAGCGTGAGCTAAAATACTTGGACTCAAAAGTTCACAAACCTTTTTCAAGTTTAGCTTAATGTCAACTGACTCCACTAAAGAGTTGACACTGAGAATCTCTTGGTTCAAATGAATTTATTTTCTACTCAAGAATCAACTAATTGTGATGAGTGGATCCACTGAATATTATCTATGTTTATCCTTCATGAATATCATCAGCTAGTTGGGATTTACAAAATTACCATTTTACCCTTCTAGCTATTATTTCCTCAACTCCTTTGTCGCTTGTGAATAAGTTAGAAACAATGTATTGACGAGGAGCTAACAAGTCACATTGTTTCATCCAAAAGAGTTAAGACTCAATTTAGTCAAAATTGATATATTGACATCTTGGCTAAGCATTAATGATGTGTCATTTACTTATAAATGGAGATTTTTTGCGGCCTTCTCTTGAGGGAGTAAATTATCGTTTGGTTTATAACACCTTTGGATTTTATCAAGTCTTAAATAAAACTTAAATCCTAAACCAAAGACTAAATCGTAAACTTGTTTCAACTTTATTAAGCAACATGTCTCGCAAACATCCCTCATTCATCCTTTCCTCGAACAAAGTCGAAAACAAAAACTACGTAGATTCGAAACATAACCTCGACATAATAGTTACCGTTAACAAGCACATACGGGTACTCACCACCCCGTGTCCTCCTCTGACAAATGATGATTCAACTCAAGAGGACAAAGACGCCTTGGCGGCCTGGCTCTGCTCCGATGAGATTGTGAGGTGCTATATCTTAGCATCAATGAACAATGTGTTTCAACAACAACATCGTGACATCGAGACTGCAGCCGACAAGCTCAACAATCTCCTTGAGATGTTTGGAGGGCATAGGCTTAAAGCAAGGCAACAAGTAGTCCGACAGTTTATGAACTGTCACATGCAGGCTAGGACTCCTGTTGGAGACTTTATGATACTGATCATTATTTTTTTGAATAAAATGGAAATCCTAGGATCTGAGATTGATGGGAAGAGTGTCATAGATATGATCTTAAAAACTCTCCTCGCATCTCTTGATACCTCCAAGACTCAACTCGAGGAGTGGACTCAACTCGAGGAGTCATCTGTAGATTCGGCACGACGACTTGTCAGTCATCTCATGGACTCAGGACTTAACTCGAGGAGTAAACTCAACTCCAGGAGTTATGTATTGAGTCGGCACGATGGCTTATCAGTCGACTCGTGGACTCGGAACTCAACTCGAAGAGTTATGTATTGAGTTGACACGAGGGCTTATCAGTCACCTCGTGGACTCGGGACTCAACTCGAGGAGTGAACTCAACTCGAGGAGTTATGTATTGAGTCGGCACGAGGGCTTATCAATCGACTCGTGGACTCGGGACTTAACTCGAGGAGTGAACTCAACTCGAGGAGTTATGTAATGAGTCGGCACGAGGGCTTATCAGTCGACTCGTGGACTCTGGACTCAACTCGAGGAGTGAACTCAACTCGAGGAGTAATGTTGAGAGTCGGCACGAGGGCTTATCAGTCGACTCCTGGACACGGGACTCAACTCGAGGAGTTATGTGGAGAGTCAACACGAAGGCTTATCAGTCGACTCCTGGACTCGGAACTCAACTCGAGGAGTGAACTCAACTCTAGGAGTGAACACAACTCGAGGAGTGAACTAAACTCGAGGAGGTACGTGGAGAGTCAACACGAGGGCTTATCAGTCGACTCTTGGAGTCGAAACTCAACTTGAGGAGTGATATCAACTCGAGGAGTAATGTGGAGAGTCAGCACGAGGTCTTATCAATCGACTCCTGGACTCGGGACTCAACTCGAGGAGTGGACTCAACTAGAGGAGTTATGTGGAGAGTCGGCACGGGGACTCGGGACACAACTCGAGGAGTCATGTGTAGAGTCGGCACGAGGACTTATCAGTAGACTCGTGGACTCGGGACTCAACTCGAGGAGTAAACTCAACTCGAGGAGTTATGTGGAGAGTCAACACGAGGGATTATTAGTCAACTCGTGGACTCGGGACTCAACTCGAGGAGTGGACTCAACTCGAGGAGTTACGTATTGAGTCGGCACGAGGGCCTATCAGTCCACTCCTGGACTCGGGACACAACTCGAGGAGTGGACTCAACTTGAGGAGTCATGTGCAGGGTCGGCACGAGGACTTATCAGTCGACTCGTGGACTCGGGACTCAACTCGAGGAGTGAACTCAACTCGAGGAGGCATGTGGAGAGTCAACACGAGGGCTTAGCAATCGACTCGTGGAGTCGAAACTCAACTCATGGAGTGAACTCAACTCGAGGAGTTATGTATTGAGTCGGCACGAGGACTTATTAGTCGACTCGTGGACTCGGGACTCAACTCGAGGAGTTATGTATTGAGTCGGCACGAGGGCTTATCAGTCGACTCGTGGACTCAGGACTCAACTAGAGGAGTAAACTCAACTCGAGTAGTAATGTTGAGAGTCGGCACGAGGGCTTATCAGTCGACTCCTGGACTCGAGACATAACTCGAGGAGTCATGTGTAGAGTCGGCACAAGGACTTATCAGTCGACTCGTGGAATCGGGACTCAACTCGAGGAGTTATATGGAGAGTCAACACGAGGGCTTATCAGTTAACTCGTGGACTCGGGACTCAACGTGAGGAGTGGTATCAACTCGAGGAGGTATGTATTAAGTCGGCACGAGGGCTTATCGGTCGACTCCAGGACACAGGACTCAACTCATGGAGTGTACTCAACTCGAGGAGTCATCTGTAAATTCGGCACGAGGACTTATCAGTTGACTCATGGACTCGGGACTCAACTCGACGAGTAAACTCAACTCGAGGAATTATGTGGAGAGTCAACACAAGGGCTTATCAGTAGACTCATGGACTCGGAACTCAACTCGAGGAGTTATGTATTGAGTCGGCACGAGGGCTTATCAGTTGGCTTGTGGACTTGGGACTCAACTCGAGGAGTGAACTGAACTCGAGGAGTTATGTAATGAGTCGGCACAAGGGCTTATCAGTCGAATCGTACACTCGGGACTCAGCTAGAGGAGTGAACTCAACTCGAGGAGTAATGTTGAGAGTCGGGACGAGGGCTTATCAGTCGACTCCTGGACTCAGGACTCAACTCCAGGAGTGGACTCAACTCGATTAGTTATGTGGAGAGTCGGCACGAGGGCTTATCAGTCGACTCCTGGACTCGGGACACAACTCGAGGAGTCATGTGTTGAGTCGGCACGAGTACATATCAGTCGACTCGTGAACTCGGGACTCAACTCGAGGAGTTATGTGGAGAGTCAACACGAGGGATTATCAGTCAGCTCGTGGACTCGAGACTCAACTCGAGGAGTGGACTCAACTCGAGGAGTTATGTATTGAGTCGGAACGAGGGCTTATCGGTTGACTCCTGGACACGGGACTCAACTCGAGGAATGGACTCAACTCGAGGAGTCATCTATAGAGTCGGCACGAGGACTTATCAGTCGACTCATGGACTCGGGACTCAACTCGAGGAGTTATGTAGAGAGTCAACACGAGGGATTATCAGTCAACTCGTGGACTCGGGACTCAACTCGAGGAGTGGACTCAACTCGAGGAGTTATGTATTGAGTCGGCACGAGGGCTTATCGGTCGACTCCTGGACACGGGACTCAAATCGAGAAGTGGACTCAACTCGAGGAGTCATCTGTAGAGTCGGCACGAGGACTTATCAGTCGACTCGTGGACTCGAGACTCGAATTGAGGAGTTATGTGGAGAGTCAACACGAGGGATTATCAGTCAACATGTGGACTCGGGACTCAACTCGAGGAGTTATGTATTGAGTCGGCACGATTGCTTATTAGTCGACTCCTGGACTGGGGACTCAACTCGAGGAGTGGACTCAACTAGAGGAGTCATGTGCAGAGTCGGCACAGAGACTTATCAGTCGACTCGTGGACTCGGGACTCAACTCGAGGAGTGAACTCAAGTCGAGGAGTGAATTCAACTCGAGGAGTTATGTATTGAGTCGGCACGTGGGTTTATCAGTCGACTCGTGGACTCAGGACTCAACTCGAGGAGTTATGTGGAGAGTCGGCACGAGGGCTTATCATTCGACTCCTGGACTCGAGACACAACTTGAGGAGTCATGTGTAGTGTCGGCACGAGGACTTATCAGTCAACTTGTGCACTCGTGACTCAACTCGAGGACTTATGTGGAGAGTCAACACGAGGGTTTATCAGTTAACTAGTGGACTCGGGACTCAACTCGAGTAGTGGACTCAACTCGAGGAGTTATGTATTGATTCGGCACGAGGGCTTATCAGTCGACTCCTGGACACGGGACACAAATCGAGAAGTGGACTCAACTCGAGGAGTCATCTGTAGAGTCGGCACGAGGACTTATCAGTCGACTCGTGGACTCGAGACTCAAATTGAGGAGTTATGTGGAGAGTCAACACGAGGGATTATCAGTCAACACGTGGACTCGGGACTCAACTCGAGGAGTTATGTATTGAGTCGGCACGATTGCTTATTAGTCGACTCCTGGACTGGGGACTCTACTCGAGGAGTGGACTCAACTAGAGGAGTCATGTGCAGAGTCGGCACAGAGAGTTATCAGTCGACTCGTGGACTCGGAACTCAACTCGAGGAGTGAACTCAAGTCGAGGAGTGAATTCAACTCGAGGAGTTATGTATTGAGTCGGCACGTGGGTTTATCAGTCGACTCGTGGACTCAGGACTCAACTCGAGGAGTTATGTGGAGAGTCGGCACGAGGGCTTATCATTCGACTCCTGGACTCGGGACACAACTTGAGGAGTCATGTGTAGTGTCGACACGAGGACTTATCAGTCAACTTGTGCACTCGTGACTCAACTCGAGGACTTATGTGGAGAGTCAACACGAGGGTTTATCAGTTAACTAGTGGACTCGGGACTCAACTCGAGTAGTGGACTCAACTCGAGGAGTTATGTATTGAGTCGGCACGAGGGCTTATCGGTCGACTCCTGGACACGGGACTCAACTCGAGGAGTCATCTGTAGATTCGGCATGAGGACTTATCAATCGACTCGTGGACTCGGGACTCAACTTGAGGAGTATACTCAACTTGAGGAATTATGTGGAAAGTCAACACGAGGTCTTTTCAGTCGACTCGTGGACTCGGAACTCAACTCGAGGAGTTATGTATTGAGTCGGCACAAAGGCTTATCAGTCGGCTCGTGGACTCCGGACTCAACTCGACGAGTGAACTCAACTCGAGGAGTTATGTATTGAGTCGGCAAGAGGGCTTATCAGTCGACTCGTGGACTCGGGACTCAACTACAGAAGTGAACTCAACTCGTGGAGTAATGTTGATAGTCGGAACGAGGGCTTATCAGTTGAATCCTGGACTCGGGACTCAACTCAAGGAGTGAACTCAACTTGAGGAGTTATGTGGAGAGTCGGCACGAGGGCTTATCAGTCGACTCCTGGACTCGGGACACAACTCGAGGAGTCATGTGTAGATTCGGCACGAGGACTTATCAGTTGACTCGTGGACTCGGGACTCAACTCGAGGAGTTATGTGGAGAGTCAACACGAGGGCTTATCAGTTAATTGGTGGACTCGGGACTCAACTCGACGAGTGGACTCAACTCGAGGAGTTATGTATTGAGTCGGCACGAGGGCTTATCGGTCGACTACTGGAACGGGACTCAACTCGAGGAGTGGACTCAACTCGAGGAGTTGTCCGTAGAGTCGGCACGAGGACTTATCAGTCGACTCATGGACTCGGGACTCAACTTGAGGAGTAAACTCAACTCGAGGAATTATGTGGAGAGTCAACACGAGGGCTTATCAGTCGACTCGTGGACTCGGAACTCAACTCGAGGAGTGAACTCAACTCGAGGAGTTATGTATTGAGTCGGCACGAGGACTTATCATTCGACTCGTGGACTCGGGACTCAACTTGAGGAGTTATGTATTGAGTCGGCACGAGGGCTTATCAGTCGACTCCTGGACTCGGGACTCAACTCGAGGAGTGGACTCAACTCGAGGAGTCATGTGTGGAGTCGGCAAGAGGACTTATCAGTCGACTCATGGACTCGGGACTCAACTCGACGAGTAAACTCAACTTGAGGAGTTATGTGGAGAGTCAACACGAGGGCTTATAAGTCGACTCGTGGACTCGGAACTCAACTCGAGGAGTTATGTAATGAGTCGGCACGAGGGCTAATCAGTCGGCTCGTGGACTCGGGACTCAACTCGAGGAGTGAACTCAACTCGAGGAGTTATGTATTGAGTCGGCACGAGGGCTTATCAGTCGACTCATGGACTCGGGACTCAACTAGAGGAGTGAACTCAACTCGAGGAGTTATGTATTGAGTCGGCACGAGGGCTTATGTAAAGGATAACTTTTGAATCTCGCCGTTTGTAAAATTTACGAGCTTCCGTTTGTTACAATTAAATTAATGAATGAAATATGGACGTTGAAGTTTAGAGAGTTAATTTAAATTATTTTAAGGTAATGGAAAATCTCGGAATAAATAAAGGATTTATCGAGTTCGTCTCGAGTAATAAATTATTTTCCGATGAAATATTCCGGAATTTAATTTAAGAAATAAATTCTCAAGGATGAGAATTATTTCCGAGAAACCTTAAATATATTTAAATTAATCAAGAACGAACGAGGAAAGTCTCGGTTTAGTTATTTAATTAAAATCCGATCAGTCACGGATTTAATTAAATAATTACATTACAACGGACGTGATTGTAATGAAAGTTCGGGACCCACTTATAAGAATTTTTGAGTTTGGGGTCGGTTTGGAGAGGAGGATATGGGAGTGATCTATGAGCAAATAAGGGATTCTTTTTTTCTTCTCTTATCTTCTTCTATCTTCTACTCTCTTCTTTTCTCTTCTTCACGTCATTCTTCTTCTTCTCTTCCTCACCCGCGCGAGCTCCAACACAACCAGAACAAAGAAAAAAAAAATTCAATCGGCAACGACCACCCAAGCCTTTTCTCTCCGGCTGCTCAACCCCCCAACACCACTCCTTCTCTCTCTTCTTCTTCCTTGCTCGCGCTCGCCCAGCGCTCCGTCACCGAGCCACGCGCACGCCGTCCAGCTGAGACCGAGCGACGGCCGTGAAGCTTGAGCTGCCGCGAGCTAGAGAGGACGCCGGTGAAGAGAAGAGTGAGCACCAAAGAGTTTGATTTCTCCAAAAGCAAGGTGAAATCCCTCTTACCCAAATTGAATTTAAGAGTTGGGGTTTGGATAAATTAATTTGGGGGTTCCTATTTGTGAACGTGGGAGATGGTTTTGAATTGGTTTCTGGGGTGATTTACGCTGGGTTTTGATGTTGATGATTGGAGTTGATGAGATTTGGTTTCAGTGTTGGGTTATGGTTGTTTGCTTGGCCGTGTCATTGTTGGCTGTGTGACTTGATTTTAGCCGTGTGGTTCTTTGTTGTGGCCGTGAGTTTACTTGGCCGAGGGACTTGTTTCAGTTGTGAGTCCTTTTGATTGTTTGTGAAGATAAAATCTGAGTCTCGGGGATTTATTTTGTGGTTAATGCTCGGTTTGATTGTTGGTTGAGTTAGTTCTCGGGTTGTGAAGTTATGTGAATTTGAAATCGTCGCTTGTGTTTTGAGATGAGTTGGTTCGTTTCGAGTTTGGTTAGCTCGTTGTGAGATTGAAATGTGAATTTATTGACAAGTTTGGGTTTTGTGACAAGTGATGTTATTAGTGGTTTGATTTCGGATTCTAAGTCGAGTCGGGAGTTTGGATTTGTAACTTGACTCGATATTCGTTTTTATTTCACAGCTCAGTTACAGATCAGAGAGAATCGAGCGAGAGCCGGCGAAATTGAACACGTTGAAGCCGGAAAAGTAGTGAATTCAGAACAGATTTTTAAAGCTCGATCTCACTCGTGAGTCGTTTATCGCTTTATAGCGTTAGACTCGAGTCTTAATTTTGGATTTGAGATTTGTACTCAAGGATTATTAATTATTTATTAAGAGATGTTCGAGAATTTAATTTTTGGTTAATTCATTTAGAATTCTCGGTTTGTACTATTTTCGGATTATTCATTTAATTTATTTAAGACTCGTTAAATAATGATTTGGATTTTATTTCGTACTCATTCTCTGGTACGAATTCGTACGAGTCTTGAATAAGTTTAAATTCCGAAAAGCCGGGAAATAAGTGAATTAAATTCTCGAACCCCTGAACCGACTCGCAGTGAATCCCGATAACGAACCTTAAGCTTGTCATCACCTTTCGGACCATTGACTAATGAGTTTTCAACTTTGGGTTTTAGTTTCTCGACGCCTCAGAACGTGATAACGCTCCAGGATGTGTAGAGTCTCGGGAAGCGTGAAAAGCGAGGAAACTCCAGAAGTCAACCAATTTTCAGACGATCTTTTCCGGGTAAGTGAGGAGACCTAAGTCAACTACTTACCAAGGGAATAACCCTGTTTGTTTGTGCATTTGCTTGTTAGTAAACAAGAGTAGGTGAAAGCCCTAAAATGAATAAACTTGAAAGTTAAGGCTTCGGCCACTCTTGCTTGAAAACTTAGTTCGGGTACGCCCGTTAGGTTCAAACGCTAACTTGAACCAGCCACGTTGTTGCTTTGTTGTTGTTAGATCCCTCTGCTAACCATAGAGTTTGGCTAGATCGGAGGTGACAGGAGAGCATGTTAGACTCTCGGATTCGAGCCGATGGTAGAAGTACCGGGAGTCACATCCTGAGTCTTCAATCTAAAACACTTAACGAGCATGAAAGGGAAACCATAATTCTTTCGGGATTTATCCCGAGACGCTCTCCTGTTTGTAATTAGTTGTATACTCTATAAGCTAGAGTATCCAAACAATAAATAATGTTGTCGGTGGTACCCACGAGTTCCGACTCGTGTTGAGGACTAAGACGGTCCTGATGGCGCTGAGTACTCCACGGGAGCTGCTGAGAGCACCCCGTTCTAGCAATGGGAAAGGTCGCCCCGGCGAGCCCATTTGCTGTGTCATGACGACACGTAGCGCCGGCGCCCAACTGAAGATGATACCACTAGTGGATCCCAGACAGTCTTAAAACACTTAAGCTACTGATGACTACTGCTCGAAGTCTGAGGTTGGCTTCTTGTCATTCCAAGGGTTGTAGCAGGGGATGTTGTATAACCTTGTGGAATGGCAAGTGATAGCGTAGAGCGAGGCCCCGCGTTAGGCATGCTCTTGAATCATATGTATCTGCATTCTGCATTCTTGTATATTTGTTTGCACGTCACATGGCATTAGTCGTTTTACTTTATAGATAGACTCCCACTTACTGAGTCAATCGACTCATAGTTTTATGACCCTTGGTAATGTAGATAAGGGAAAAGCTGGTAAGCGGGACACGAGATTGAAGACCGAGACCGAGCGCGTATTGCCTTGACCTATGGGCTATGGGGTTTCTGAATCGGGGGTTAGTGTCTTCTGTTGAAACGTTCCGGAACATATTTGTATAGGAGTCGCTATTAGACTCTAAGTTATAAAAGCGAAAAATTTCCCCGAATTTTCGCAAACTATTTTATTATATAATCTTATGAGATATTATGCTTAATTAATGTGTTTATATTATGAGTTATGTATAGATTTGACTTGATCAGTCGCGGTTCGTGGGTGGTGACAGATTTTGTGGTATCAGAGCCCCAGGTTTAGCCGTTTCTGTAGACTTGGGATACGTGTTCTCGGTATAGGTCGCGAGTATGCCATGTGATAGTGTTGTGCTTAGAGTCGACCTGTCTAGAGATAGGTTCGACATGATGCAGGATGAGTTGCTAGGAGTTAGATATCTCCTCCCCGATGAGATTCGTCTGTACCGCGATGCGATCACGTGAATTCCTTCGACCGCAAGTACGTTCAGTGTCGTGAGAGGCACCATCACTTAGGGGCCGGTGGATCGGTCTGACTTGTGAGTGGATAAGTGTCATCTCGACGTTTCACTGCTCAAGTACGAATATCGCGATGACCCCTCCTTATTGGCCAACGTTGAGTCGATGGACTCGTTTCACCGCTGACGGTATTATCAGCTGAGGTGGTGAGATGTTCCAGAAGGTGATACAATACACGTTGGGGCCAGGAGAGGGGGACGAGTGGGAGAAGCAACTTACGAATTCTACCGGCTCGGGATTGAATCGGTTGTCCGATATGGAGACCGACTTGTCCAAGAAATTGTGGATCGGTGTCTGATGTGCTCGAGGATAGACTCCAGCGAGGTATCGAGTATTGGGAGCTATGTGTAGAGCTCCAATATCTTACGCTGGAATCTGATTGTCCCTTGTTAGCTGTCTTGCGAATGCAGACCGAATTCCTCTTCGTGACGCGATGTGGTATATGTTGTCGCACGAAAATGAACAACTATTTAAAACCTCGGGCGGTTCGATCCAAGGCCGGACCAAGTGATCGCACCCGGGCCAAGAGTGTGAACTCGATAGTCTCGAGCTAGGGTTTTCTCCGATCAACCCGCCTCTCGGGAGAGGTAGGGGGTGAGGAGGAGGAGTGACCGTGCCTTGGTTGTCGGCTGCCTACGTACCCGTGCGTGGGATCAGGTCAGAACGTAGTTCAAGCGTATGTGACGCAGTATGAGGCGCGGAGCCTTGGCGGAGAGGCGTGCTCGACGAAGGAAACGGGGCGCGAGGAGTCCTCGGCAGCGTCTCGGAACTTCGGAGATGGCGTACGCGTCTAGCGTGTTAGACGCGCAAGGGTAGCTCTAGTTGAGAACCCTAGGGGCGTGCTTGAGCACCGGAGAACGTTCGGTCAAAGGGAGCGACGTCCGGGAAGTTCCCGTGAGTGCTTTGGGACCTTTGAGAACGAGGGAGAGAGAAGAGAACCTGCTTCAGGCCAAATATGGCATCCAGAGAAGCAGAGAAATCGAGCGTGTCGATAAGAGATGAAGAGAATTATTAGATATTCTTGGATATCTTGGGATGGCTTTCCCCTCAATGGGAGAGGGTATTTATAGGTGTTTGGGAGCCTTAGAAGGTCCCTTTTTCGTCCATGTGGGACTAGGAATGCGTGTGGCATCAAGTGGAGGCGCACGGCGCGCGCGGCGCACAAAGGGCGGCGCACAACGCGCGGCGCGCGGGTCACCGGGCGCGGCGCGGGACGCGCGGCGCAGGACGCGCGGCGCAGGGTGCCTTGACTGGCGCGGCGCGCTGCCTTGTCCGGCGCGGCGCGCTGCCTGCTGCCCGGCTGGCCGGTGCAGCGCGTTGCGTGCGCAGTGAGCGGCTCGTCTTGCCGGGCTCTTGCGGGCTTTCGAATGCCATTCTTCTCACGTGAAATATGAAGCTTTCTACTTGATGAGAGTGACTCGATCCGAGGGGCAAGGCTCGGCCCGGCGAGAGCGACTAGCGACTTGACTCGAGGAGTGACTCGAGGATGACTCGAGGCTCGACTCGAAAGTGACTCGAGGCTCGACTCGAGGGACAATTAAAGGCTCGACTCGAGGAACCACTCAAGGCTCGACTCGAGGAGCGAAGCTTGACTCGAGGAGTCAGGAGTTTGGGCGAGGGCTTGAAGATTTGCCGCTCTTCAGGACCTCCGGCCTGACCATCGGCCCTTTGAGCGACGTGCCCTCTCGGCGTCTCGGGTTTTCCGAAAACGACCGACAACATTAGCCCCCCAAGTTCGTCGTTCGGGAGGCGTCCCAGCGATGAACTTTTTGTTCTTCTAGTTGGGTGTTTGAGGAAAATGTTTCCCGTACCTTGTGGCCCCGAGGAAAGTTTTTTCCTCTTCCCTTTTTTCTTTCTTTTTTTTTTTTTTTTTTTTTTTTTTTTGATGGGTGGCCGCGCGGCGCGCGCCCTGGACGGCGCGGCGCGCGGTCTGCGCTGCACGACCCGCGCGGCGCGCGGGCTTGGCGCGCGGCGCGCCCCGTGCGCGGGGCTGGGTCGCTTCGCGCGGGAGAACTCCGACTTTTTGGAGTTTCTACTCCGATTTTGCTCCTTGTGGGAGTAGGATTTCGACTCCTACCCCCCTAGAAGTCTATAAATAGACCTCCCCCCTTCCCTTTACTCCTCACATTATTTTTTCTCTTTTCTTACGCTTATTTTCTTCTTTTACGTTTGCATTATGGGTGTCCCTCCCCTTTTCTCAGCTGAGAGTCCCGAGATTGATTTCTCTCTCTTGTTTCAGGGTTCTGAACACGCAGAGGATGATCTCTTCGCGGGATTAAGGGAAGTTCCTCTGCACGTGGAAGAAAATCCAAGCGGAGTAGAGCAGTGGTTGGAGGAAGGCGAGCTGGGTGCGGCCGTGCCCGCTGCTCAGCCTCTCGAAGAGCGCGCGCCAACTGGGCGCGGTACAGGCGGGGAGTTTGATCGTCCCGCGTCCGGGGAGCCTGCCCCTCGCC
The DNA here is from genome assembly GCF_054948205.1 of Urtica dioica subsp. dioica. Lineage (NCBI taxonomy): Eukaryota > Viridiplantae > Streptophyta > Magnoliopsida > Rosales > Urticaceae > Urtica > Urtica dioica. The sequence goes on along the minus strand of NC_142761.1, from coordinate 23,520,701 downwards.
TCGTGATCAACTTAGTTGGCGGGGGGGGGGTCCGTGACAAAGTTCGCCTCGACGCGCCGCAGTCCGACTTGGGCTTTCAAGGCGCGCCGGGAGATGTTACGGACGCGGATGCGGTGACTCCGCTAGAGTCGGTTCTCGACGAGATAGACTGCGTGGACGACTTTGGTCCCGAGTCTGAAGATCCCGGAGGTGAGTCAGAGACATGTCCGGGGGCCGAAGGCCTCGCATCGGAGTGTCCCGAGGTACCGTCGGCAGCTGCCGTGGTCGTGTCGGAGGGCGGGGACCCTTCCGTGGAGCCAGGGGATTCTCAGCCCGAGACCCCTGACGCGGAGGCGTTGGTATCGGCGAGGTCGCTTGCTAGGACGGAGTGGTATCCCGAGGAGGGCCTTGCCGCTCCCGAGGACTTCGATTGTTCGGGGGTCGATGCTTCGAGCACGCTTACCTACCGGACATTCGTCGGTCTCCGGGAGGCTTTTGCCATCCCGTCATCCGTGGCGCTTCTCCGTCCTTTAAAGGACGACCGTCCTTTCCGGCCTCGTCGTGGTTTTGCCGCAGTTTCAGTTGCGAGTCTTAACTGCGGGTTGCGGCTGCCGTTTCAACCCATCGTTCAGCAGCTTCTCGCCCGTCTGGGGGTGCACGCATGTCAGATGAGCCCGGCATTCTACCGCATAGTGGCGATGTGCCATATGGAGTGGCATTGCCAGACCGAGCGGGTGATGACCGTGAGTGATTTTCGCAATCTCATCGCGGTCTTCCCTGCGCCCGGGCAACCCAGTTTCTTTGTGGCCCGCGATCGACGGAATACTAAGCTGATCATTGATTCAGAGAAGTACAATCGACGACCGTGGGTGTGGGTCTCGGCGGAGGCTTTTGGTGACGCCCCGCTCCGGTTCGGCCCCTTGTCCGAGTTTCCTGCTAACGAGGGGGCCGATGATCTCGACTTTGTGAAGGAGATCCGGGGAATGTCGGAGGCTCGGAAAGCCGTTGAACGATTTCGTTCTCCTGAGCTGATGGCTTCCACTGGGTGGTTCCCGCCGTTTCCTCAGCGGACCGGGGGTACCCCAAGTGCCGCATCATCTCTCTCGAGCGGCGATCCTCAAGGTATGTTGACGTTTCGTATTTTTGCTTTTGTTTTTAGCTCAAGGTTTTGACTTTGTCGCTTTTGCAGTCTCTTCGGCTAGGGCGAGGGCGAGGGCTCGTCTAGCGAAGGCTTCCCGGGACCCGAAGTCGTTGGCGGCGGTTCGCCGTCGGATTGCTGCGCGGGATGGTCGGGAGAAACTCGATACCGATCATCGGGCGGAGAGCGGTCCTCGCGCTTCCTTGAAGCGACCTTCCTCCTCGGCTTTGCCAGACACGTCTTCGGACTCTAAGCGCGTGAATTCGATGGTCGACGTGGAGGCCGCGGAGGTTAGGGGGGAATGTTCCCTGGGCCTTGCTCAATCTTCGATGAAGATGTGGAAGAGCGTTGTGGCCAGCAGTGACGTAGAGTTCTTTCGTCACGGCGTTTCCGATGCACAGAGAGTGAGTTTCCCTTGCCTTATTTGCGATGAATCTGTCTTCCGCTAAACTGTCTCTTTGCCTTCTCAGGTGCTTGCTCGAGCGACCCGGGGCGAGAAGATCCTTCACGACCTCATCAGGCGGATGAGTCGCGCTCAGGAGGAGCTTGCTCAAGCGAAGTCTCAGTTGGCTCACGCCGAGCGAGGTTCTCACTCAAAGGCGGAGTTTGCGAGTCTCCGCGAGCAGCTTCAGGAGGCTCGCGTGGAACTGGGAGTTACCCGCGGCAAGTGCGACCGCGCTCAGGCGGCGGTGGCGAAGATGGCTGAGGAGCTAACGACGGAACGTCAAGCCCTTGAAGTGGCGACTCGATCGACGGAGGTCTTCCGGAGCGAAGCGCGGGGCCTTCGACGTCAGTTGGAATCGCGCACGGAAGAAGTTGGCATTCTTCAGGGCCAGCTTACATCGAGTGAGGCTGCCCGTGTTCGTGCGGAGCGTAAGCGTGACTCCTTGGCGGAGGAGGTGGCTCGGGTCACCGAGGAGAAAGCCGCGGCGGAGCAGCTTGCGTCCGACCTTCAGGACGACTTTGATGTCGGAGTCGAGGAGGCAAGGCACGCAGCGGCGGTGGAGTGTCGGGACGCCACAGCTGCCGAGAATGTTTCTCGGGGGGTCACCTTCGACTTCTTCGACTCGCTTTTCCCACCACTTGACGGGGCCGACCCTGTGGGCGACGATCCCGCCGAGTGACCGTTTTCTTTCTTTGTTTTTCCTGCGCAAATGTTTTAGCGCGTGCTTTTTAGGTTTTTCCGTTCAGCGCACTTGTCTTAGCGCTTGCTTACTAGGATATTTCCCTTTAGCGCACTTGTCTTAGCGCATGCTTTCTAGGTTTTGAGGCAGTTGCCCCTTTCTTTTATGAGGAGTTATCCATTTATTTTTATGAATGTTTTCGCACACTTATCTTCTATGGCATGCATGGATGGTCACTTGTTTGTGTTAATGATTTTGTCCATCCTTTTATCTCAGCAGGATACTTTTTCAAACACGCCGGTCACTTGGATGGTTTGTGTTCTTAAGCATTTTCAACTGCGAGTCAGCCATGCTATGTAGGTGTGTTACGTGCGCCGGATTGCGCCACGTGGGCGTCTCAAATCGCGCCATGTAGGCATCTTGGGTTGCGCCATGTAAGCGACTTACGTGCGCCATGTAGGCGTCTTACGGGTTGCGCCATGTAGGCGTCTTATGGGCTGCGCCTTTAAGCGACTTACGTGCGCCATGTAGGCGTCTTAGGTTGCGCCATGTAGGCGTCTTACGGGCTGCGCCTTTACGCGACTTACGTGCGCCATGTAGGCGTCTTGGGTTGCGCCATGTAGGCGTCTTACGGGCTGCGCCTTTACGCGACTTACGTGCGCCATGTAGGCGTCTTAGGTTGCGCCATGTAGGCGTCTTACGGGCTGCGCCTTTACGCGACTTACGTGCGCCATGTAGGCGTCTTGGGTTGCGCCATGTAGGCGTCTTACGGGCTGCGCCTTTACGCGACTTACGTGCGCCATGTAGGCGTCTTAGGTTGCGCCATGTAGGCGTCTTACGGGCTGCGCCTTTACGCGACTTACGTGCGCCATGTAGGCGTCTTAGGTTGCGCCATGTAGGCGTCTTACGGGCTGCGCCTTTACGCGACTTACGTGCGCCATGTAGGCGTCTTAGGTTGCGCCATGTAGGCGTCTTACGGGCTGCGCCTTTACGCGACTTACGTGCGCCATGTAGGCGTCTTAGGTTGCGCCATGTAGGCGTCTTACGGGCTGCGCCTTTACGCGACTTACGTGCGCCATGTAGGCGTCTTAGGTTGCGCCATGTAGGCGTCTTACGGGCTGCGCCTTTACGCGACTTACGTGCGCCATGTAGGCGTCTTAGGTTTTTTTGGTGGAGCGTGTTCTTTTGAGAGTTTCCTTACCATAGCTAGCCCCCCTAAGTTTTTTGGGTTATAAGTTAAATGTTGATAACCAGAAAACTTGCATAAAACGAAATTGAAATGGAAAACTTGAGTTTTATTACTTTTGCGAAAGAAAAACTTGCGAGAAAATTTAAATCCTAAAACATTGGCTCGTAGGCCTTATTGAAAATGGAAATAAAAAGCGATAAAAAAGCGGGGGACGCTAGCTACTGATAGTACTGCCTCAAGTGCTCCGCGTTCCACGGGTGGCGAATCGGAGTCCCGTCCGTGTGCTCGATGTAGTATGTCCCGTCGTGAATGACTTTGCGGACTCTGTAAGGGCCTTCCCAGTTTGGGCCTAGGACGCCGGCGCCTTGGACTTGTGTGTTTTGGAACACTCGTCTGAGGACAAGGCTTCCGACGGCAAAGGTTCGCCTTTTGATTTTGGAGTTGTAGTATCTTTCGACCTTGCGTTTCTGTGCGGCGAGGCGTCTGAATGCTTCCGCCCTCTTTTCGTCGATCAGGTCCAACTCAAGGCGCATGGCCTCGTTGTTTTCCGCTTCGTCGAACGTGTCGACTCGGAATGTGGGTATCTCGGTTTCAATTGGAACCACAGCCTCGACCCCATATGCAAGGGAGAATGGCGTCTCGCCGGTGGCGTTTCGCGCGGTTGTCCTATATGCCCATAGGACGAATGGTAATTCATCGGCCCAGGCGCCTTTCTTGTCTTCGAGCTTCTTTTTCAGGTTGCTCTTGATAGTCTTGTTGACTGCCTCGACTTGGCCGTTGGCCTGAGGATGTCGCGGCGAGGAGAAGGTCTTGCTGATCTTCAGTTGATCGCAGATATCTCTTACCCGCGCGTTGTCAAATTGTGCCCCGTTGTCGGTCACAATCGAGGCGGGGATACCGTGCCTGCATATGATGTTCTTCCAGATGAAGTTCGTCGTGTTTGCTTCAGTTATTCTGGCAAGCGGCTCGGCCTCTACCCACTTAGTGAAGTAGTCGATGGCGATAATGGCGTACTCGTATTGCCTTGGCGCTCTAGGGAGCTTGCCAATGATGTCCACGCCCCACTTAGCAAAGGGACGTGGGACAACGATGCTGCTTAATGGGGTCGGGGGCTGCCGCGGAATTTCCGCGAAGCGCTGGCATTTATCGCAACGCCTTGCCCATTCGCAAGCATCTCGCTTCATGGAAGGCCAGAAATAGCCTTGCTTGAGCGCTTTGAGCGCAAGGGAAGTTCCAGCGGCGTGGTTTCCGCAGATGCCCTCATGGATTTCGCGGAGGACCTTGGTCGACTCAACGCTATCGAGGCATCGGAGCAGCGGTGTCGAGTAACCGCGCTTATAGAGCGTGCCCTCACGGAGCGTGTATTTGGATGCTAAGGCCCTCAGTTTATCGGCTTCCTTGCGGTCTTCGGGGAGTTCCCCTCTTCGCAGAAACTCGACAATTGAGTCCATCCAAGTGGGCTGAGATGCCACTTCTATGGTCCCGACTTCGTCTCGGGAGACGGATGGTCGTGGGAGAGATTCAATGGGCACAGTCCCCAATCCGTCTTCGTCGATGCCAGATCCGAGGCGAGCAAGCGCATCAGCCTCCGAATTTCGTTCTCTCGGGATTTGGTGAATCTCGAACCAAGAGAAGGCCTCGAGTTTGGAGTTCGTCTTAGCCAGGTATGCGACCATGTTGGGCTCCTTGGCGATGTAATCTCCCTTAACCTGGTTTACGATCAACTGCGAGTCGCAGTGTATTCGCAGGTTATGGGAGCCGAGCTTCTGTGCTAGCTCTACCCCTACAATGAGCGCTTCGTATTCAGCTTCATTGTTGGAGGCTTGGAAGCCGTAGTGGAGGGCATATCGTAGCTTTTCCCCATCGGGGTTAATTAGGATTATTCCGGCGCCAGCCCCCCGAGCATTAGATGCTCCGTCTACGTATAACTCCCAGATGGGACCCGTTGGGTCTACCTTCCTTTTCCGAGTTAGCTCGCAATCGTTTAAGTCAGTTTCCGCTCTTCCCATATCGGGAGCGTAGGAGAATTCTGCCACGAAGTCGGCTAAGGCCTGCCCCTTTATAGCCGTTTTTGGGTGGAACTCAATCCCGTACTCGCTCAATTCTTGGGACCAGATCGCCATACGAGTCGACGTTCCCTTTTGAAGAGCTTTACCGATCGGATGCTCAGTTCGCACCGCAATTGGGTGAGCTTGGAAGTACGGTCGTAGCTTCTTAGCTGCCGTTACGAGAGCCAGAGAAAGTTTCTCAATCTCGGTATAGCGTGTTTCCGCGTCGAGTAAGGCTTTGCTTACGTAGTAGATTGGCCATTGGACCTTATTCTCCTCGCGGACAAGGACGGCGCTTACAGCTCTTTCAGAGACGGCGAGATACACGTACAGCGTCTCGCCCTCTTTCGGTTTAGAGAGGAATGGTGGGGACCCAAAGTAAGCCTTCATTTCTTGGAAGGCACTTTCGCATTCGTCCGTCCACTCAAAGCCGTCCGTCTTCTTTAGAGCTTTGAAGAACGGTTGACACTTGTCGGTGGCTTTAGATACGAAGCGTGTCAGAGCGGCAATCCGACCGGTCAGGCTTTGCACTTCTTTGACTCGTCGTGGCGACTTCATTTCAAGGAGTGCCCTGATTTTTTCCGGGTTCGCTTCTATGCCTCGTCGGCTGACGATATAACCGAGGAACTTTCCGGATTCAACCCCGAATACGCATTTGTTGGGGTTGAGCTTCATTTTATATCGGCGGAGGATTGTGAACATCTCCCTAAGGTCGCGTACGTGATTAGTTGCCAGTAGGCTTTTAACGAGCATGTCGTCCACGTACACTTCCATCGTCTTGCCGATTTGATCGGCGAAGATCCGATTTACCAAGCGTTGGTATGTCGCTCCCGCGTTCTTGAGGCCGAAAGGCATGACCTTGTAACAGTAGAGACCTCGATCAGTGACAAAGGTTGTCTTAATTTGATCGGGCTCGTGCATTCGAATTTGGTTGTAGCCTGAATAGGCGTCCATGAAGCTTAGGAGTTCATGGCCGGCCGTGGCGTCCAACAGTTGTTCGATGCGCGGGAGTGGAAAGCAATCCTTAGGGCAGGCTTTGTTAAGATCTTTGTAGTCTATACAAATTCGCCACTTCCCGTTGGGCTTTTTTACCATTACCACATTGGCGACCCACTTGGGGTACTTAGCCTCTCGAATGAAGTTTGCGGTGAGGAGTTTCTCGACCTCTTCATTTATGGCCAGGTATCGTTCTGGGTTGAACGTTCGTCTAGCCTGTACTTTTTCGGCGACCTTTGGGTCGTCGTTCAGTCGGTGCACTATTACCTCGGGATCGATTCCGGGCATGTCCGCATGAGTCCATGCAAAAACATCCTTGAACTCCCTAAGGAAGGCGGTAAGCTGAGTTTTGATGGCGAGTGGAAGTCGGGTGCCGATTTTTACAACTTGATCAGGCTTCGACTCGTCCAGGACGATTGGCACAAGATCATCGGAGGTTTCCACCTTAAGTCTTTCGATTTCATCACGGGGGTCAAGTTCTCCGAACTTCCTTGCATCCCTTAGGTTGCATGGGTAATCGTCTTCCAGTTGGAAGATTGTGTTGACCGCTTTTCCCGCGGACTTGCCATCAACTCCTTGCACGTAGCATATTCTGGCTTGGGATTGGTCTCCAGCCATGATGCCAATTCCCCCTTCGGTGGGGAACTTCACCAGTAGGTGATACGTGGAAGTGATTGCCCTCAGCCGGTTCAATGTGGGTCGCCCAATGATTAAGTTGTAGGGCGACTCTTGATCGACCACTAGGAATGGGACCATGTGAACGGCTTCGATTCCTCCAGGGGTTCCAAAGGTGACCGGCAGGTCGATGATGCCCTCAGTCATAACCTTTTCCCCAGTGAACCCAAACAATGGCGTTTGGGTCGGAGTCGGGCGCAGCCCCCCGAGCTTCATGCGCTCTAGGGTGGACTTGAAGATTATGTCGGCAGCGCTGCCGTTATCGATGAGAACCCTTTTCACCAAGTTATTGGCCACTTGGGCTTTGAGCACGATCGCGTCATTGTGCGGATGCACAACTCGCTTGGCCTCTTCATTGGTGAAATACATCGTCTCGTGAGGCACGGACGGAGGTTCTTCATATGTGAAGTTGACGTGCATAGCAGCGTCTTCCTGAGACACGGCCCTAAGGAATTTCTTCCGTTGACGGGCCGAATCCCCATCCTGTGGACCTCCCAGTATGGTGGTTACCACGTGCAGTTGTGGGTTGGCGTTGGCAGTAACCGGGGTTTGGTTGGCAGAGGCGGCTGCTCCTCCTCCTTGACCAGACTGCTGTCTGTTCGCGGTGGGGCCCGCAGCGCCAATCATGCGCAACACGAACTCCTTCAGCTCGCCCCGTTGGATCAGAGCCTCGATTTGCCTTTTGAGGTTGTAGCATTCCGAGGTCAAATGACCATATTCCCGATGGAACTCACAATACCTGGACCGATCGCGAGTTGCGGGATCCTTCTTCATTGGAGCCGGGGGCGTGAACTTGTCACGTGCCAGAGCCAAGATCCTTTCCGGCGCCGTGTTCAGCGGCGTGAACGACGAGTACCCTTTGAAGTTTTCCGCAAGTCGCGGTTTCTGAGGTACAGGGAGTTGGTTGTTAGGAACCTGGTTCCCCTTGTTTCGCCTCTTACGAGGTTCGTTCTGCTCGCGGATAGGTTCTTCCCGACGGCGAGAGCTTTGATTAGTGCTCTTGCGGCCGTCGAGGTAGTCTTCGACTCCCATGAAGGTCTTAGCTCGAGTCATTAACTCGGCCATGGTGGAAGGGACACGGCCGACGACAGACTTGAGGAAGTCACTCGTACGCAAGCCTTCTATGATAGCGGCAATCGCGTCACTGTCGTCAAAGCGGTCGACCTTGTTTGACTCTTCTGTGAATCGGGCGAGGTATCGTCTAAGAGACTCGCCACTCTCTTGCCTGATTGACCACAGGTACATCTTGGTCTTCTTTTGGACCATAGACGTAGCGAATCGTGCTAGGAACATGTCCTTCAGGTCTTTGAACGAGTGGATGCTTCCTGGTCTCAAGTTTTTGAACCACTCAAAGCCGGGTCCGGTGAGGGTCAAACTAAAGGCTTGGCACATGGCACCAGGAGAAACACCCTGCATCGTCATCCAGGTTTCATAGTGCTGGATGTGGTAAGCAGGATCTGCTTTCCCATCATAGGGAGCGAGGTTCGGGAGCTTGAAATTCCCCGTACAAACCTCAGCCAATATCTGAGTAGTGAAAGGCGATGAGTTCTCCTCAATGACTCCGTAGGCGCTTCCACCTATTCCGTACTCTCGGAGATCTCGTACCTCATTTCGAAGGTTGTGGATCATAGTGACCACATCGAGACCGGTCGTTGGAGTAACCCCTTGATCGGGAGGAGTCACCTGCAGCCTCTCGTTAGACCCCTGTCCTGCGCGGCGGTTCCCGTTAGTTGGGGCTGCCAGCGGGATGTTGGGTCTAGAGCTTAGTCGCTCTCTCAGATCATTGCCACGCCCAATGCGTTGAGCAGTGAGGTGGTCCCTAAGATCAGGGCTGGCCGTATGGAGGCGCCGGCTCTGCTTGCGACGTTGCGCTCTCCGCGCGCCCTGACTTTCCGCAACATTCTCCCTCGGACCTAGTCGGTCGAGGGCTGAACGTCGGGAATTCCCCTCTTGAGAAGCTACCGGCGCATCGCCTGTTCGGGGTAAGGGATTCGACGGACCGGCTTCAAACACGGCGGGGAGTCCCCCGTCCTTCGTGAGAGAAGTCTCGACATCCTCCGAGCCACCAGTATCCTCATAATCAGGGTCGCGGCTTTCCTCGTTGAGGTTCTCAGGATCCCCGTTGGGGATCGTCGTGTCACGCATAGGTTGCTTCGCAGCCAGTTGGCGGTGATACCTTGCGTTCCTCGCCTTCAGTCGGCGGATACTCTCCTCCAATTCCGTGATGCGGTTGTCCCTGCTATCAGGAGATGGAGATGGTGAGCGGGTCGAGCTCTCTTCGTGGAGCGACTCTTCGTCACCATGCGCTCGGGAGCGCAAGAAGTATTTCTTGGTCTTAGCGACGTTTTCGGGGTTGTTTGCGCCCTCAGAACGTACGGGTGGTTGGCTACTCATCGTTTCTCAAGTTCGAGAAGGTTGAGTTCGCAGAAGAAAAGAAGAAGATGAATAGAAGGGATTTCGGGCTGAATAGGTCGGGAAGTCCCCTCCTTCTAGCGCCAAAATGTTGTCGCACGAAAATGAACAACTATTTAAAACCTCGGGCGGTTCGATCCAAGGCCGGACCAAGTGATCGCACCCGGGCCAAGAGTGTGAACTCGATAGTCTCGAGCTAGGGTTTTCTCCGATCAACCCGCCTCTCGGGAGAGGTAGGGGGTGAGGAGGAGGAGTGACCGTGCCTTGGTTGTCGGCTGCCTACGTACCCGTGCGTGGGATCAGGTCAGAACGTAGTTCAAGCGTATGTGACGCAGTATGAGGCGCGGAGCCTTGGCGGAGAGGCGTGCTCGACGAAGGAAACGGGGCGCGAGGAGTCCTCGGCAGCGTCTCGGAACTTCGGAGATCGCGTACGCGTCTAGCGTGTTAGACGCGCAAGGGTAGCTCTAGTTGAGAACCCTAGGGGCGTGCTTGAGCACCGGAGAACGTTCGGTCAAAGGGAGCGACGTCCGGGAAGTTCCCGTGAGTGCTTTGGGACCTTTGAGAACGAGGGAGAGAGAAGAGAACCTGCTTCAGGCCAAATATGGCATCCAGAGAAGCAGAGAAATCGAGCGTGTCGATAAGAGATGAAGAGAATTATTAGATATTCTTGGATATCTTGGGATGGCTTTCCCCTCAATGGGAGAGGGTATTTATAGGTGTTTGGGAGCCTTAGAAGGTCCCTTTTTCGTCCATGTGGGACTAGGAATGCGTGTGGCATCAAGTGGAGGCGCACGGCGCGCGCGGCGCACAAAGGGCGGCGCACAACGCGCGGCGCGCGGCGCGCGGCGCAAGGGGCGCGGCGCGCGGGTCACCGGGCGCGGCGCGGGACGCGCGGCGCAGGACGCGCGGCGCAGGGTGCCTTGACTGGCGCGGCGCGCTGCCTTGTCCGGCGCGGCGCGCTGCCTGCTGCCCGGCTGGCCGGTGCAGCGCGTTGCGTGCGCAGTGAGCGGCTCGTCTTGCCGGGCTCTTGCGGGCTTTCGAATGCCATTCTTCTCACGTGAAATATGAAGCTTTCTACTTGATGAGAGTGACTCGATCCGAGGGGCAAGGCTCGGCCCGGCGAGAGCGACTAGCGACTTGACTCAAGGAGTGACTCGAGGATGACTCGAGGCTCGACTCGAAAGTGACTCGAGGCTCGACTCGAGGGACAATTAAAGGCTCGACTCGAGGAACCACTCAAGGCTCGACTCGAGGAGCGAAGCTTGACTCGAGGAGTCAGGAGTTTGGGCGAGGGCTTGAAGATTTGACGCTCTTCAGGACCTCCGGCCTGACCATCGGCCCTTTGAGCGACGTGCCCTCTCGGCGTCTCGGGTTTTCCGAAAACGACCGACAACAGTATATGAGTACCTTACCCCCGATGATTGTTTTTCCGGTGGTTGTTCCGCATGATGACGAGAAGGTTGACTGTGACGAGGGAGATTCCGAGGAGGATCCCGCTGAGCCTTCGGACGACCCAGCTGCGTAGACGTTTGCTTGTCAACCACGAGAGTGGTTGCTTTGTGTGTGTAACGAGAGAACTAGCATTTTGTGCTTAAGTCTCGTTTGACTAGGCCTTGAGAGGCTAGTCCAGGTTGGTTATGCATTCTCGATGATGTGACTTGGATTTTAACCATGCCCTCTTCCATGTGTAGAATTGAGTAGGCATGAGGCCTAGACAAGACCCGTCTAATGCCGAGAATGTTACAGCGGCGGATCTCACGGAGATCAGACGCATGCTAGAGAGACAAGGTGCCGACGCAACCCAGAGAGATGAGATGAATCGGAGGTTCGCGCAGCAGCTAGAAGAGCATAACCACACGATCGCGGAACTCAACAAGGTTGAACGCGCCGTCTCAACAGCACCCAACGCCTCCAATTCCTGGAGAACGACGTGAGAATCCACAGCCAGTGCATGTGGATCCTCTTGAAGAGCTTAACCTCCTGATTCCTGACGTCGACCCTCCAGTGGGCAAGCCTGTGTACGAGAGATTTTGTAAGCAAAAAAAAAAAAAAAAAAAACCTCCGACGTTTGGAGGCAATGTTGATCCAGCTGCATTTGGGAATTGGATCAAGAAGATGCAGCGGATCCTCAACTTTATGTAGCTATCTAATACAGAGTGAGTGGCTTGCGTCATAATCAGCTGGAAGATGAGGCTAGGGGCTGATGAGAGGTGATGGCATCGTCTGAGGATGTCCACTCGATGACATGGATCCATGGGAAGTACTTGAGTGAAGCTAACTTGTCGGACAAGGTACGTGAGCTTGTGAGCCTATGACAAGGTTCAATGTCAGTATCAGAATATAAGACAAAGTTCGACACGTTAGCGAGGTTCGCTTCTTCCCTAGTCCCTACTGATCAGGCTAGGAAGATGAAGTACATGCATGGGCTCAACGTGGATATCGTGAGCCAAGTGGATAGCGGCAATGATGGACCTCGCTCTTACGCCAACGCCGTGCAAAGAGCTTTGCGGATTGCTGGTTGGCGCGAGGGTGATCGGACTCCTGCACCAGAACCAACTGCTGCAACACCTTCTAAAGCTGCTGGCCCTCCTAAGCATAGTGAATCAAGGAAAAGATTCAGAACCCAATTGAGATGGGAGAGTCGGCCGCAGCAAAGAGACAGAATGAGGTCCCAGCAAGGCTCGAGTTATTGACCTCATGTAAGTTTTGGAAATTGATCACTGTCGGTGAACCATACCAAAAGCCGAAAAGATAGCGGACGGTCAGGGCCGCCTAGTAAGAAGCCTATGGCCTCTGGAAGCAATCAGTCGCCCATGTGCCGAAGGTGTGGTAGATCGCACGAGGGAGAGTGTTATGCTCGTGCGCTGGTGTGTTTCAGATGCGGGAAATAGGGTCATCTGTCTCGGGTATGTGAGAATCCAGAAGTAAAGACCCCTGCACCCAAAGAGCGCCGAAAGCTAATGCCAGAGTCTTTTCCATCCGTGAAGATGAAGTATGAGCAGCGTCGTCCACCGCTGTCACAAGTCAGATTTTCGTGGATTCCTTCTCTGCATAGGCATTGATAGGTGCAGGAGCCACGCATTCATTCATCACATCCAGAAAGTCTGACCAGTTGGGTGAGCATCAGAAGGAAGTCTCGTACCCGTTTGTTACGGCTACGCCTTCTGGAGAAAAGTACCGGTCGTTATGCTGGTATATAGATGTGCCCATCCGAGTTCATGATTGGATAATGGAAGCACACTTGATAGCATTGGAAATGGTGGACTATGATGTAATCCTTGGAATGGATTGGTTGAGTATTCACCGTGCAATCATAGATTGCCGAGGGAAATCAGTTTTGTTCCAGAACCCAGGACTTGGACCGCTGCAGTTCCAAGGTTCCTCTTAGAAATCGAGTTTTCCGATCGTATCGGCGCTGAAGGCCGTGAAGATGATGCTTTAGGGATGTGCTGGTTACCTTGCAAGTGTGGCAGATGTCACGAAGACAGTCAAGCCACAGCCGTAGGGGATTCCAGTTGCTAGAGATTTCCTTGATATTTTCCCTGAAGATCTTCCAAGTCTACCTCCTAATTGAGAAGTTGAATTCAACATAGAGCTCATTCCAGGTACAACTCTGATATCGAAAGCTCCATATCGTATGGCTTTGGCAGAATTGAAGGAACTCAAGAGGCAGCTACAAGAGTTGCTTGACAAAGGGTTCATACGACCGAGCCATTCACCTTGGGGAACGCATGTCTTGTTCGTGAAAAGGCTGATGGTTCATCACGGCTATGTATTAACTACCGTGGGTTGAACAAAGTAATGATCGAGAACAAGTATCCATTGCCATGGATCGCAGATCTTTTTGATCAACTGTCAGGAGCGACAGTGTTCTCGAAGATTGACTTGCGTTCGGGATACCATCAGCTGAAGGATTATGAAACCCGATATCCTACACATAATCTAGAACTTGCTGCAGTAGTGTTTGCAGTCAAGATATGACGACACTACCTGTACGGAGTCCATTGAGACATCTATACAGACCACAAAACGGTAAACTGGGTGACTTCAAGTTGGATGAGAACGAGATTCTAAGGTGCAACGGAAGAGTTTGTGTGCCTTCCAACGAGGAAGTCAGGAAGCAGTTAATGGAAGAAGCTCACAGAGCACCATATTCGGAACATCCAGGCATGACAAAGATGTATCAAGACTTGAGAAAGGTGTATTGGTGGCCAGGAATGAAGAAAGACATAGCCGAGTTTGTCCAAAAGTGCCTAACTTGTCAACAAGTTAAGGCATAACATAAGAAACCAGCTGTAATGCTGCAACCACTAGAGATTCCACAGTGGAAGTGGGAGCAGATAACGATGGATTTTGTGTCAGGATTGCCAAAAACCACAACTGGACACGACTCAGTATGGGTCATTGTTGACAGATTGACCAAATTAGCTCATTTCCTGCCCATCAAAACCACTCACACCGTAGATAAGCTCGCTGAACTCTAAATAAAGGATATTGTATGTCTTCATGGGGTTCCTAGCTCGATTGTTTCTGACCGTGATGCTCGCTTCACATCCAGGTTCCGGAAAAGATAACAAGATAACCTGGGGACTCGCCTGAAGTTTAGTATTGTTTTCACCCGCAAACCGATGGTCAAAGCGAACGAACGATCCAAGTGTTGGAAGATATGCTCCGAGCTTGTGTTTCAGACTTCCAGGGCTCGTGAAGTCGTTATCTTCCGCTAGTTGAGTTCTCGTACAACAATAGCTATCAGGCGTCAATTGACATGGCGCCGTATGAAGCTCTATATGGGCGGAAGTGTCTCTCTTCAGTTCATTGGGATGAAACTGGTGAGAGCAAGCTTGTTGGACCTGAGATACTAGAGCAGACCACAGAAGCAGTTAAGAAAATCCAAGCTCGGATGAAAACGTCCCAGAGTTGTCGGAAAAACTACGCTGGCAAGCGTAGGAGGCCTCTAGAGTTTGAAACAGGAAAGAAAGGGAAAACTCAGTCCAAGGTATGTTGGACCTTTTGAGATCCTTGAGCATGCAGTCCAGACAGCTTATCGCTTGGCGTTACCGCCGTCTATGTCAAACCTGCACGATGTGTTCCACATGTTCATGTTACGGAAGTACGTGTCTGACCCTTCGCATGTTCTGCAAGAGCAAGAGGTTGAGATCTCAACTGACATCAGATATGAAGAACCAGCTGTAGCGATTCTTGATCGGAAAGATAAAGTCTTCAGGAACAAGACCATTCATTTGGTCAAGGTTTTGTGGAAGAGGCATGCTGTAGAAGAAGTTACGTCGGAGCTCGAAAGTGAGATGCAAAAGAAGTACCCTGCTCTGTTTTAAGTTTCGAGGACGAAACTCTTTTAAGGGGGTAGGGATTGTAAAGGATAACTTTTGAATCTCGCCGTTTGTAAAATTTACGAGCTTCCGTTTGTTACAATTAAATTAATGAATGAATTATGGACGTTGAAGTTTAGAGAGTTAATTTAAATTATTTTAAGGTAATGGAAAATCTCGGAATAAATAAAGGATTTATCGAGTTCGTCTCGAGTAATAAATTATTTTCCGATGAAATATTCCGAAATTTAATTTAAGAAATAAATTCTCAAGGATGAGAATTATTTCCGAGAAACCTTAAATATATTTAAATTAATCAAGAACGAACGAGGAAAGTCTCGGTTTAGTTATTTAATTAAAATCCGATCAGTCACGGATTTAATTAAATAATTACATTACAACGGACGTGATTGTAATGAAAGTTCGGGACCCACTTATAAGAATTTTTGAGTTTGGGGTCGGTTTGGAGAGGAGGATATGGGAGGGATCTATGAGCAAATAAGGGATTCTTTTTTTCTTCTCTTATCTTCTTCTATCTTCTACTCTCTTCTTTTCTCTTCTTCACGTCATTCTTCTTCTTCTTCTCTTCCTCACCCGCGCGAGCTCCAACACAACCAGAACAAAGAAAAAAAAAAATTCAATCGGCAACGACCACCCAAGGCCTTTTCTCTCCGGCTGCTCAACCCCCCAGCACCACTCCTTCTCTCTCTTCTTTTTCCTTGCTCGCGCTCGCCCAGCGCTCCGTCACCGAGCCGCGCGCACGCCGTCCAGCTGAGACCGAGCGACGGCCGTGAAGCTTGAGCTGCCGCGAGCTAGAGAGGACGCCGGTGAAGAGAAGAGTGAGCACCAAAGAGTTTGATTTCTCCAAAAGCAAGGTGAAATCCCTCTTACCCAAATTGAATTTAAGAGTTGGGGTTTGGATAAATTAATTTGGGGGTTCCTATTTGTGAACGTGGGAGATGGTTTTGAATTGGTTTCTGGGGTGATTTACGCTGGGTTTTGATGTTGATGATTGGAGTTGATGAGATTTGGTTTCAGTGTTGGGTTATGGTTGTTTGCTTGGCCGTGTCATTGTTGGCTGTGTGACTTGATTTTAGCCGTGTGGTTCTTTGTTGTGGCCGTGAGTTTACTTGGCCGAGGGACTTGTTTCAGTTGTGAGTCCTTTTGATTGTTTGTGAAGATAAAATCTGAGTCTCGGGGATTTATTTTGTGGTTAATGCTCGGTTTGATTGTTGGTTGAGTTAGTTCTCGGGTTGTGAAGTTATGTGAATTTGAAATCGTCGCTTGTGTTTTGAGATGAGTTGGTTCGTTTCGAGTTTGGTTAGCTCGTTGTGAGATTGAAATGTGAATTTATTGACAAGTTTGGGTTTTGTGACAAGTGATGTTATTAGTGGTTTGATTTCGGATTCTAAGTCGAGTCGGGAGTTTGGATTTGTAACTTGACTCGATATTCGTTTTTATTTCACAGCTCAGTTACAGATCAGAGAGAATCGAGCGAGAGCCGGCGGAATTGAACACGTTGAAGCCGGAAAAGTAGTGAATTCAGAACATATTTTTAAAGCTCGATCTCACTCGTGAGTCGTTTATCGCTTTATAGCGTTAGACTCGAGTCTTAATTTTGGATTTGAGATTTGTACTCAAGGATTATTAATTATTTATTAAGAGATGTTCGAGAATTTAATTTTTGGTTAATTCATTTAGAATTCTCGGTTTGTACTATTTTCGGATTATTCATTTAATTTATTTAAGACTTGTTAAATAATGATTTGGATTTTATTTCGTACTCATTCTCTGGTACGAATTCGTACGAGTCTTGAATAAGTTTAAATTCCGAAAAGCCGGGAAATAAGTGAATTAAATTCTCGAACCCCTGAACCGACTCGCAGTGAATCCCGATAACGAACCTTAAGCTTGTCATCACCTTTCGGACCATTGACTAATGAGTTTTCAACTTTGGGTTTTAGTTTCTCGACGCCTCAGAACGTGATAACGCTCCAGGATGTGTAGAGTCTCGGGAAGCGTGAAAAGCGAGGAAACTCCAGAAGTCAACCAATTTTCAGACGATCTTTTCCGGGTAAGCGAGGAGACCTAAGTCAACTACTTACCAAGGGAATAACCCTGTTTGTTTGTGCATTTGCTTGTTAGTAAACAAGAGTAGGTGAAAGCCCTAAAATGAATAAACTTGAAAGTTAAGGCTTCGGCCACTCTTGCTTGAAAACTTAGTTCGGGTACGCCCGTTAGGTTCAAACGCTAACTTGAACCAGCCACGTTGTTGCTTTGTTGTTGTTAGATCCCTCTGCTAACCATAGAGTTTGGCTAGATCGGAGGTGACATGAGAGCATGTTAGACTCTCGGATTCGAGCCGATGGTAGAAGTACCGGGAGTCACATCCTGAGTCTTCAATCTAAAACACTTAACGAGCATGAAAGGGAAACCATAATTCTTTCGGGATTTATCCCGAGACGCTCTCCTGTTTGTAATTAGTTGTATACTCTATAAGCTAGAGTATCCAAAAAATAAATAATGTTGTCGGTGGTACCCACGAGTTCCGACTCGTGTTGAGGACTAAGACGGTCCTGATGGCGCTGAGTACTCCACGGGAGCTGCTGAGAGCACCCCGTTCTAGCAATGGGAAAGGTCGCCCCGGCGAGCCCATTTGCTGTGTCATGACGACACGTAGCGCCGGCGCCCAACTGAAGATGATACCACTAGTGGATCCCAGACAGTCTTAAAACACTTAAGCTACTGATGACTACTGCTCGAAGTCTGAGGTTGGCTTCTTGTCATTCCAAGGGTTGTAGCAGGGGATGTTGTATAACCTTGTGGAATGGCAAGTGATAGCGTAGAGCGAGGCCCCGCGTTAGGCATGCTCTTGAATCATATGTATCTGCATTCTGCATTCTTGTATATTTGTTTGCACGTCACATGGCATTAGTCGTTTTACTTTATAGATAGACTCCCACTTACTGAGTCAATCGACTCATAGTTTTATGACCCTTGGTAATGTAGATAAGGGAAAAGCTGGTAAGCGGGACACGAGATTGAAGACCGAGACCGAGCGCGTATTGCCTTGACCTATGGGCTATGGGGTTTCTGAATCGGGGGTTAGTGTCTTCTGTTGAAACGTTCCGGAACATATTTGTATAGGAGTCGCTATTAGACTCTAAGTTATAAAAGCGAAAAATTTCCCCGAATTTTCGCAAACTATTTTATTATATAATCTTATGAGATATTATGCTTAATTAATGTGTTTATATTATGAGTTATGTATAGATTTGACTTGATCAGTCGCAGTTCGTGGGTGAGCTGTCGCTCGCGGGTCGTGACAGATTTTGTGGTATCAGAGCCCCAGGTTTAGCCGTTTCTGTAGACTTGGGATACGTGTTCTCGGTATAGGTCGCGAGTATGCCATGTGATAGTGTTGTGCTTAGAGTCGACCTGTCTAGAGATAGGTTCGACATGATGCAGGATGAGTTGCTAGGAGTTAGATATCTCCTCCCCGATGAGATTCGTCTGTACCGCAATGCGATCACGTGAATTCCTTCGACCGCAAGTACGTTCAGTGTCGTGAGAGGCACCATCACTTAGGGGCCGGTGGATCGGTCTGACTTGTGAGTGGATAAGTGTCATCTCGACGTTTCACTGCTCCAGTACGAATATCGCGATGACCCCTCCTTATTGGCCAACGTTGAGTCGATGGACTCGTTTCACCGCTGACGGTATTATCAGCTGAGGTGGTGAGATGTTCCAGAAGGTGATACAATACACGTTGGGGCCAGGAGAGGGGGACGAGTGGGAGAAGCAACTTACGAATTCTACCGGCTCGGGATTGAATCGGTTGTCCGATATGGAGACCGACTTGTCCAAGAAATTGTGGATCGGTGTCTGATGTGCTCGAGGATAGACTCCAGCGAGGTATCGAGTATTGGGAGCTATGTGTAGAGCTCCAATATCTTACGCTGGAATCTGATTGTCCCTTGTTAGCTGTCTTGCGAATGCAGACCGAATTCCTCGTCGCGACGCGATGTGGTATATGAGTACCTTACCCCCGATGATTGTTTTTCCGGTGGTTGTTCCGCATGATGACGAGAAGGTTGACTGTGACGAGGGAGATTCCGAGGAGGATCCCGCTGAGCCTTCGGACGACTCAGCTGCGTAGACGTTTGCTTGTCAACCACGAGAGTGGTTGCTTTGTGTGTGTAACGAGAGAACTAGCATTTTGTGCTTAAGTCTCGTTTGACTAGGCCTTGAGAGGCTAGTCCAGGTTGGTTATGCATTCTCGATGATGTGACTTGGATTTTAACCATGCCCTCTTCCATGTGTAGAATTGAGTAGGCATGAGGCCTAGACAAGACCCGTCTAATGCCGAGAATGTTACAGCGGCGGATCTCACGGAGATCAGACGCATGCTGGAGAGACAAGGTGCCGACGCAACCCAGAGAGATGAGATGAATCGGAGGTTCGCGCAGCAGCTAGAAGAGCATAACCACACGATCGCGGAACTCAACAAGGTTGAACGCGCCGTCTCAACAGCACCCAACGCCTCCAATTCCTGGAGAACGACGTGAGAATCCACAGCCAGTGCATGTGGATCCTCTTGAAGAGCTTAACCTCCTGATTCCTGACGTCGACCCTCCAGTGGGCAAGCCTGTGTACGAGAGATTTTGTAAGCAAAAAAAAAAAAAAAAAAAAAAACCTCCGACGTTTGGAGGCAATGTTGATCCAGCTGCATTTGGGAATTGGATCAAGAAGATGCAGCGGATCCTCAACTTTATGTAGCTATCTAATACAGAGTGAGTGGCTTGCGTCATAATCAGCTGGAAGATGAGGCTAGGGGCTGATGAGAGGTGATGGCATCGTCTGAGGATGTCCACTCGACTCGAGGAGAACGATCCGAGGCTCGACTCGAGGAGAACGACTCGAGGCTTGACTCGAGGAGAACGACCCGAGGCTCGACTCGAGGAGAACGACCCGAGGCTCGACTCGAGGAGAACGACTCGAGGCTCGACTCGAGGAGAACGACCCGAGGCTCGACTCAAGGAGCGTGAGAGTTTGGTACGAGGACTCACCAGTCGACTCGTGACAGAAGGCTTGCCGCTTTTCAGGACCTCTGGACTGACCATCGGCCCTTTGAACGGCATGTCTTCTTGGCGTCTCGGGTTTTCCAAAAATGACCGACAACATTAGCCCCCCAAGTTTATCGCTCGGGAGGCCCGGGGTGCTGAACTTTTAGTTGTTTCCGCCAGGTGTTTGAGGAAAATTTATCTCCCAGGGCTTCACCGTCGCGAAGCTTTTGTGATTACAGAGAATATTCTTGCAATTGCAAGTGCTCTCTCTCGCTTTTCCGTCTCTCTCAACACGATTATGTGATCAACACGTGGAGGAGGATCCGAGCGGATGAGAGGCGTAGCTCAACGTGGGTGAGGAGGACGCGGTCGCATCCATCGCTCTAGCCCCGTGGCAGCGGGGACATGCGTGCACAGGTAGGGCGTGCGTGTGCGCAGAGACGGATCGGTGTGTTACGGCTAGTTGATCTTTGGGCGAGGTCAGGCCCAAGTCTTTCTTCGATGGCGTTTTGTTTGATGACATCTTCGACCCGGAGTCCATGCAACTCGACGGTGATTAGAATGGCAATTATTGTCTAATTGCGACATGTTAGGGGAAGATCATGGCGTCCGTCTCGGCCAGCTTGGAAGGCGACTGCACTTTTGCGTTTTGCAAAGGCGTGCTCATTCCGAGGTCTCGAAGACGGAGGTTGATGCTGCGGGCTGATGCTTCGAGAAGACGGAGTGGCACCTGGTTGAAGGCTCTGCCGCACCGGAGGGCTTCGACTGCTTGGGGATCAATGCTCAAAGTTCGATCACGCATCAAGCATAAGTCGGTCTCACGAGGCATCCGCCATTCCAGCTTTGGTGACGCTTCTTCGTCTACATTCGGAAGATCGGCCCATATTCCCCAAGCGTGGGTGTGAATCTATGTTAAAGACGCGAAGGGACATCGTAACGAGTAGTGATGTGGACATGTTCTGTCATGGCATTTTCGATGCCCAAAGGGTAAGCTTCCCTCCGTTTGTTTGTTTTGTTTTGCAATAGTCTCGCTTTGGCTAGCCTGTGCTTCAAATCGTTACAGGTACTTGCTCGAGGAGCGGGACTCGACTTGAGGAGAATGGCTCGACTCGAGGAGCAAGGCTCGACTCGAGGAAAATGACTCGATTCGAGGAGCGAGGCTCGACTCGAGGAGAATGACTCGACTCGAGGAGCAAGGCTTGACTCGAGGAGAATGACTCGACTTGGGGGGCAAGGCTCGACTCGAGGACAATGATTTGACTCGAGGAGTGAAACTCGACTTGAGGGAAATGACTCGACTCGAGGAGCGAGGCTCAACTCGAGGAGAATGACTCGACTCGAAGAGCGAAGCTCAACTTGAGGAGAATGACTCGACTCGAGGAGCGGGGCTCGACTTGAGGAGAATGGCTCGACTCGAGGAACAAGATTCAACCCGAGGAGAATGACTCAACTCGAGGAGCGAGGATCGACTCGAGGAGAATGACTCGACTCAAGGAGCGAAGCTTGACTCGAGGAGCGAGGCTCGACTTCGAGGAGAATGACTCGACTCAAGGAGCGAAGCTCGACTCAAGGAGAATGACTCGACTCGAGGACCTAAGCTCGACTCGAGGAGGATGACTCATCTCGAGGATCAAGGCTCGACTCGAGGAGAATGACTCGACTCGAGGAGCGACGCTCAACTCGAGGATCATGATTTGACTTGAGGAGTGAAGCTCGACTTGAGGAGAATGACTCGACTCGAGGAGAATGGCTCGACTCGAGGAACAAGATTCAACCCAAGGAGAATGACTCGACTCAAGGAGCGAGGCTCGACTCGAGGAGAATGACTCGACTCAAGGAGCGAAGCTTGACTCGAGGAGAATGACTCGACTCGAGGAGCGAGGCTCGACTTCGAGGAGAATGACTCGACTCAAGGAGCGAAGCTCGACTCAAGGAGAATGACTCGACTCGAGGACCTAAGCTCGACTCGAGGAGGATGACTCATCTCGAGGAGAGTGACTCGACCCGAGGAGCGAGGCTCGACCCGAGGAGAATGACTCGACTCGAGGAGCAAGGCTTGGCTCGAGAAGATTTTACATGACCTCACTCGTTGCCTGGGACTCTTCTAGGAGGAGCATGCTCGAGTGAAGTCTCAGCTAGCTCAGGCCGAGCAAAGTTCTTGCTCAGAGGCGGAGTTCACGAGTCTTTGCGAGCAGCTTCAATTAGCTCGCGTCGAATGGGGAATCTCCAAAGGCGAGTGTGATCATGCTCAGTTGGCGGTGGCGAAGATGGCAGGACCTACACCTTGTATGGCGGTTCAGGTGCGTCTTGTGGCGGCTCCAAGTGTGTTGCGATTAGTCATCATACGCAACGCCTTGTGGCGACTCAGAGCGCGTCGTGAGAGACGGTTCTGTGCGTCGTTTAGCCGTCTAGGCAAGTCGCGAGGGATGGCCTAGATATGCCATGTAGGCTTCTTAGGTGCGCTGTATAGGCTTTCTAGATGTGCCATGTAGGCATCTTAAGCACACCATGTAGGCGTCTTAGGTGCGTCGCGAGGGACGACTTGGTCGCGCCATATAGGCGCCTCACGTGCGCCATGTAGGCGTCTTAGGTGCGCCATGTAGGCGTGTTAAGTGCGCCATGTAGGCATCTTTGGTTGTTGTCAATGGTGCCCACAAGAAGAGTTGTAGTGTGTATTTATGTACATAAGATGTCATATAGTCTTACGAAGACTCTTGCTTGTAACTGCTTATTTATTAATAAAAGTTGAAACATTCATTCAATCTTCCTTGTCTGAAGCTTTATGATAAAACATTAGTCTTTAGTCCATAAACAAACCTAACAACTTACGAAGAGACAAATGTAGATTTGCATGAACAAACTCTTCGTAGTTTGCTTAAAACGATATATTCGCAATCTAAGGGTCAAAGGACTATTGACCTCAGTATGATTGTTAGAAGAATCTATGATGTCTGGTTATGAGGCATTGAGAGTTGGAGACTCTATAGTTCTTCTAGGTATCTTCCGAAGGTACTGAATTGACCAGTGCACTTCTAGAGACAAGATAAGAACAAACCATTTAACCTCTTATGTCTCGAAGTCACTATGTATGAATTGCATCATGCTTACCTTAATCCTGAAATGAGACATGTCATTTCACAGCTTACGTATTCTCATTTGAGAAAGTCAGAGTTCGGACTCACTATGTGATTCCGAACAGGGCTTATTGGTGAAGTACTAAGTTGTGAGAATGTCATGAGTAACTTTGTGAAGTTCTCATAGATATGGAATTCATGTACAAGATTGCTGAAATGCAATGTATGTCACCTCATGCTTTGTTCCTTGGAGTGTGAATAAATGAACTGGCCAGCGTCCAAATTGAGTCCTGACTCTTTTGGATGAAACAATGTGACTTGTTAGCTCCTCGTCAATACATTGTTTCTAACTTATTCACAAGCGACAAAGTAGTTGAGGAAATAACAGCTAGAAGGGTAAAATGGTAATTTAGTAAATCCCGAGTAGCTGATGACATTCATGAAGGGTAAACATAGATAATATTAAGTGGATCCGCTCATCATAATTAGGTTGAATTCTTGAGTAGAAAATAAATTCATTTGAACCGAGAGATTTTCAGTGTCAACTCATTAGTGGAGTCAGTTGGCATTAAGCTAAACTTGGAAAAGGTTTGTGAACTTTTGAGTCCAAGTGTTTAGCTCAAGCTTTGTTCATTTGGGTCCATGAGGTCACTGTCACGAATCACATCGATTAGGAATAGTTAAACTGGAAGCTAAGTCAAAACAAGAACGAAAATTGTCAAAACGGTATTTTTGTCTTTTGAGACATAGGATGAAATGAATGTCAATAATTTTTTGACATGGTCATTTGATGACAAGTAACACTCGGCCATAATAAGATTAATTGGGCCTTGTGGATTAATTTCATTTCATAAGAATTTTATTGAAAATTCTTAATGGGCCTTTTTCATGTTGTTATGAAACTTCTAGAAGCCTTTTTCTAGATGGTATAGGCGCCCAACATACCCAAATAAAGAGAGAATGTTTTGTGCATGAATGTATGAAGATACTTGCCAAAAGAAAAAGGGGAAACAAATTTCCCCTACGGGGAAACCAAGGTGGGCGCCCAAATGAGTCAAGAGAGAAGCAAATAAACGAGGAAACAAATCCAAGGACTTGCTTGGCAAGTCTTGGCCGTGTGACTCTTTGAAGGAAAAGGGAAATTGGCTCATGAATATATGATATTCTATAGAAGAGGAAACTACCTTATTGAAGGTGAGACCTCTCCTATAAATAGGAGCCTCATTCCACACTTTTCATTCATCCAAGTTTAAGAGATTTGAGAGACTCTCTCTCTAGAACTTTGGCCGTCCCTTCCTCTCTCTTTCTAGTTTATTTTCGATTTTTTGTTTTGGCACCTAGGTCCTCATTCGACCTAGTGTTTAGCTCTGCGACTTCAAGACTCATTCTTAAGTCATAGTGTTTAAAAGTGCCCACTCACTAATTCCTTTATTTCGAGTGATTTAGAGATAGAAACTTTCGTGGTTGCTCGATGTGCCGAGGAAAGAAAGAGAGACGTGCTGCGAGGGGAGATGAGCGTTGCAAACTTTCCAAAAGCTTCTTCAAAGTTCAAGCTTCAAGAAAGGTTAGTAAACTTCTATACTCATAATAGTTTTTATTTATATGTACTTGCTCTTTGTCAAGGTTAGTAAAAAACTGTTTTTACTTGTAAATTTTTTTTTTAAAATTCTGCCGCTTACCGAAGCGTTAATTATTTTCTTAAACCCTAGATCGATTCCAACAAATGGTATCAGAGCTATGTGTTGTCGCTGATTTTCGGACAACTATTTAGGAGCCCAGAGTGGTTAGACCCAAGGCCGGACCAAGTGGTCTCACTCTGGCTCGAGCGTGTCGGACTTGGTATCCCAAGTCGTCCCTTAGCTGTGGGTGAAGCTCACCTTGTCTCGATACCTGAAAAGCAAGAAAGAGATTGTGAACTACAAAGGGGAAACAGGGGGGGTGCCCCTATTTACCTCTCCGACGCTCAACATTAGTGGGATTGAGGTGGAGTATAGAGGTTTTAGGGGTGTTTAGAGGTTACGAGTTCGACAGCGTTTCAGTACTCAGGAATGGATTACCTGGACTAGGGGAGCGGCCCCTGTATTTATAGGCAGCCAAGGGGTGGTTTGAAGACCCCTTGGCCGAGTGAGCATGTTTGGGTCGGCCATTGGCCGGCTGAAGGGTTGGGTCGGCCAATGGCCGAGTGAGGAGTCTTGGCCGGATGAAGGTTCACTCGGCCATTGGCCGAGTGAACTGCTGGAAGGTTCACTCGGCCATTGGCCGAGTGAAATGCAAGGCCGACTAAAAGGTTCACTCGGCCATTGGCCGAGTGAACTGCTGGAAGATTCACTCGGCCATTGGCCGAGTGAACTGCAAGGCCGACTGAAAGGTTCACTCGGCCATTGGCCGAGTGAACTGCTGGAAGGTTAACTCGGCCAATGGCCGAGTGAACTGCTTGGGCGGCTGGAAGGTTCACTCGGCCATTGGCCGAGTGAACTGCTGGAAGGTTCACTCGGCCAATGGCCAAGTGAACTGCCTTGGTGGCTGGAGGGTTCACTCGGCCATTGGTCGAGTGAACTGCCCAATGGCCGAGTAAGCCATTTGACCCAGCCAATGGCCGAGCAAGGCATTTGACTTGTCCATTGGTTTGGGCCGGCCCCTGGTTAAGTCAGGGTTTCGCCGCCCAAGACCTCGTACTAGCCACGTAGGTCGAAGAGATGCCTTTGTTCCCGTTGGCCCTAGACGGGCTGACAACATTAGCCCCCCGAGTTTTCGGTCGAGCGTAGGTCGAGTGGAAACTCAAAATCTACGCTTTTATGCGGATGCGGGATGAATGCTATCGGGTTTGCGTCATGGGGAACGGCCTTTGCGCGTCGCGAGGGACGGCCTTTGTACGTCATGAGGGACGACTTTTATGCGCCACGAGGGATGGCTTTTGTGCGTCACGAGGGACGGCTTTCGTGCGTCGCGAGGGACGGATTTTGTGCCTCACGAGGGACGGCTTTCGTGCGTTGCGAGGGACGACTTATTGTTCTGAGTCGATCGTGCGTGGCTTACTTTCTCGACCTACCAATAAAGGCGTGATCGATTTGCACGAATTTACTGTGCGTGTCTTATTTTCTCGACCTACTAATGAAGGCGTGATCGATTAGCACGACTTTATTGTGCGTGTCTTATTTTCTCGACCTACCAATGAAGGCGTGATCGATTAGCACGACTTTATTGTGCGTGGCTTATTTTCTCGACCCACCAATGAAGGCGTGATCGATTAGCACGACTTTATTCTGCGTGTCTTATTTTCTCGACCTACCAATGAAGGCGTGATCGATTAGCACGACTTTACTATGCGTGTCTTATTTTCTCGACCTACCAATGAAGGCGCGATCGATTAGCACGACTTTATTGTGCGTGTCTTATTTTCTCGACCTACCAATGAAGGCGCGATCGATTAGCACGACTTTATTGTGCGTGTCTTATTTTCTCGACCTACCAATGAAGGCGTGATCGATTAGCACGACTTTATTCTGCGTGTCTTATTTTCTCGACTTACCAATGAAGGCGTGATCGATTATCACGACTTTATTGTGCGTGTCTTATTTTCTCGACCTACCAATGAAGGCGTGATCGATTAGCATGACTTTATTGTGCGTGTCTTATTTTCTCGACCTACCAATGAAGGCGTGATCGATTAGCACGACTTTATTCTGCGTGTCTTATTTTCTCGACTTACCAATGAAGGCGTTGTTGGAATTGATCTAGGGTTTAAGAAAAAGATTAAACGCTTCGGGAAGCGGCGGAATTTTAAAAAATTTATTTTCAAGTAAAAACAGTTTTTACTAACCTAGACAAAGAGCAAGTACATGTAATTAAAACCTATTATGAGTATAGAAGTTTACTAACCTTTCTTGAAGTTTGAACTTTGTAGAAGCTTTTGGAAAGTTTGCAACGCTCGTCTCCTCGCAGCACGTCTCTCTTTCTTTCCTCGGCACCTCGAGCAACCACGAAAGTTTCTATCACTAAATCACTCGAAATAAAAGGAATCAGTGAGTGGGCACTTTTAAACACTACGACTTAAGAACGAGTCTTGAAGTCGCAGAGCTAAACTCTAGGTCAAATGAGGACCTAGGTGCCAAAACAAAATCGAAAATAAACTAGAGAGAGAGAGAGGAGTTCGGCCAAAGTTCTAGAGAGAGAGTCTCTCAAATCTCTTAAACTTGGATGAATGAAAATGAGAAGAATGAGGCTCCTATTTATAGGAGAGGTCTCACCTTCAATAAGGTAGTTTCCTCTTCTATAAAATGAGCCAATTTCCTCTTTCTTTTCCTTGAGGAGCTCGGCCAAAATAGACTTCATTAAGTCTTGGAATAGTTTCCTATTTTGTTCCATGCCTTGCCTTGTCTCTCTCTTGGCCGAATTCCATATAGCATCCTCATGCAAATTTGTTTCCTCTTTTTCTTTTGGCAAGTATCTTGATACATTTATGCACAAAATATTCTCTCTTGGTTGGGTATGTTGGGCGCCTATGTCCTTCTAGAATGGGCTTCTAGAAGCTTTTCCATTTGTTCATGACAACATGAAAAAGGCCCAATAAGAATTTTCAATAAAATTCTTATGAAATGAAATTAATTCACAAGGCCCAATGATCAAGTCATGGCCGAGTGAAACATATCATAAAATGACCTTGTCAAAAATTTATTGACATTCATTTCATCGTTTGTCTCAAAAGACAAAAAAACCCTTTTCACTATTTTCGTTCTTGTTTTGACTTAGCTTCCAGTTTAACTATTCCTATCGATGTGATTCGTGACAGTGACCTCATGGACCCAAATGAACAAAGCTTTAGCTAAACACTTGGACTCAAAAGTTCACAAACCTTTTCCAAGTTTAGCTTAATGCCAACTGACTCCACTAAAGAGCTGACACTGAAAATCTCTTGGTTCAAATGAATTTATTTTCTACTCAAGAATTCGACCTAATTATGATGAGCGGATCCACTGTATATTATCTATGTTACCCTTCATGAATGTCATCAGCTAGTCGGGATTTACTAAATTACCATTTTACCCTTCTAGCTGTTATTTCCTCAACTCCTTTGTCGCTTGTGAATAAGTTAGAAACAATGTATTGACGAGGAGCTAACAAGTCACATTGTTTCATCCAAAAGAGTCAGGACTCAATTTGGACACTGGCCAGTTCATTTATTCACACTCCAAGGAACAAAGCATGAGGTGACATACATTGCATTTCAGCAATCTTGTACATGAATTCCATATCTATGAGAACTTCACAAAGTTACTCATGACAGACTCACAACTTAGTACTTCACCAATAGGCCTTGTTCGGAATTACATAGTGAGTCCGAACTTTGACTTTCTCAAATGAGAATACTAAGGTGTGAAATGGCATGTCTCATTTCAGGATTAAGGTAAGCATGATGCAATTCATACATAGTGACTTCGAGACATAAGAGGTTAAATGGTTTGTTCTTATATTGTCTCTAGAAGTGCACTGGTCAATTCAGTACCTTCGGAAGATACCTAGAAGAACTATAGAGTCCCCAACTCTCAATGCCTCATAACCAGACATCATAGATTCTTCTAACAATCATACTGAGGTCAATAGTCCTTTGACCCTAAGATTGCGAATATATCGTTTTAAGCAAATTACGAAGAGTTTGTTCATGCAAATCTACATTTGTCTCTTCGTAAGCTGTTAAGTTTGTTTATGGCCTAAAAGACTAAGGTTTTATCATAAAGCTTCAAACAAAGAAAGAATGAATGAACGTTTCAACTTTATTAATGAATAGATAGGCAATTACAAGCAAGAGTCTTCATGAGACTATATGACATCAAATGTACATAAATAGACACTACTACTCTTCTTGTGGGCACGATTGACAACAGGCGTGATCGATTAGCACGACTTTATTGTGCGTGTCTTATTTTCTCGACCTACCAATGAAGGCGCGATCGATTAGCACGACTTTATTGTGCGTGTCTTATTTTCTCGACCTACCAATGAAGGCGTGATCGATTAGCACGACTTTATTGTGCGTGTCTTATTTTCTCGACCTACCAATGAAGGCGTGATCGATTAGCACGACTTTATTCTGCGTGTCTTATTTTCTCGACTTACCAATGAAGGCGTGATCGATTAGCACGACTATATTGTGCGTGTCTTATTTTCTCGACCTACCAATGAAGGCGTGATCGATTAGCACGACTTTATTCTTCGTGTCTTATTTTCTCGACTTACCAATGAAGGCGTGATCGATTAGCACGACTTTATTGTGCGTGTCTTATTTTCTCGACCTACCAATGAAGGCGTGATCGATTAGCACGACTTTATTCTGCGACCGGGTTTTCCGTGGACGCTGGCTAGACCAGATACGTCCGGCGGACGCGAGCCTTTGAAACCCATTTGGAACTTGATGCCTTTAGGCTCACGAGCTGGGCGGCGAGCGCGGATTCGGGATTCAACTCGAGGACTTATGTAAAGCCTGCACGAGGAGTTACATGAAGAGTCGGCACGATGAGTATCAGTCGACTCGTGGACTCGGACTCAACTCGAGGACTCGTGTAGAGCCTGCACGAGGAGTCATGTGAAGAGTCTCTCTTTAGGGCCTCCGGCCTAACCATCGGCTCCTTGAGACTTTGTTATACTTTTGTTTTTGTTTTTGAGTTGTTTTTTTTTGTTGAGCGAGCGAGCTCTAGTTTCGTTGAGCATTGTTTCCCATTAGCCCCCCGAGTTTCTCGTGTACTCGTAGAGGAGACTAGAAATTATAATGCAACAAGATAAAGACTTCGAGGTGAAATGTAATATAATTACCATGCAGAAATAGTAAAAAATTACATCCCTGGGCCATTGGCCTTATTGAAATTCGAGATTGTCTTAAAACCGGAAATAAAATGACATAATGAGAAACGGGGACGGGCTTCCGCTGCAGTGCCAGCTTCTGTAGCTTGATCGAGCTAGAGGATGGCGCTCACCATCTTTTCCTTCCCTTTCCCGTCCACGCCTTGGATGTAGCACATCCTCGCCATCGACTGGTCTCCCAACATGATGGCAATCCCCTTTTCAGTCGGGAACTTCATCATCAGGTGGTAGGTGGACGTTATAGCCTTCAATCGGTTGAGAGTCGGGCAGCCGATGATGATGTTGTACGCTGAGGGCTGGTTCACCACTAGGAAGGACACGATGCGGGTGACCTCGAGCCCCCCCGGCGTCCCGAAGGTGACCGGGAGGTCGATAGTGCCCTCCGTCATGACCCTCTCCCCGGAGAAGCCGAAGAGTGGGGTCGAGATTGGGGTCGGTTTCAGTCCGGTCAGCTTCATCCTGTCCAACGCCGATTTGAAGATGATGTCGACCGAGCTGCCGTTATCAATCAGGATTCTTCGGACGAGATTGTTGGCGACCGGGGCCGAGACGACTATTGCGTCATTGTGCGGGTGGAGAACTCGTGTCGCCTCTTGGCCGGTGAAGAACATGGACTCGAACAGGGCTGGAGGGGGAGCCTCATACGTATGGTTGATGTAGTGCGCAATTTTTCCTCGGGAAACCTCGCGCACGTACTTCTTCCTTTGCGTGGACGAGTCCCCAAACTCCGGGCCACCCATGATCGAGCCCACGACATGCAGCTGTGAGCTCTCCGGTTCTTCAATCGCTGCCCGGTCCGTGACAGTCACCGTCGCTGGACCCTTCCTTCCTTGCCGTGGACGGCCTTCGTGCACCGCGGCCGTCCCGACCGTTCTCAGGACATACTCTTTAAATTTCCCGTCTTGAATTAGGGCCTCGATCTGACGCCTGAGATGATAGCACTCGGACGTCAGATGCCCGTGATCCTGGTGGTACTCACAGAACTTGTTTCGATCCCTCTTCGCGGGATCCTTCGCAAGAGGAGCCGGACTTCCTAGCTTGTCGCGGTGCAGAGCTAGGATCCGTTCTTGCGGAGTGTTCAGAGGGGTGTACGTTGATAACGCTCGGAAGCTATCAACGTGCGATGATCTTGGACCGGAGAGGGGGCGACCGTTAGGGGCCCGGCCTCCCTTGCTCCTCTTCCTCTGAGGGTCGGGACGATCTTCGTCCTGTTCGTCGCGGTGGCGACTACCTTGTCCTCCTGACTTTCGGCCATCTCGGCCATCGAGATAGTCCTCGATTCCCGTATGTGTGCGGGCTCTCGTCATCAGCTCCGCCATGTCTCGCGGGACTTGCCCGACAATGGACTTGAGGAAGTCGCTCGTGCGAACTCCCTCGGTGATCGCTGTGATGGCGTCCTTGTCGTCGAAGCCCTCGACTTTGTGAGACTCCTCGGTGAAGCGAGCGAGGTATTGTCTCAATGTCTCATCTCTCCCTTGTCGAATGGAGAGGAGGTGGGTCTTCGACTTGTTTTGTGCCACAAGCGTGGCGAAGCGGGCAAGGAAAGCCTCTCGCAAGGCGCGGAAGGACGGGATGCTTCCAGGCCTCAAACTTCGGAACCACTCAAAGCCCGACCCTGTGAGGGTCAGGCTGAAGGCTTGACAGAGGGTCGCATCCGACTGTCCTTGCATTGTCATCCACGTCTCGTAGTGTTGGACGTGGAAGTTTGGGTCAGTCCGTCCATCATAGGGAGGGATGGACGGCAATTTGAAGTTCCCCACGCAAGGCTGCGCGAGGATTTGTGCGGCGAAGGGAGAATATGATTCCTCGATCCCTCCATATGATCTCTACCTCCCCGATTCCCTCATCTCGATGATTTGGTTTTGGAGGCTCTGAATCATTGTGACCATATCAAGCCCGTTGGCAGGGCCGACTGTCGGGGCCACGGGGGTCACCGGTTGGCATTCGTTGGACGCTTGGTCCACGACATTGGCCTGAGGTCGGCCGAGAGTTGCGGCGGGTAGCGCGTCCCGCCGAGAATTGAGCCTTTAGTGGAGATCCTCCCCTCGGGAGTTTCTTCACGCCGTCAAGTGTTCTCTAAGGTCCGCGCTAGGTGCGTGGCGAGGCGAGGTCGCCCTTGGTCGGGTCGTCCGGCGAGCGCTTCGGCTATCGGCCCCATTGTCAACCAGAGTCGTTCTCTCCTCGGCGAGGGGCTGTGTCCTGCCACCTCTTGAAACCGAGGGGGCGAGTCCCCGGGACTGTGACCGTGCCTGTTGTCGCGCCGGGTACAAAGGATCGGCCAACGCACCATTGGCCCTCTCGGGTCGTGCTTGAGCGAGGCTAGGGGTGGCCTCGTTGGTCCTTGACTCCCCCACGTATTCGGGGTCGGAGTCGTCCTGAGCGGATCGATCCTCGACGTCGTAGCCGAGGAGATCGGCGATGAGGGAGCCGTCAACGCCGGGACGGTCAAGGAGCTCCGCGAGCCGCCGGTCCGTGTCCTCTCGGAGCTCGGCCTCGGGGTCGTTCACCGGGTCTTGGGGCTGGCTCTCGCTATCACGAGGTTGCCCTTCAAGATGGTGTGCGAGGAGTCGGAGACCGTACCTCGAGCTCGTCGCTCGTGTACCCGCGGAGGTAGTGGGTAGGTGACTCATCTCTCGAGAGTCGTAGGAGTGGTGAAAATGTGGAATGGAAGGGAGAGCGTGCCAAGGTCGGAGGTTCGGCCCCTCCTTCTAGCGCCAAAATGTTGTCGCTGATTTTTGGACAATATTTAGGAGCCCAGAGTGGTTAGACCCAAGGCCGGACCAAGTGGTCTCACTCCGGCTCGAGCGTGTCGGACTTGGTATCCCAAGTCGTCCCTTAGCTGTGGGTGAAGCTCACCTTGTCTCGATACCTGAAAAGCAAGAAAGAGATTGTGAACTACAAAGGGGAAACAGGGGGGGTGCCCCTGTTTACCTCTCCGACGCTCAACATTAGTGGGATTGAGGTGGAGTATAGAGGTTTTAGGGGTGTTTAGAGGCCGAGACTTGAGAGAAACGAGCGAGGTACGAGTTCGACAGCGTTTCAGTACTCAAGAATGGATTACCTGGACTAGGGGAGCGGCCCCTGTATTTATAGGCAGCCAAGGGGTGGTTTGAAGACCCCTTGGCCGAGTGAGCATGTTTGGGTCGGCCATTGGCCGGCTGAAGGGTTGGGTCGGCCAATGGCCGAGTGAGGAGTCTTGGCCAGATGAAGGTTCACTCGGCTATTGGCCGAGTGAACTGCTGGAAGGTTCACTCGGCCATTGGCCGAGTGAACTGCAAGGCCGACTGAAAGGTTCACTCGGCCATTGGCCGAGTGAACTGCTGGAAGATTCACTCGGCCATTGGCCGAGTGAACTGCAAGGCCGACTGAAAGGTTCACTCGGCCATTGGCCGAGTGAACTGCTGGAAGGTTCACTCGGCCAATGGCCGAGTGAACTGCTTGGGCGGCTGGAAGGTTCACTCGGCCAATGGCCAAGTGAACTGCTTTGGTGGCTGGAGGGTTCACTCGGCCATTGGCCGAGTGAACTGCCCAATGGCCGAGTGAGCCATTTGACCCAGCCAATGGCCGAGCAAGCCGTTTGACTTAGCCATTGGTTTGGGCCGGCCCCTGGTTAAGTCAGGGTTTCGCCGCCCAAGACCTCGTACTAGCCACGTAGGTCGAAGAGATGCCTTTGTTCACGTTGGCCCTAGACGGGCCGATAACATTAGCCCCCGAGTTTCCGGTCGAGCGTAGGTCGAGTGGAAACTCAAAATCTACGCTTTTATGCGGATGCGGGATGAATGCTATCGGGTTTGCGTCCTGGGGAACGGCCTTTGCGCGTCGCGAGGGATGGCCTTTGTGCGTCACGAGGGACGGCTTTTATGCGCCACGAGGGATGGCTTTTGTGCGTCACGAGGGACGGCTTTCGTGCGTCGCGAGGGACGGCTTTTGTGCGTCACGAGGGACGGCTTTCGTGCGTTGCGAGGGACGACTTATTGTTCTGAGTCGATCGTGCGTGGCTTACTTTCTCGACCTACCAATAAAGGCGCGATCGATTTGCACGACTTTACTGTGCGTGTCTTATTTTCTCGACCTACCAATGAAGGCGTGATCGATTAGCACGACTTTATTGTGCGTGTCTTATTTTCTCGACCTACCAATGAGGGCGTGATCGATTAGCACGACTTTATTGTGCGTGTCTTATTTTCTCGACCTACCAATGAAGGCGTGATCGATTAGCACGACTTTATTGTGCGTGTCTTATTTTCTCGACCTACCAATGAAGGCGCGATTGATTAGCACGACTTTATTGTGCCTGTCTTATTTTCTCGACCTACCAATGAAGGCGCGATCGATTAGCACGACTTTATTGTGCGTGTCTTATTTTCTCGACCTACCAATGAAGGCGTGATCGATTAGCACGACTTTATTGTGCGTGTCTTATTTTCTCGACCTACCAATGAAGGCGTGATCGATTAGCACGACTTTATTCTGCGTGTCTTATTTTCTCGACTTACCTATGAAGGCGTGATCGATTAGCACGACTTTATTGTGCGTGTCTTATTTTCTCGACCTACCAATGAAGGCGTGATCGATTAGCACGACTTTATTCTACGTGTCTTATTTTCTCGACTTACCAATGAAGGCGTGATCGATTAGCACGACTTTACTGTGCGTGTCTTATTTTCTCGACCTACCAATGAAGACGTGATCGATTAGCACGACTTTATTGTGCGTGTCTTATTTTCTCGACCTACCAATGAAGGCGTGATCGATTAGCACGACTTTATCGTGCGTGGCTTATTTTCTCGACCCACCAATGAAGGCGTGATCGATTAGCACGACTTTATTGTGCGTGTCTTATTTTCTCGACCTACCAATGAAGGCGTGATCGATTAGCACGACTTTATTGTGCGTGTCTTATTTTCTCGACCTACCAATGAAGGCGCGATTGATTAGCACGACTTTATTGTGCCTGTCTTATTTTCTCGACCTACCAATGAAGGCGCGATCGATTAGCACGACTTTATTGTGCGTGTCTTATTTTCTCGACCTACCAATGAAGGCGTGATCGATTAGCACGACTTTATTGTGCGTGTCTTATTTTCTCGACCTACCAATGAAGGCGTGATCTATTAGCACGACTTTATTCTGCGTGTCTTATTTTCTCGACTTACCAATGAAGGCGTGATCGATTAGCACGACTTTATTGTGCGTGTCTTATTTTCTCGACCTACCAATGAAGGCGTGATCGATTAGCACGACTTTATTCTACGTGTCTTATTTTCTCGACTTACCAATGAAGGCGTGATCGATTAGCACGACTTTATTGTGCGTGTCTTATTTTCTCGACCTACCAATGAAGGCGCGATCGATTAGCACGACTTTATTGTGCGTGTCTTATTTTCTCGACCTACCAATGAAGGCGTGATCGATTAGCACGACTTTATTGTGCATGTCTTATTTTCTCGACCTACCAATGAAGGCGTGATTGATTAGCACGACTTTATTCTGCGTGTCTTATTTTCTCGACTTACCAATGAAGGCGTGATGGACGTGCTAATGGCCGAGTGAACTGCTTGGGCGGCTTGAAGGTTCACTCGGCCATTTGCCGAGTGAACTGCTGGAAGGTTCACTCGGCCAATGGCCAAGTGAACTGCTTTGGTGGCTGGGGGGTTCACTCGGCCATTGGCCGAGTGAACTGCCCAATGGCCGAGTGAGCCATTTGACCCAGCCAATGGCCGAGCAAGGCGTTTGACTTGGCCATTGGTTTGGGCCGGCCCCTGGTTGAGTCAGGGTTTCGCCGCCCAAGACCTCGTACTAGCCACGTAGGTCGAAGAGATGCCTTTGTTCTCGTTGGCCGTAGACGGGCCGACAACACTATGGTCAAAGATTAGCATGTACATGTATTTAAAAATATGAGCTTGAAAATCGTTTTCGAAAGTTTACTAATTTTGTGACAAGTTAGAATTGTTATCATAGATGTTTTTTTAATTTATTGCTCTTGCCTTTAAATTATAAATCATGTTGATTTTCTATGAGTTTGGGATGTTATTAAAACACATTAGAATCATTTCTAAAAGTTTTTAATTTTTTATATTGAAAAACGTGTTTTAAAGGTTTGAGAAATTTCGAGTAAAATTTTGTGACTAGTTTTCTTGTCTTACTAGTTTCTTATTTTTACTTGAATCGTTTTATGCTTGTTGTTATTTCTTTTATGCCTTTTTATTACCTTGCTAATAAAAAACAAATAAAAGCCTTAACAACCTTCATAAAACGTTCCGTTACACTCGATTCTTTTTCGCACCTAAAAATGACCAAGCTTTAATTATTTCTTTTTCTTCGAGCTGGAGTAAACCCGCATTAAAAGTGGCATAAGTCTCTGCTCAGAAATTGAAATTTAATGATTCTTCGATCAAATTTAAGCTCTCTCTGTCCTCTGTCCAATGCCACCAGTTTCAGCTCAAAAGGACATCGGAGCCGCTAGATATAGCGATTTTACTCCAAGGTGCGCGACTGTGCTGAAACTCCAGTTTTTAGAAATCCGGATTTTCAAACCCCACTACCATGAGTTATAGAACTCTAATGAGAAAATTTTCTTGAGAAAAATTGTTTTTTTTATAAGATTATAAACATGATGTGTAAGATTAAAAAGTTTTGATTTTTGAAAGATTAATTGAAATTGAGTTTTTACAAAACTAGTTTGAATTTTGAAAAACCGTTTTCACTTTCAAACTTGAAAATATTTTGTCATCCAAATCAAATAAGTTTTCAAAATATTTTCAAAACTATATCTATATCACATATGTTCAAAATCTTTATGCTCTTGAAAAATTTGAGTGGGAGGTCTCCTTGTAGACAAGCCGAAAAATAAAAAGATGTGTAATCTCAAACTTTCAAGTGTTCGAGTGAGTTGATGTTCACACTTCCCTCACGCACTTTCCCGAAATAGAAAATAGGAAAAGATCGAGTATGTACCTTGTGCCTTTATGCACTAATACTGCTCTGAACATGTCGATCTAGGATTCTCTTCTAGTTGTCCGCTCTGTCGCTCTTTAACTAGGAAATCTGTTTCCGAACTTATAAGAGTCGATGAACCAACTCCAAAAACTAAGTGGGAAGGTTATAGTTGTTGTTTGTAACCCACGATCTCCAACACTAATGAAAAGTGCAAGTGTCGCCAGACTAAGAGTCACCCTCGTGGCCCTCTCTTAAATGAGAGTACTCAAGGGCGCTTTGCACTGATCATTGCTCAATCAGCTAAATCCGAAAGTGAGACAATGAGACAAGACCTCCCCTCGGCGGATTGTTTTTCAAAGTCAACCTTTTGGACTAAGTGGTTGGTTACACACTTAGACTCAATCCCTAGTAATCCTCCCTCGAGGCCCTGCGAAAGGATGTGAGTGATCAAACCAATTTACAAGGTGGCTAGTCAAAATTTGGTGTATTGACATCTTGGCTAAGCATTAATGATGTGTCATTTACTTATAAATGGAGATTTTTTGCGGCCTTCTCTTGAGGGAGTAAATTATCATTTGGTTTATACCACCTTTGGATTTTATAAAAGTCTTAATAAAACTTAAATCCTAAACCAAAGACTAATCATAAACTTGTTTCAACTTTTATAGGCAATATGTCTCCCAACTCTCTCTCTTTCATCCTTTCCTCGAACAAACTCGAAAACGAAAACCACATAGACTCGAAACATAACCTCGACATCATCCTTGCCATTAACAAGCACAAATGGGTACTCACCACCCCGTCTCCTCCTCTAACGAATGATGATTCGACTCAAGAGGACAATGACGCCTTAGCGGCCTGGCTTCGATCCGATGAGATTGTGAGGTGCTATATCTTGGCATTTACGAACAATATGCTGAAAGAGCAACATCGTAACATCGAGACTGCCGCCGAAATGCTCTACAATCTCCTTGAGATGTTTGGAGGGCAAGGGCATCAAACAAGGCAACAAGCAGTCCGACAGTTTATGAACTGTCACATGAACGCTAGGACTTCTGTTGGAGACTTTATGATACTGATCAGTAGTTTTCTAAATAAAATGGAAATCCTAGGATCTGAGATTGATGAGAAGAGTGTCATAGATATGATCTTAGAAACTCTCCCCGCATCTCTTGATTCCTCCAAGATGAACTACTCCATAAACAAGCTAGAGTACACTGTTACCAAACTTATGAAGGAACTTCACACTGCTGTAGGTTTCACTAAGAGAAAGAGGAATCAAGGAGAGGCACATGCTACTGAGAAAAAAGCCTCTGCCTCTGGAACTAAGAAGAGACCTCACAAGGCCGATAAAAAGAAATGTCCGGCCAATCTCAAAGCAAAGGAACATAGTATTGTACTAGTTACCGAAGCATGCTTAGTAGCTGATAATGTATCAACGTGGATTCTTGACTCCGCTGCTACTAACCATATTTGTTGTTCCTTGAATGTTTTCAAGAAAACCAAAAGCTTGGAGGAAGGCGAGTTCTATTTCAAATGGGGTGATGGGAGCCTGGTGTCTGCGAAGGCTGTGGGATCCGTGACGCTGTCTTTTGAAGACCGTACTTTAAACTTGAATAATGTTTATTTCGTTCCTTCCTTTGGAAAGAACTTAATATCTGTTGCTCGTCTTCGTGAGCAAGATTATTGTTTAAAGTTCATTAAGAATGGAACTCGTATTTCGTTTCCTGATAATTCTTTTGTCACTGATGCACGTATGAAGAATGCTCTTTTCTACATCTATCGCACTCAACCTTCTCTTTTAGACACCGAAATAGATAATGATCTAATTAGGGAGCCAAAGAGGATCAAACTTTCTGAATCCTCCGATCTAACAAAATCAACACACCAATAGCACTTAAGACTTGGTCATATCAGTCTAGATAGGATTAAGAGACTTGTGAGGGATGGTCCACTCCAAGCCTCTGCAATAGGTTCACTACCTACTTGTGAATCCTGCATAGAAGGAAAAATGACTAAGCGACCTTTCTCCGATAAGGGTCGAAGAGCCACTGAGTTGCTGGAACTGATACATTCAGATGTATGTGGTCCGCTCAGCCAACAGGCACGTGGGGGATACGAATACTTCGTTACCTTCACCGATGATTACTCGCGATATGGTTTTGTCTATTTGCTCAAACACAAATCCGAGACCTTTCACGTATTTAAGGTCTTTAGGGCTTTAGTGGAAAAGCAAACTTGCAAAATGATCAAAACACTTCGATCTGATCGAGGTTGTGAGTATATGTCTGGAGAGTTCGATGAATTTCTTAAAGAAGAAGGAATCGCTTCTCAGCTTACCGCACCTGGCACACCTCAACAAAACGGAGTGTCAGAGAGAAGGAACCGAACTCTTATGGAGATGGTTAGATCAATGATGAGTTACTCATCACTCCCTCCTTCCTTTTGGGGATATGCCCTCCAAAGAGCCGCTTACATTCTGAACCAAGTTCCGTCTAAAATGGTTCCTGGTACTCCTTATGAAAGATGGACTGGCCGTAAAGTAAGTTTGGGCCACATCCGAATTTGGGGTTGCCCTGCACATGTGCTAAGGCAAAAGACTAGCAAGTTGGCTAGTAGGTCAGAATTGTGCCTGTTTGTGGTATATCCAAAGGAAACCAAAGGTTTCATATTCTATAGTCCCGAGGACGATAAGACTTTCGTTAGCACGAATGCTCGTTTCCTTGAGGAGGACTTTATGAAGGATGCAAAACCTAGAAGAAAAATTATGCTTGAAGAAAAGTTGGGTGAGGAAGCTTCTACCTCATCTGTAAGAATTGTTCTTACCCCAACTGAAAAACAACCTAACTCATCAGAATCTCATCAAGTAGTACTTCGACGTAGTGGGAGGGCTACTCAAAAGCCTGACAGGTACATGTCTTATGGAGACTCTGACATGGATGATCCTGTTTCCTATAGCCAAGCGATGGCTTGTTCTGAATCAAACCTTTGGCTTGACGCCATGAAAGTTGAAATGCACTCGATGTATGTCAACAAAGTCTGGAAACTTGTAGACCTTCCTGAAGGGATTAAACTCGCAGGGTGTAAGTGGATATACAAGAAGAAAAGGGGTCCTGATGGTCGAGACGTTCAAAGCACCACTTATGGCGAAGGGTTATACCCAACAAGAAGGGATTGACTATGAAGAAACCTTCTCGCCAGTCGCGATGCTTAAATCCATCCGCATACTCCTATCCATAGCTGCAGCTCTCGACTATGAGATCTGGCAAATGGATGTCAAGACAGCCTTTTTGAATGGCAATCTTGACGAGCGCATTTACATGGCTCAACTAGACGGTTTCGTGGAAGAAGGTCAAGAGACCAAGGTTTGTGAGTTGCTTAAGTCCATTTATGGATTAAAGCAAGCATCTAGGTCATGGAATATTAGATTCGATGAAACTGTAAAGAGCTTTGGCTTTGAACAGTCAATAGATGAGCCTTGTGTTTACAAGTTAATACACGAAGGCAAAGTTGTGTTTCTGGTACTATATATCGATGATATACTACTCATTGGTAATGACGTGGCTAAGTTATCTGAGGTTAAGGTCTGGCTGGCAAAGCAATTGGATATGAAGGATCTAGGAGAAGCCGTATACATTCTGGGGATCCAAATCTTTCGAGATAGGAAAAACCGGACCTTGTCGCTCTCTCAAGCATCTTATATTGATATGGTGATGGATCGCTTCTCGATGCAAGACTCCAAGAAGCGCCAAACACCGTTTAGGCATGGAGTTTCACTCTCAAAGGACCAGTCTCCCAAGACTGCACAAGAGATTGAAGACATGAGG
Organism: Urtica dioica subsp. dioica; assembly: GCF_054948205.1. Classification (NCBI taxonomy): domain Eukaryota; kingdom Viridiplantae; phylum Streptophyta; class Magnoliopsida; order Rosales; family Urticaceae; genus Urtica; species Urtica dioica. The sequence goes on along the minus strand of NC_142761.1, from coordinate 23,480,052 downwards.
AAAATTCCTTACGCCTCTGCCGTAGGAAGCCTCATGTATGCTATGCTTTGCACTAGACCTGACATCTGCTTCGCCGTTGGCGTAGTTAGCCGTTTCCAATCCAACCCTGGACCCGAGCACTGGATTGCTGTTTAGCATGTTCTTAAGTATCTTCGAAGAACTAGGAACTTGATGCTTACTGTTACCGGTCCATCTCGGCCCGGTAGAGCAACGACGGCCGTGATAGCAACCACCCCGAGAATCCCCCGACGCACGGCCGACCTCCGGCTCAGGAGCTCGACCTCGGCCTCAGCTCGACCTCGGCCTGGTGAGCTCGGCCTCAGCTCGGCCACCTCAGCTCGGCCTCAGCTCGGACTCCTTAGCTTGGCCTCAGCTCGGCCACCTTAGCTCGGCCTCAGCTCGGCCACCTTTGCTCGGCCTCAGCTCGGCCACCTTAGCTCGGCCTCAGCTCGGCCACATTAGCTCGGCCTCGGCTCGGCCACCTTAGCTCGGCCTCGGCTCGGCCACCTTAGCTCGGCCTCAGCTCAACCTCGGCCTGGTGAGCTCGGCCTCAGCTCGGCCACCTCAGCTTGGCCTCAGCTCGGCCTTCCTCCATGGCCGACTCAGACCCGTCCTTCCTCCACGGCCGATGTTGTCGGCCCGTCAACGATCGATAGGGGCAAAATCACAACGCCACCTCCCGGCCGACCAAGTCCCATCCGGCAAGCTCTCGGCCGGCAGCCTCCCGGCCGGCAGAAGCTTGCCTCGGCCATTGGCCGGCCCTAAGGCTTGCCTCGCTCAATGGCCGGCTCAAGGCTTGCCTCGGCCATTGGCCGGCTCAAAGCTTGCCTCGGCCATTGGCCGGCTCAAGGCTTGCCTCGGCCATTGGCCGGCTCTAAGGTTTGCCTCGGCCATTGGCCGACCCTAAGGCTCGCCTCGGCCATTGGCCGGCCCAAGGCTTCCCTCGGCCATTGGCCGGCCCAAGGCTTGCCTCGGCCATTGGCCGGCCCTAAGGCTTGCCCCGGCCAATGGCCGGCTCAAGGCTTGCCTCGGCCATTGGCCGGCTCAAAGCTTGCCTCGGCCATTGGCCGGCCCTAAGGCTTGCCTCGGCCAATGGCCGGCCCAAGGCTTGCCTCGGCCATTAGCCGGCTCAAGGCTTGTCTCGGCCATTGGCCGGCCCAAGGCTTGCCTCGGCCATTGGCCGGCCTAAGGCTTGCCTCGGCCATTGGCCGGCCCTAAGGCTTGCCTCGACCAATGGCCGGCCCAAGGCTTGCCTCGGCCATTGGCTGGCCCTAAGGCTTGCCTCGGCCATTGGCCGGCCCAAGGCTTGCCTCGGCATTGGCCGGCTCAAGGCTTGCCTCGGCCATTGGCCGGCCCAAAAATGCTCACTCGGCCAAGGGGCCCCCCCAAACACCCCTTGGCCGCCTATAAATGGAGAGGTCTGCCCTCTCCCAAAGGTAATCCAATTTTGAGTCCCGAAACGCTATCGAACTCGTACTTCACTCGTTTCGCTCATCTTTGGCCTCTCACCACCTCTAAACCCTCTATATCCACCTCAATCCTACTAATGTTGAGGGTCGGAGAGGTAAACAGAGGCACCCCCTCTGTTTCCCCTTTGTAGTTCACACCTCTTTCTGCTTGCTTTTCAGGTGCCTGGACGAGATTGACACCACCAACAGCTAAGGGACAGCTTGGGATACCAAGCCCGACACGCTCGAGCCGGAGTGAGACCACTTGGTCTGGCATTGGGTCTAACCACTCTGGGCTCCTAAATCGTTGTCCGAAAAACAGCGACAACAGCCGACTCAGACCCGGCCTTCCTCCATGGCCGAATCAGACCCGGCCTTCCTCCATGGCCGACTCAGACCCGGCCTTCCTCCATGGCCGACTCAGACCCGGCCTTCCTCCATGGCCGGCTCAGACCCGGCCTTCGGCCAAGGGGATGCCCAAAATACCCCTTGGTCGCCTATAAATACCAAGGCCCCTCCCTTGGTCCAGGTAATCCATTCTTGAGTACCGAAACGCTGTCGAACTCGTACCTCGCTCGTTTCTCTCAAGTCTCGGCCTCTAAACACTTAAACCCTCTATATTCACCTCAATCCTACTAATGTTGAGCGTCGGAGAGGTAAACAGAGGCACCCCCTCTGTTTCCCCTTTGTAGTTCACACCTCTTTCTGCTTGCTTTTCAGGTGCCTGGACGAGATTAACACCACCAACAGCTAAGGGACGGCTTGGGATACCAAGCCCGACACGCTCAAGCCGAAGTGAGACCACTTGGTCTGGCCTTGGGTCTAACCACTTTGGGCTCCTAAATAGTTGTCCGAAAAACTGCGACAACATTTTGGGGCTAGAAGGAGAGGATCTCTCGACCTTGGCAACACATTCCCTCTACCACTTTTCCTCAATTTCACTACGTCTACGACTCTCGAGAGATGAGTCACATTCCCACCACCTCCGTGGGTACTCGAGCGACGAGCTCGAGGTACGGTCTCCGACGCCTCGCACACCGTCTTGAAGGGCAACCTCGCGATAGCGAGAGCCAGCCCCAAGACTCGGTGAATGACCCCGAGGCTGAGCTCCGAGAGGACACGGCCCGGTGGCTTGCGGAGCTCCTTGACCGTCCTGGCGTCGACGGCTCGCGCATCGCCGATCTCCTCGGCTACGACGTCGAGGAACGATCCGCCCGAGACGACTCCGACCCCGACTACGTGGGGGAGTCGAGGACCGATGAGGCAACTCCTAACCTCGCCCCTTCACGGCCCGAGAGGTCCAATGGTGCTTTGGCCGATCCTTCGCACCCGGCACGACGGCAAGCAAGGTCGCATTCCCGGGGACTCGCCCCCTCGGTTTCAAGAGGCGGCCGGACACGGCCCCTCACCCGGGAGAGAGCGACTCCGGTGGATGATGGGGCCGATAGCCGAAGCGCTCGCCGAACGATCCGGCCAGGGGCGACCTCGCCCCGCCACGCGCCGAGTGTGGACCTTAGAGAGCGCTTGACGGCGCAGAGAAACTCCCTAGGTGAGGATCTCCGCCGGAGGCTCTACCCACGGAGGGACGCGCTCCCCGCCACAACTCTCGGCCGACCTCAGGCCAACGTCGGGGACCAAGCGTCCAACGAGCGCCAGCAGGCGACTCACGCGGTCCCGGCGGTCAGCCCCACGAACGGGCTCGACGTGTTGACAATGATTCAAAGCCTCCATAATCAAATCATCGATATGAGGGAGTCGGGGAGGCAGAGGCCTCATGGAGGGATCGAGGAGTCATACTCTCCCTTCGCCGCTCGAATTCTCGCGCAGTCTTGCGTGGGGAACTTCAAGCTGCCATCCATTCCCCCTTACGACGAGCGGACGGACCCGAACTTCCACATCCAACACTACGAGACATGGATGACGATGCAGGGACAGTCAGACGCCACCCTGTGTCAAGCCTTCAGCCTGACTCTCACAGGGTCGAGATTTGAATGGTTTCGGAGTCTGAGACCAGGGAGCATCTCGTCCTTCCAGGTTTTGCGAGGAGCTTTCCTTGCTCGTTTTGCCACTCTCGTGGCACATAAGAAGTCAAAGACCTACCTCTTGTCTATCCGACAAGGGAGAGACGAGACCTTGAGACAATATCTCGCTCGCTTTACCGAAGAGTCTCACAAAGTCGAAGGGTTTGACGATAAGGATGCCATCACGGCGATCACCGAGGGAGATCGCACGGGCGACTTCCTCAAGTCTATTGTTGGAAAGGTACTGCAGGACATGGCGGAGCTTATGTCAAGAGCCCGCACCTACATGGGAATCGAGGACTACCTCGACGGCCGAGGTGGCCGGGGGACGGAGGGGCAGAACAGTCGCCGCCGTGACAGTCAAGACGAAGATCGTCCCGACCCTCGAAAGAAGAGGAGCAAGGGAGGCCAGGCCCCTGGCGATCGCTCCCGCCCGGGTCCTAGACCCCCGCACGTCGATAGCTTCCGAACGTTCTCGACATTCACCCCTCTGAACACTTCACGAGAGCGGATCCTAGCTTTGCACGGCGACGAACTAGGAAGCCCCGCTCCACTCATGAAGGTTCCTACGAAGCGGGACCGAAGCAAGTTCTGTGAGTACCACCAAGACCATGGGCACCCGACGTCCGAGTGTTACCAGCTCAAGCACCAGATCGAAGCCCTCATTCAGGATGGGAAGCTGAAAGAGTACGTCCTTAGAACAATCGGGACGGCCGCGGCACACGGAGGGCGCCCGCGGCAAGGAAAAAAAGGTCCAACGACGGTGACCGTCACGGACCGAGCGGCAATGGAAGAACCGGAGAGCTCGCAACTGCACATTGTGGGCTCGATCATGGGTGGTCCAGAGTACGGAGACTCGGCCACGCAGAGGAAGAAGTACGTGCGTGAAGTTTCCCAAGGGAAAATAACGCACTACATCAACCACACATACGAGGCTCCTCCTCCGACCCCATTCAAGTCCATGTTCTTCACCGGCCAAGAGGCGGTGCGGGTCCTCCACCCGCACAACGACGGGATAGTCGTCTCGGCCCCGGTCGCCAACAACCTCGTCCGGAGAATCCTCATCGACAACGGGAGCTCCGCTGATATAATTTTTAAATCGGCACTGGACAGGATGAAGCTATCCGGAATAAGACCGACCCCGATCTCGACCCCGCTCTTCGGCTTCTCAGGAGAGAGGGTCATGACAGAGGGAACCATCGACCTCCCGGTCACCTTCGGAACGCCGGGGGGGCTCGAGGTCACTCGCATCGTATCATTCCTAATTGTGGACCAGCCCTCGGCGTACAACATCATCATCGGCCATCCGACTCTCAATCGGTTGAAGGCCATAACGTCCACCTATCACCTGATGATGAAGTTCCCGACTGAGAAGGGGATTGCCATCATGTTGGGAGACCAGTCGATGGCGAGGATGTGCTACATCCAAGGCGTGGACGGGAAAGGGAAGGCAAAGATGGTGAGCACCATCCTCTAGCTCGGTCAAACTGCGGAAGCTGGTACTACAGTAGAAGCCCGCTCCCGTTCTCGTCGTATCATTTTATTTTCGGGTTAAAGACAATTTGAAATTTCAATAAGGCCAATGGCCTGGGAATGTAATTTTTGACTATTTCGACATGGTAATTAGATTACATTTCGCCTCGAAGCCTTTATCTTGTTGCATTATAATTTCTAGTCTCCTCTACGAGTACACAAGAAACTCGGGGGGCTAATGGGAAACAATGCTCAACGAAACTAAAACTCACTCGCTCAAAAAAAAAATAATAATGATAATAAAGTCTCAAGGGGCCGATGGTTAGGCCGAAGGTCCCAAGGAAAGACTTTTCACGTAACTCCTCGTGCAGGCTCTACATGAGTCCTCGAGTTGAGTCCGAGTCCACGAGTTGACTGATACTCCTCGTGCCGACTCTTCACGTAACTCCTCGAGATGAGTTCATTCCTCGAGTCGAGTTCGAATCCACGAGTCGACCGATACTCCTCGTGCCGATTCTTCACGTAACTCCTCGAGATCAGTTCATTCGTCGAGTCGAGTCCGAGTCCACGAGTTGACTGATACTCGTCGTGCGGACTCTTCACGTAACTCCTCGAGATGAGTTCATTCCTCGAGTCGAGTTCGAATCCACGAGTCGACCGATACTCCTCGTGCCGATTCTTCACGTAACTCCTCGAGATGAGTTCATTCCTCGAGTCGAGTCCGAGTCCACGAGTTGACTGATACTCCTCGTGCCGACTCTTCACATAACTCCTCGAGATGAGTCCATTCCTCGAGTTGAGTTCGAATCCACGAGTCGACCGATACTCCTCGTGCCGATTCTTCACATAACTCCTCGAGATGAGTTCATTCCTCGAGTCGAATTCGAATCCACGAGTCGACCGATACTCCTTGTGCCGATTCTTCACGTAACTCGTCGTGCAGACTCCACATGAGTCCTCGAGTCGAGTAACGGATTGTTGGGATTTCGAGCTCGTCACTTCCCCAAGTCGAGCTCGCCACTTCGCCAAGTCGAGCTCGTCAGTTCGCCAAGTCGAGCTCGTCGTTTCGCCAAGTCGAGCTCACCACTTCGCCTAGTCGAGCTCGTCAGTTCACCTAGTCGAGCTCGTCAGTTTGCCAAGTTGAGCTGGCCACTTCGCCTAGTCGAGCTCGCCACTTCGCCCAGTCGAGCTCGTCACTTCGCCTAGTCGAGCTCGTCACCTCGTCTGGTCGAGCTCGTCACCTCGCCTGGTCGAGCCCGCCACGTCGCCTGGTCGAGCTCGCCACATCGCCTGGTCGAGCTCGTCACTTCGCCTGGTCGAGCTCGTCACCTCGTCTAGACGAGCTCGCCACTTCGTCTAGTCGAGCGGGAGCGACTTCGTCACTTCGTCCAAACGTCTTTGGATTCGGTTCGTCAGTTCGCCCAACCGCGTTGGGCTAATTCTGTCAAAGAACCTCTCTCGAAACTCAAAAACAAAAAATAAAAATATAACAGAGTCTCAGGGGGCCGATGGTTAGTTCGGAGGTCCCAAAGAGAGACAATCTTCACGTAACTCCTCGAGATGAATTCATTCCTCGAGTCGAGTTCGAATCCACGAGTCGACCGATACTCCTCGTGTCAATTATTCACGTAACTCCTCGTGCAGGCTCTACATGAGTCCTCGAGTTGAGTTCGAGTCCACGAGTCGAATGATACTCCTCGTGCCGGCTCTTCACGTAACTCCTCGTGCAGGCTCTACATGAGTCCTCGAGTTGAGTCCCGAGTCCGCGAGTCGACTGATACTCCTCGTGCCGACTCTTCACGTAACGCCTCGTGCAGGCTCTACATGAGTCCTCGAGTTGAGTCCTGAGTCCACAAGTCGACTGATACTCCTCGTGCAGGCTCTACATGAGTCCTCGAGTTGAGTCCCGAGTCCGCGCTCGCCACCCAGATCGTGAGCCGAAAGGCAGCGAGTTACAAGTGGGTTTCAAAGGCTTGCGTCCACCGGACGTATCTGGTCTAGCAAGCGTCCACGGGAAACCCGGCCACACAAATGTGGCTCGTGCTCGCCGCCCAGCTCGTGAGCCGAAGGGCAACGAGTTACAAATGGGTTTCAAAGGCTTGCGTCCGCCGGACGTATCTGGTCTAGCCAGCGTCCACGAGAAACTCGCCACGCAAATGTGGCTCCGCGCTCGCCGCCCAGCTCGTGAGCCGAAAGGCAGCGAGTTACAAACGGGTTTCAAAGGCTTGCGTCCGCCGGACGTATCTGGTCTAGCCAGCGTCCACGGGAAACTCGCCACGCAAATATGGCTCCGCGCTCGCCGCCCAGTTCGTGAGCCGAAAGGCAGCGAGTTACAAATGGGTTTCAAAGGCTTGCGTCCGCCGGACGTATCTGGTTTAGCCAGCATCCATGGGAAACCCGGCCACGCAAATGTGGCACCGCGCTCGCCGCCCAGCTCGTGAGCCGAAAGACAGCGAGTTACAAATGGGTTTCAAAGGCTTGCATCCACTGGACGTACCTGGTCTAGCCAGCGTCCACGGGAAACATGGCCACACAAATGTGGCACCGCGCTCGCCGCCCAGCTCGTGCGCCGATAGGCAGCGAGTCACAAATGAGTTTCAAAGGGTTGCGTCCGCCGGACGTACCTGGTCTAGCCAGCATCTGCAGAAAACCTGATCACACAAACGTGACACCGAGCCCCCCCGAGGCCCAAGCCGTGCAAATCGATCACGCCTTCATTGGTAGGTCGAGAAAATAAGCCACGCACAATAAAGTCGTGCTAATCGATCACGCTTTCATTGGTAGGTCGAGAAAATAAACCACGCACGATCAACCTGGAACAAAAGTTGTCCCTCGCGACGAACAAAAGTCGTCCCTCGCAACGCACAAAGGCCGTCCCTCGTGACGCACAAGGCCGTCTCTCGCGACCCGCAAAGGCTGTCCCCCATGCTCACAAATCCGAGAGCGTTCATCCCGCACCCGCATGAAAGCGTAGATTTTGAGTTTCCACTCGACCTACGCTTGACCGAAAACTCGGGGGGCTAATGTTATTGGTCCATCTCGGCCCGGTAGAGCAACGACGGCCGTGATAGCAACCACCCCGAGAATCCCCCGACGCACGGCCGACCTCCGGCTCAGGAGCTCGACCTCATCCTCAACTCGACCTCGGCCTGACGAGCTCGACCTCGGCCTCAGCTCGACCTCGGCCTGGTGAGCTCGGCCTCAGCTCGGCCTCCTTAGCTCGGCCACCTTAGCTCGGCCTCAGCTCGGCCACCTTAGCTCGGCTTCAGCTCGGCCACCTTAGCTCCGCCTCGGCTCGGCTACCATAGCTCCGCCTCAGCTAGGCCTCAGCTCGACCTCGGCCTGGTGAGCTCGGCCTCAGCTCGGCCACCTAAGCTTGGCCTCAGCTCGGCCTTCCTCCATGGCCGACTCAGACCCGGCCTTCCTCCATGGCCGACTCAGACCCGACCTTCCTCCATGGCCGACTAAGACCCGGCCTTCCTCCATGGCCGACTCAGACCCGGCCTTCCTCCATGGCCGTCTCAGACCGGGCCTTCCTCCATCGCTGGCTCAGACCCGGCCTTCGGCCAAGGGGATGCCCAAAATACCCCTTGGTCTCCTATAAATACCAAGGCCCCTCCCTTGGTCCAGGTAATCCATTCTTAAGTACTGAAACGCTGTCGAACTCGTACCTCGCTCGTTTCTCTCAAGTCTCGGCCTCTAAACACTTAAACCCTCTATATCCACCTCAATCCTACTAATGTTGAGCGTCGGAGAGGTAAACAGAGGTACCCCCTCTGTTTCCCCTTTGTAGTTCACACCTCTTTCTGCTTGCTTTTTAGGTGCCTGGACGAGATTAACACCACCAACAGCTAAGGGACGGCTTGGGATACCAAGCCCGACACGCTCGAGCCGAAGTGAGAACACTTGGTCTGGCCTTGGGTCTAACCACTTTGGGCTCCTAAATAGTTGTCCGAAAAACTGCGACAACACTTACATACTCGAGTACTGACCTGACTATGACGGGTTATACCGACTCCGATTTTCAAGCGGATAAGGATTCCAGGAAATCCACTTCGGGATTTGTGTTCATCCTTAACGGTGGAGCTGTTGTGTGGAGGAGTATTAAGCAATCTTGCATTGTTGACTCCACAATGGAAGCAGAATATGTGGCTGCTTGTGAAGCATCCAAAGAGGCTGTATGGCTTAGAAAATTCCTTAAGTATTTGGAAATTGTTCCAAACGTCGACGTGCCCATGACCCTTTATTGTGATAATAGTGGGGCTGTCGCTAACTCAAAGGAACCTCGAAGCCATAAGCGCTCTAAGCATATTGAGAGGAAATACCATTTGATTCGAGAGATCGTGCAGCGCGGAGACGTGGAAGTGAAGAAGATCTCAACGGTGGACAACCTAGCAGATCCATTCACAAAGGCCCTAGCGAACAAGGTCTTCGACCAACATCGGGAGGGATTAGGCATGAAAGACTACACACATCTTCTTTGAGTCAAGTGGGAGTTTGTTGTCAATGGTGCCCACAAGAAGAGTTGTAGTGTGTATTTATGTACATAGGATGTCATATAGTCTTACGAAGACTCATGCTTGTAACTGCTTATTTATTAATAAAAGTTGAAACGTTCATTCAATCTTCCTTGTCTGAAGCTTTATGATAAAACATTAGTCTTTAGTCCATAAACAAACCTAACAACTTACGAAGAGACAAATGTAGGTTTGCATGAACAAACTCTTCGTAGTTTGCTTAAAATGATATATTCGCAATCTAAGGGTCAAAGCACTATTGACCTCAGTATGATTGTTAGAAGAATCTATGATGTCTGGTTATGAGGCATTGAGAGTTGGAGACTCTATAGTTCTTCTAGGTATCTTCCGAATGTACTGAATTGACCAGTGCACTTCTAGAGACAAGATAAGAACAAACCATTTAACCTCTTATGTCTCGAAGTCACTATGTATGAATTGCATCATGCTTACCTTAATCCTGAAATGAGACATGCCATTTCACAGCTTACGTATTCTCATTTGAGAAAGTCAAAGTTTGGACTCACTATGTGATTCCGAACAGGGCCTATTGGTGAAGTACTAAGTCGTGAGAATGTCATGAGTAACTATGTGAAGTTCTCATAGATATGGAATTCATGTACAAGATTGCTGAAATGCAATGTATGTCACCTCATGCTTTGTTCCTTGGAGTGTGAATAAATGAACTGGCCAGTGTCCAAATTGAGTCCTGACTCTTTTGGATGAAACAATGTGACTTGTTAGCTCCTCGTCAATACATTGTTTCTAACTTATTCACAAGCGACAAAGGAGTTGAGGAAATAACAGCTAGAAGGGTAAACTGGTAATTTAGTAAATCCCGACTAGCTGATGACATTCATGAAGGGTAAACATAGATAATATTCAGTTGATCCGCTCATCATAATTAGGTTGAATTCTTGAGTAGAAAATAATTAAATTCATTTGAACCGAGAGATTTTCAGTGTCAACTCATTAGTGGAGTCAGTTGGCATTAAGCTAAACTTGGAAAAGGTTTGTGAACTTTTGAGTCCAAGTGTTTAGCTCAAGCTTTGTTCATTTAGGTCCATGAGGTCACTGTCATGAATCACATCGATTAGGAATAGTTAAACTGGAAGCTAAGTCAAAACAAGAACGAAAATTGTCAAAAGGGTATTTTTGTCTTTTGAGACATAGGATGAAATGAATGTCAATAAATTTTTTGACATGGTCATTTGATGACAAGTAACACTCGGCCATAACAAGATTAATTGGGCCTTGTGGATTAATTTCATTTTATAAGAATTTTATTGAAAATTCTTAATGGGCCTTTTTCATGTTGTTATGAACAAATGGAAAAACTTCTAGAAGTCTTTTTCAAGATGGTAAAGGCGCCCAACATACCCAAATAAAGAGAGAATATTTTGTGCATGAATGTATAAAGATACTTGCCAAAAGAAAAAGAGGAAACAAATTTCCCGTAAGGGGAAACCAAGGTGGGCGCCCAAATAAGTCAAGAGAGAAGCAAATAAAAGAGGAAACAAATCCAAGGACTTGCTTGGCAACTCTTGGCCGTGTGACTCTTTGAAAGAAAAGGGAAATTGGCTCATGAATATGTGATATTCTATAGAAGAGGAAACTACCTTATTGAAGGTGAGACCTCTCCTATAAATAGGATCCTCATTCCACACTTTTCATTCATCCAAGTTTAAGAGATTTGAGAGACTCTCTCTCTAGAACTTTGGCCGCCCCTTCCTCTCTCTTTCTAGTTTATTTTCGACTTTTTTGTTTTGGAACCTAGGTCAACATTCGACCTAGTGTTTAGCTCTGTGACTTCAAGACTCATTCTTAAGTTGTAGTGTTTAAAAGTGCCCACTCACTAATTCCTTTATTTCGAGTGATGTAGTGATAGAAACTTTCGTGGTTGCTCGAGGTGCCGAGGAAAGAAAGAGAGACGTGCTGCGAGGGGAGATGAGCATTGCAAACTTTCCAAAAGCTTCTTCAAAGTTCAAGCTTCAAGAAAGGTTAGTAAACTTCTATACTCATAATAGTTTTTATTTATATGTACTTGCTCTTTGTCTAGGTTAGTAAAAAATTGTTTTTTCTTGTAGAAGAAAATTTTTAAAATTCCGCCGCTTACCGAAGCGTTAATTATTTTCTTAAACACTAGATCGATTCCAACATTGGTGTGTTGCGAGGGACGGCTTTGGTTCGCCATGTAGGCGTCTTAGGTGCACCATGTAGGCGTCTTTGGTGCGTCACGAGGGAGGGATTTGGTGCGCCATGTAGGCATCTTAGGTGCGTCGCGAGGGACGACTTGGTTTCGCCATGTAGGCGTCTTACGTGCGCCGTGTAGGCGTCTTAGGTGCGCCATGTAGGCGTCTTAAGTGCGTCGTGAGGGACGACTTGGTCGCGCCATGTAGGCGTCTTACGTGTGCCATGTAGGCGTCTTTGGTGCGTCGTGAGGGACGGCTTTGGTGCGCCATGTAGGCGTCTTAGGTGCGCCATGTAGGCGTCTTACGTGCGCCATGTAGGCGTCTTTGGTGCGTCGCGAGGGACGACCTTGGTGCGCCATGTAGGCGTCTTAGTTGCGCCATGTAGTCGTCTTTGGTGCGTCACGAGGGACGGCTTGGTTGCGCCATGTAGGCGTCTTAGGTGCGTCACGAGGGACGACGTGGTAGCTGTTACCGGTCGTTTTCGGGACGCCAGAAATTCAAAAACAGTTCAAGGCCGGCCACGCGCACCCGCGCCCCCGGCCCAGTGGGCCTTAGCGCGCCCTAGCGCGCCTGGCCTGCGCGCGCCCTGCGCCCCGGGCGTCCCGACCCACGCGCTCCCGCGCCCCCAAGCGTTCATTCAATCTTCCTTGTCTGAAGCTTTATGATAAAACCTTAGTCTTTTAGTCCATAAACAAACTTAACAACTTACGAAGAGACAAATGTAGATTTGCATGAACAAACTCTTCGTAGTTTGCTTAAAACGATATATTCGCAATCTTAGGGTCAAAGGACTATTGACCTCAGTATGATTGTTAGAAGAATCTATGATGTCTGGTTATGAGGCATTGAGAGTTGGGGACTCTATAGTTCTTCTAGGTATCTTCCGAAGGTACTGAATTGACCAGTGCACTTCTAGAGACAATATAAGAACAAACCATTTAATCTCTTATGTCTCGAAGTCACTATGTATGAATTAAATCATGCTTACCTTAATCCTGAAATGAGACATGCCATTTCACACCTTAGTATTCTCATTTGAGAAAGTCAAAGTTCGGACTCACTATGTGATTCCGAACAAGGCCTATTGGTGAAGTACTAAGTTGTGAGTCTGTCATGAGTAACTTTGTGAAGTTCTCATAGATATGGAATTCATGTACAAGATTGCTGAAATGCAATGTATGTCACCTCATGCTTTGTTCCTTGGAGTGTGAATAAATGAACTGGCCAGTGTCCAAATTGAGTCCTGACTCTTTTGGATGAAACAATGTGACTTGTTAGCTCCTCGTCAATACATTGTTTCTAACTTATTCACAAGCGACAAAGGAGTTGAGGAAATAACAGCTAGAAGGGTAAAATGGTAATTTAGTAAATCCCGACTAGCTGATGACATTCATGAAGGGTAAACATAGATAATATTCAGTGGATCCACTCATTATAATTAGGTAAATTCTTGAGTAGAAAATAAATTCATTTGAACCGAGAGATTTTCAGTGTCAACTCTTTAGTGGAGTCAGTTGGCATTAAGCTAAACTTGGAAAAGGTTTGTGAACTTTTGAGTCCAAGTGTTTAGCTCAAGCTTTGTTCATTTGGGTCCATGAGGTCACTGTCACGAATCACATCGAGTAGGAATAGTTAAACTGAAAGCTAAGTCAAAACAAGAACGAGACAGTTTTACGAAAATTGTCAAAAGGGTATTTTTGTCTTTTTGGACATAGGACGAAAAAAATGTCAATAATTTTTTTTGACATTGTCATATGATGACAAATGAAATAAATATTACTCAGCCATATTAGTGTAATTGGGCCTTGAGGATTAATTTCATTTCATAGAATTTTACTTGAAAATTCTTAATGGGCTTTTCTTATGTTGTCATGAACAAATGAAGAAACATCTAGAAGCCCCTTCTAGAAGCTCAAATTTCGTCCAACCCAAGGAAAATAAGGCTGAATTTCGTTCATGCCATAGTGGGAAAGAGAGTTTATTTTGTGCATTGATGTATGAAGATACTTGCCAAAAGAAAAAGGGGAAACAAATTTCCTTAAGAAGGAAAGTGCATTTTCGGCCAACTAAGAGGAAATCAAATGAGGAAACAAATCCTAAGCCTTCATGAGGCATGTTGGACGTGCAAGGCAATAGGAAAAGAGGAAACTACCTTTTGAAGGTAATCCTCCTCCTATAAATAGGAGTCTCATTCCTCACATTTCATTCATCCAAGTTTAAGAGATTTGAGAGACTCTCTCTCTAGAACTTTGGCCGAACTCCTCTCTCTCTCTCTAGTTTATTTTCGATTTTGTTTTGGCACCTAGGTCCTCATTTGACCTATAGTTTAGCTCTGCGACTTCAAGACTCGTTCTTAAGTCGTAGTGTTTAAAAGTGCCCACTCACTGATTCCTTTTATTTCGAGTGATTTAGTGATAGAAACTATCGTGGTTGCTCGAGGTGCCGAGGAAAGAAAGAGAGACGTGCTGCGAGGAGACGAGCGTTGCAAACTTTCCAAAAGCTTCTACAAAGTTCAAGCTTCAAGAAAGGTTAGTAAACTTCTATACTCATAATAGGTTTTAATTACATGTACTTGCTCTTTGTCTAGGTTAGTAAAAACTGTTTTTACTTGAAAAGAAATTTTTTAAAATTCCGCCGCTTACCGAAGCGTTAATTATTTTCTCAAACCCTAGATCGATTCCAACAAATGGTATCAGAGCTATGGTCAATGATATGCATGTACATGTTTTTAAAATTATGAGCTTGAAAATCGTTTTCGAAAGTTTACTAATTTTGTGACAAGTTAGAATTGTAATCTTAGTTTTTTTTTTAATTTAATGCTCTTGTCTTTAAATTAAAAAGCATGTTGATTTTCTATGAGTTTGGGATGTTTTTAAAACACATTAGAATCAGTTCTAAAAGTTTTTAATTTTTTATATTGAAAAACGTGTTTTAAAGGTTTGAGAAATTTCGAGTAAAATTTTGTGACTAGTTTTTGATATCTTGCTAGTTTCTTATTTTTACTTGAATCGTTTTATGCATGTTGTTATTTCTTTTATTCTATGTTATTACCCTGCTAATAAAACACAAATAAAAGCTTTAAACAACATCTTAAAATGTTCCGTTACACTCGATTCTTTTTCGCACCTAAAAAGGACCAAGCTTTAATTTATTTCTTTTTCTTCGAGCTGGAGTAAACCCGCATTAAAAGTGGCATAACTCTCTGCTCAAAAATCTAAATTTAATTATTCTTGAATCAAATTAAAGCTCAGTCTGTCCTCTGTCCAATGCCACCGGTTTCGGCTCAAAAGGACATCGGAGCCGCCAGATATGGCGATTTTACTCCGAGGTGCGCGGCTGTCTGAAACTCCAGTTTTTTAGAAATCCGGATTTTCAAACCCCACTACCATGAGTTATAGAACTCTAATGAGAAAATTTTCTTGAGCAAATTTTTTTTTCATATGATTATAAACATGATGTGTAAGATTAAAATGTTTTGATTTTTGAAAGTTTAATTGAAATTGAATTTTTACAAAACTAGTTTGAATTTTGAAAAACCGTTTTCACTTTTAAACTTGAAAATATTTTGTCATCCAAATCAAATAAATTTTCAAAATGTTTTCAAAACTATATCTATATCACATATGTTCAAAATCTATATGCTCTTGAAAATTTGAGTGGGAGGTCTCCTTGTAGACAAGTCGAAAAATAAAAAGATGTGTAATCTCAAACTTTCAAGTGTTCGAGTGAGTTGAAGTTCACACTTCCCTCACGCACTTTCCCGAAATAGAAAATAGGAAAAGATCGAGTATGTACCTTGTGCCTTTATGCACTAATACTGCTCTGAACATGTCGATCTAGGATTCTCTTCTAGTTGTCCGCTCTGTCACTCTCTAACTAGGAAATGTGTTTCCGAACTTATAAGAGTCGATGAACCAACTCCAAAAACTAAGTGGGAGGGTTATACTTGTTGTTTGTAACCCACGATCCCCAACACTAATGAAAAGTGCAAGTGTCGCCGGACTAAGAGTCACCCTCGTGGCCCTCTCTTAAATGAGAGTACTCAAGGGCGCTTTGCTCTGATCATTGCTCAATGAGCTACGTCTGAGAGTGAGACGATGATGGCAAGGCCTCCCCTTGGGGGATTGTTTTCAAAGTTGACCTTTTGGACTAAGTGGTTGGTTGCACACTTAGGCTCAATCCCTAGTAATCCTCCCTCGAGGCCCTGCGAAAGGATGTGAGTGATCAAACCAATTTACAAGGTGGCTAGTCAAAATTGATGTATTGACATCTTGGCTTAGCATTAATGATGTGTCATTTACTTATGAAAGGAGACTCGTTGCGGCCTTCCCTCGAAGGAGTAAAGTGTCATTTCGTTCATAACACCTTTGGATTTTATAAAGTCTTAAACAAACTTAAATCCTAAACCAAAGACTAATCATAAACTTGTTTCAACTTTTATAGGCAATATGTCTCCCAACTCTCTCTCTTTCAATTTTTCCTCGAACAAACTCGAAAATGAAAACTACATAGACTCGAAACGTAACCTCGACATAATACCTATCGTTAACAAGCACAAATGGGTACTCACCATCCCGTGTCCTCCTCTGACGAATGATGATTCAACTCAAGAGGACAATGACGCCTTAGCGGCCTGGCTTCGATCCGATGAGATTGTGAGGTGCTATATCTTGGCATCTATGAACAATATGCTGAAAGAGCAACATCGTGACATCGAGACTGCCGCCGAAATGCTCTACAATCTCCTTGAGATGTTTGGAGGGCAAGGACGTCAAACAAGGCAACAAGCAGTCCAACAGTTTATGAACTGTCACATGAAGACTAGGACTCCTGTTGGAGACTTTATGATACTGATCATTAGTTTTCTAAATAAAAAGGAAATCCTAGGATCTGAGATTAAAGGGAAGAATGTCATAGATATGATCTTGGAAACTCTCCCCGCATCTCTTGATACCTCCAAGATGAACTACTCCATTAACAAGCAAGAGTACACTGTTACCAAGCTTATGGAGGAACTTCACACTGCTGTAGGTCTCACTAAGAGAAAGAGGAATCAAGGAGAGTCACATGCTACTGAGCAAAAAGCCTCCGCCTCTGGAACTAAGAAGAGACCTCACAAAGCCGATAAAAAGAACTGTCATGCCTATCTCAAAGCAAAGGAACATAGTATTGTACTAGTTACCGAAGCATGCTTAGTAGCTGATAATGTATCAACGTGGATTCTTGACTCCGCTGCTACTAACCATATTTGTTGTTCCTTGAATGGTTTCAAGAAAACCAAAAGCTTAGAGGAAGGCGAGTTCTGTTTCAAATGGGGTGATGGGAGCCTGGTGTCTGCAAAGGCTGTGGGATCCGTGACGCTGTCTTTTGAAGACCGCACTTTAAACTTGAATAATGTTTATTTTGTTCCTACCTTTGGGAAGAACTTAATATCCGTTGCTCGTCTTCGTGAGCAAGATTATTGTTTAAAGTTCATTAAGAATGGAATTTGTATTTCGTTTCCTGACAATTCTTTTGTCACTGATGCATGTATGAAGAATGCTCTTTTCTACATCTATCCCACTCAACCTTCTCTTTTAGACACCGAAATAGATAATGATCTAATTAGGGAGCCAAAGAGGATCAAACTTTCTGAATCCTCCGATCTAACAAAATCAACATACCTATGGCACTTGAGACTTGGTCATATCAGTCTAGATAGGATTAAGAGACTTGTGAGGGATGGTCCACTCCAAGCCTCTGCAATAGGTTCACTACCTACTTGTGAATCCTGCATAGAAGGAAAAATGACTAAGCGACCTTTCTCCGATAAGGGTCGAAGAGCCACTGAGTTGCTGGAACTAATACATTATGATGTATGTGGTCCGCTCAGTCAGCAGGCACGTGGAGGATACGAATACTTCGTTACCTTCACTGATGATTACTCACGATATGGGTTTGTCTATTTGCTCAAACACAAATCCGAGACCTTTAACGTATTTAAGGTCTTTAGGGCTTTAGTGGAAAAGCAAACTGGCAAAGTGATCAAAACCCTTCGATCTGATCGAGGTGGTGAGTATATGTCTGGAGAGTTCGATGACTTTCTTAAAGAAGAAGGTATCTCTTCTCAGCTTACCGCACCTGGCACACCTCAACAAAACGGAGTGTCAGAGAGAAGAAACCGAACTCTTATGGAGATGGTTAGATCGATGATGAGTTACTCATCACTCCCGCTTTCCTTTTGGGGATATACCCTCGAAACAGCCGCTTACATTCTGAACCAAGTTCTGTCTAAGATGGTTCCTGGTACTCCTTATGAAAGATGGACTGGCCGTAAAGTAAGTTTGGGCCACATCCGAATTTGGGGTTGCCCTGCACATGTGCTAAGGCAAAAGACTAGCAAGTTGGCTAGTAGGTCAGAATTGTGCCTGTTTGTGGGATATCCAAAGGAAACCAAAGGTTTCATTTTCTATAGTCCCGAGGACGATAAGACTTTCGTTAGCACGAATGCTCGTTTCCTTGAGGAGGACTTCATGAAGGATGCGAAACCTAGAAGCAAAATTGTGCTTGAAGAAAAGTTGGGTGAGGAAGCTTCTACCTCATCTGTAAGAACTGTTCTTACCCCAACTGAAACACAACCTAACTCATCAGAATCTCGTCAAGTAGTACTTAGACGTAGTGGGAGGGCTACTCAAAAGCCTGACAGGTACATGTCTTATGGAGACTCTCTTGTAGCCGTCTCCGACATGGATGACCCTGTTTCCTATAGCCAAGCGATGGCTTGTTCTGAATCAAACCTTTGGCTTGACGCCATGAAAGTTGAAATGCACTCGATGTATGTCAACAAAGTCTGGAAACTTGTAGACCTTCCTGAAGGGATTAAACCCGTAGGGTGTAAGTGGATATACAAGAAGAAAAGGGGTCCTGATGGGAACGTCGAGACGTTCAAAGCACGACTTGTGGCGAAGGGTTATACCCAACAAGAAGGGATTGATTATGAAGAAACCTTCTCGCCAGTCGCGATGCTTAAATCCATCCGCATACTCCTATCCATAGCTGCAGCTCTCGACTATGAGATCTGGCAAATGGATGTCAAGACAGCCTTTCTGAATGGCAATCTTGACGAGCGCATTTACATGGCTCAACCAGACGGTTTCATGGATAAAGGTCAAGAGACCAAGGTTTGTGAGTTGCTTAAATCCATTTATGGACTAAAGCAAGCATCTAGGTCATGGAATATTAGATTCGATGAAACTGTAAAAAGCTTTGTCTTTGAACAGTCAATAGATGAGCCTTGTGTTTACAAGTTAATACACGAAGGCAAAGTTGTGTTTCTGGTACTATATGTCGATGATATACTACTCATTGGTAATGACGTGGGTAAGTTATCCGAGGTTAAGGTCTGGCTGGCAAAGCAATTCGATATGAAGGATCTAGGAGAAGCCGCGTACATTCTGGGGATCCAAATCTTTCGAGATAGGAAAAACCGGACCCTGTCGCTCTCTCAAGCATCTTATATTGATAAGATAATGGATCGCTTCTCGATGCAAGACTCCAAGAAGGGCCAAACACCCTTTAGGCATGGAGTTTCACTCTCTAAGGACCAGTCTCCCAAGACTGCACAAGAGATTGAAGACATGAGGAAAATTCCTTACGCCTCTGCCGTAGGAAGCCTCATGTATGCTATGCTTTGCACTAGACCTGACATCTGTTTCGCCGTTGGCGTAGTTAGCTGTTTCCAATCCAACCCTGGACCCGAGCACTGGAATGCTGTTAAGCATGTTCTTAAGTATCTTCGAAGAACTAGGAACTTAATGCTTACATACTCAGGTATTGACCTGACTATGACGAGATATACCGACTCCGATTTTAAAGCGGATAAGGATTCCAGGAAATCCACTTCGGGATCTGTGTTCATCCTTAATGGTGGAGCTGTTGTGTGGAGAAGTATTAAGCAATCTTGCATTGCTGACTCCACAATGGAAGCAGAATATGTGGCTGCTTGTGAAGCATCCAAAGAGGCTGTATGGCTTAGAAAATTCCTTAAGTATTTGGAAATTGTTCCAAACGTCGACGAGCCCATGACCCTTTATTGTGATAATAGTGGGGCTGTCGCTAACTCAAAGGAACCTAGAAGCCTTAAGCGCTCTAATCATATTGAGAGGAAATACCATTTGATTCGAGAGATCGCGCAACGCGGAGACGTGGAGGTGAAGTAGATCTCTGGCAGATCCATTCACCAAGGCCCTAGCGAACATGGTCTTCTACCAACATCGAGAGGGATTAGGCATAAAGGACTACTCACATCTTCTTTGAGTCAAGTGGGAGTTTGTTGTCAATGGTGCCCACAAGAAGAGTAGTAGTGTCTATTTGTGTACATTTGATGTAATATAGTCTTACGAAGACTCTTGCTTGTAATTGCTTATTCATTAATAAAAGGTTGAAACGTTCATTCAATCTTCCTTGTCTGAAGCTTTATGATAAAACCTTAGTCTTTTAGTCCATAAACAAACTTAACAACTTACGAAGAGACAAATGTAGATTTGCATGAACAAACTCTTCGTAGTTTGCTTAAAACGATATATTCGCAATCTTAGGGTCAAAGGACTATTGACCTCAGTATGATTGTTAGAAGAATCTATGATGTCTGGTTATGAGGCATTGAGAGTTGGGGACTCTATAGTTCTTCTAGGTATCTTCCGAAGGTACTGAATTGACCAGTGCACTTCTAGAGACAATATAAGAACAAACCATTTAACCTCTTATGTCTCGAAGTCACTATGTATGAATTAAATCATGCTTACCTTAATCCTTAAATGAGACATGCCATTTCACACCTTAGTATTCTCATTTGAGAAAGTCAAAGTTCGGACTCACTATGTGATTCCGAACAAGGCCTATTGGTGAAGTACTAAGTTGTGAGTCTGTCATGAGTAACTTTGTGAAGTTCTCATAGATATGGAATTCATGTACAAGATTGCTGAAATGCAATGTATGTCACCTCATGCTTTGTTCCTTGGAGTGTGAATAAATGAACTGGCCAGTGTCCAAATTGAGTCCTGACTCTTTTGGATGAAACAATGTGACTTGTTAGCTCCTCGTCAATACATTGTTTCTAACTTATTCACAAGCGACAAAGGAGTTGAGGAAATAACAGCTAGAAGGGTAAAATGGTAATTTAGTAAATCCCGACTAGCTGATGACATTCATGAAGGGTAAACATAGATAATATTCAGTGGATCCGCTCATTATAATTAGGTAAATTCTTGAGTAGAAAATAAATTCATTTGAACCGAGAGATTTTCAGTGTCAACTCTTTAGTGGAGTCAGTTGGCATTAAGCTAAACTTGGAAAAGGTTTGTGAACTTTTGAGTCCAAGTGTTTAGCTCAAGCTTTGTTCATTTGGGTCCATGAGGTCACTGTCACGAATCACATCGAGTAGGAATAGTTAAACTGAAAGCTAAGTCAAAACAAGAACGAGACAGTTTTACGAAAATTGTCAAAAGGGTATTTTTGTCTTTTTGGACATAGGACGAAAAAAATGTCAATAAATTTTTTTGACATTGTCATATGATGACAAATGAAATAAATATTACTCAGCCATATTAGTGTAATTGGGCCTTGAGGATTAATTTCATTTCATAGAATTTTACTTGAAAATTCTTAATGGGCTTTTCTTATGTTGTCATGAACAAATGAAGAAACATCTAGAAGCCCCTTCTAGAAGCTCAAATTTCGTCCAACCCAAGGAAAATAAGGCTGAATTTCGTTCATGCCATAGTGGGAAAGAGAGTTTATTTTGTGCATTGATGTATGAAGATACTTGCCAAAAGAAAAAGGGGAAACAAATTTCCTTAAGAAGGAAAGTGCATTTTCGGTAGCAGCGGAGTCAAGAATCCACGTTGATACATTATCAGCTACTAAGCATGCTTCGGTAACTAGTACAATACTATGTTCCTTTGCTTTGAGATTGGCAGGACAGTTCTTTTTATCGGCCTTGTGAGGTCTCTTCTTAGTTCCAGAGGCGGAGGCTCTTTGCTCAGTAGCATGTGCCTCTCCTTGATTCCTCTTTCTCTTAGTGAGACCTTCAGCAGTGTGAAACTCCTTCATAAGCTTGGCAACAGTGTACTCTAGCTTGTTTATGGAGTAGTTCATCATGGAGGTATCAAGAGATGCGGGGAGAGTTTCTAAGATCACATCTATGACATTCTTCCCATCGATCTTAGATCCTAGAATTTCCATTTTACTCAGATGACTAATGATCAATATCATAAAGTCTCCAACAGGAGTCCTAGCCTTCATGCGACAGTTCATAAACTGTCGGACTGCTTGTTGCCTTGTTTGACGCCTTTGCCCTCCAAACATCTCAAGGAGATTGTAGAGCATGTCAGCGGCAGTCTCGATGTCACGATGTTGCTCTTTCAGCATATTGTTCATAGATGCCAAGATATAGCACCTCACAATCTCATCGGATCGAAGCCAGGCCGCTAAGGCGTCATTGTCCTCTTGAGTTGAATCATTATTCGTCAGAGGAGGACACGGGGTGGTGAGTACCCATTTGTGCTTGTTAACGGTAGGTATTATGTCGAGGTTACGTTTCGAGTCTATGTAGTTTTCGTTTTCGAGTTTGTTCGAGGAAAGAATGAAAGAGAGAGAGTTGGGAGACATATTGCCTATAAAAGTTGAAACAAGTTTATGATTAGTCTTTGGTTTAGGATTTAAGTTTGTTTAAGACTTTATAAAATCCAAAGGTGTTATGAACGAAATGACACTTTACTCCTTTGAGGGAAGGCCGCAACGAGTCTCCTTTCATAAGTAAATGACTCATCATTAATGCATAGCCAAGATGTCAATACATCAATTTTGACTAGCCACCTTGTAAATTGGTTTGATCACTCACATCCTTTCGCAGGGCCTCGAGGGAGGATTACTAGGGATTGAGTCTAAGTGTGTAACCAACCACTTAGTCCAAAAGATTGACTTTGAAAAACAATCCGCCGAGGGGAGGTCTTGTCATCATCGTCTCACTCTCGGACGTAGCTCATTGAGCAATGATCAGAGCAAAGCGCCCTTGAGTACTCTCATTTAAGAGAGGGCCACGAGGGTGACTCTTAGTCCGGCGACACTTGCACTTTTCATTAGCGTTGGGGATCGTGGGTTACAAACAACAAGTATAACCCTCCCACTTAGTTTTTGGAGTTGGTTCATCGACTCTTTTAACTTCGGAAACAAATTTCCTAGTTAGAGAGCGACATAGCGGACAACTAGAAGAGAATCCTAGATCGACATGTTCAGAGCAGTATTAGTGCATAAAGGCACAAGGTACATACTCGATCTTTTCCTATTTTCTATTTCGGGAAAGTGCGTGAGGGAAGTGTGAACTTCAACTCACTCGAACACTTGAAAGTTTGAGATTACACATCTTTTTATTTTTCGGCTTGTCTACAAGGAGACCTCCCACTCAAATTTTCAAGAGCATATAGATTTTGAACATATGTGATATAGATATAGTTTTGAAAACATTTTGAAAACTTATTTGATATGGGTGACAAAATATTTTTCAAGTTTGAAAGTGAAAACGGTTTTTCAAAATTCAAACTAGTTTTGTAAAAACTCAATTTCAATTAATCTTTCAAAAATCAAAACTTTTAATCTTTACACATCATGTTTATAATCATATGAAAAACATTTTTGCTCAAGAAAATTTTTAGGTGGCATTGGACAGAGGACAGACAGAGCTTTAATTTGATTCAAGAATCATTAAATTTAGATTTCTGAGCAGAGAGTTATGCTACTTTTAATGCGGGTTTACTCCAGCTCGAAGAAAAAGAAATAAATTAAAGCTTGGTCCTTTTTAGGTGCGAAAAAGAATCGAGTGTAACGGAACGTTTTATGAAGGTTGTTAAAGCTTTTGTTTGTGTTTTTATTAGCAAGGTAATAACAAGGCATAAAAGAAATAACAACAAGCATAAAACGATTCAAGTAAAAATAAGAAACTAGCAAGATAACAAAACTAGTCACAAAATTTTACTCGAAATTTCTCAAACCTTTAAAACACGTTTTTCAATATAAAAAATTAAAAACTTTTAGAACTGATTCTATTGTGTTTTAAAAACATCCCAAACTCATAGAAAATCAACATGCTTTTTAATTTAAAGACATGAGCAATAAATTAAAAAAATCTAAGATAACAATTCTAACTTGTCACAAAATTAGTAAACTTTCGAAAACGATTTTCAAGCTCATAATTTTAAAAACATGTACATGCATATCATTGACCATAGCTCTGATACCATTTGTTGGAATCGATCTAGGGTTTGAGAAAATAATTAACGCTTCGGTAAGCGGCGGAATTTTAAAAAATTTCTTTTCAAGTAAAAACAGTTTTTACTAACCTAGACAAAGAGCAAGTACATGTAATTAAAACCTATTATGAGTATAGAAGTTTACTAACCTTTCTTGAAGCTTGAACTTTGTAGAAGCTTTTGGAAAGTTTGCAACGCTCGTCTCCTCGCAGCACGTCTCTCTTTCTTTCCTCGGCACCTCGAGCAACCACGATAGTTTCTATCACTAAATCACTCGAAATAAAAGGAATCAGTGAGTGGGCACTTTTAAACACTACGACTTAAGA
Organism: Urtica dioica subsp. dioica; assembly: GCF_054948205.1. NCBI lineage: Eukaryota > Viridiplantae > Streptophyta > Magnoliopsida > Rosales > Urticaceae > Urtica > Urtica dioica. The sequence continues at coordinate 23,455,791 of NC_142761.1, read as the reverse complement.
ACGAGTCTTGAAGTCGCAGAGCTAAACTCTAGGTCAAATGAGGACCTAGGTGCCAAAACAAAATCGAAAATAAACTAGAGAGAGAGAGAGGAGTTCGGCCAAAGTTCTAGAGAGAGAGTCTCTCAAATCTCTTAAACTTGGATGAATGAAATGTGAGGAATGAGGCTCCTATTTATAGGAGGAGGATTACCTTCAAAAGGTAGTTTCCTCTTTTCCTATTGCCTTGCACGTCCAACATGCCTCATGAAGGCTTAGGATTTGTTTCCTCATTTGATTTCCTCTTTGTTGGCCGAAAATGCACTTTCCTTCTTAAGGAAATTTGTTTCCCCTTTTTCTTTTGGCAAGTATCTTCATACATCAATGCACAAAATAAACTCTCTTTCCCACTATGGCATGAACGAAATTCAGCCTTATTTTCCTTGGGTTGGACGAAATTTGAGCTTCTAGAAGGAGCTTCTAGATGTTTCTTCATTTGTTCATGACAACATAAGAAAAGCCCATTAAGAATTTTCAAGTAAAATTCTATGAAATGAAATTAATCCTCAAGGCCCAATTACACTAATATGGCTGAGTAATATTTATTTCATTTGTCATCATATGATAATGTCAAAAAAATTTATTGACATTTTTTTCGTCCTATGTCCAAAAAGACAAAAATACCCTTTTGACAATTTTCGTAAAACTGTCTCGTTCTTGTTGTGACTTAGCTTTCAGTTTAACTATTCCTACTCGATGTGATTCGTGACAGTGACCTCATGGACCCAAATGAACAAAGCTTGAGCTAAACACTTGGACTCAAAAGTTCACAAACCTTTTCCAAGTTTAGCTTAATGCCAACTGACTCCACTAAAGAGTTGACACTGAAAATCTCTCGGTTCAAATGAATTTATTTTCTACTCAAGAATTTACCTAATTATAATGAGCGGATCCACTGAATATTATCTATGTTTACCCTTCATGAATGTCATCAACTAGTCGGGATTTACTAAATTACCATTTTACCCTTCTAGCTGTTATTTCCTCAACTCCTTTGTCGCTTGTGAATAAGTTAGAAACAATGTATTGACGAGGAGCTAACAAGTCACATTGTTTCATCCAAAAGAGTCAGGACTCAATTTGGACACTGGCCAGTTCATTTATTCACACTCCAAGGAACAAAGCATGAGGTGACATACATTGCATTTCAGCAATCTTGTACATGAATTCCATATCTATGAGAACTTCACAAAGTTACTCATGACAGACTCACAACTTAGTACTTCACCAATAGGCCTTGTTCGGAATCACATAGTGAGTCCGAACTTTGTCTTTCTCAAATGAGAATACTAAGGTGTGAAATGGCATGTCTCATTTCAGGATTAAGGTAAGCATGATGCAATTCATACATAGTGACTTCAAGACATAAGAGGTTAAATGGTTTGTTCTTATATTGTCTCTAGAAGTGCACTGGTCAATTCAGTACATTCGGAAGATACCTAGAAGAACTATAGAGTCCCCAACTCTCAATGCCTCATAACCAGACATCATAGATTCTTCTAACAATCATACTGAGGTCAATAGTCCTTTGACCCTAAGATTGCGAATATATCGTTTTAAGCAAACTACGAAGAGTTTGTTCATGCAAATCTACATTTGTCTCTTCGTAAGTTGTTAAGTTTGTTTATGGACTAAAAGACTAAGGTTTTATCATAAAGCTTCAAACAAAGAAAGAATGAATGAACGTTTCAACTTTATTAATGAATAGATAGGCAATTACAAGCAAGAGTCTTCATGAGACTTTATTTCATCAAATGTACAAAATAAAGACTACAACTCTTCTTGTGGGCACCATTGACAACACCCGGTCCACGCGCGCTTCCGCGCCCCCAAGCGTCCCGGCCCACGCGCGCTCCCGTGCCCCCGGGCGTCCCGGCCCGCGCACCCTCCCGCGCCCCGGGCGTCACGGCCCGCGCGCGCTCCCGCGCCCCCGGGCGTCCCGGCCCGCGACCCGGGCGTCCCGGCCCGTGACTCGGGCGTCCCGGCCCGCGACTCGGGCGTCCCGGCCCGCGCACGCCCCAGCGCCCCGGCCGAGCGCCTCTGCTGCCTCGGCCGGGTGCTCTTGCTGCCCCGGCCGAGCGCCCGTGCTGCCTCGGCCGGGTGCTCCTGCTGCCCCGGCCGAGCGCCCCTGCTGCCTCGGCTGGGTGCTCCTGCTGCCCCGGCCGAGCGCCCCTGCTGCCTCGGCCGGGTGCTCCAGCTGCCCCGGCCGAGCGCCCCTGCTGCCTCGGCCGGATGCTCCTGCTGCCCCGGCCGAGCGCCCCTGCTGCCTCGGCCGAGCGATCCCAACGCCTCGGTCGGGCACGCCTGCTGCCGGTCACGCCGCGCCCGGCCAAGTCCCGCGCCCGGCGCGCCCCACGCCCATCCAGACGACACGCCCCGCGCGCCCTGCGCCCTCCTGGGCGTCATGCCTCGCGCGCCCCGCTCCTGGCCATCCGGTGGGCCTCAAGGGGCCGGCCCATGGCCTCTCTCCACAACTATAAATACCCCCCCCTTGGGGAAGGAAAAATCATCCTGGTTCATTTTAACAAATCCCAATTCTTACACCACACTTCTCAATCGAGAATTCTCTCCTCTCCCGCCCTCTTGTGATATTTCCAAGAGCGCGCGCTCCTCCTCCCTCGGCTCAAAAATACAAGGTGTTGTCAATGGTGCCCACAAGAAGAGTTGTAGTCTTTATTTTGAACATTTGATGTAATAAAGTCTCATGAAGACTCTTGCTTGTAATTGCCTATTCATTCATTAATAAAGTTGAAACGTTCATTCAAACTTCCTTGTCTGAAGCTTTATGATAAAACCATAGTCTTTTAGTCCATAAACAAACTAAACAACTTACGAAGAGACAAATGTAGGTATCTTCCGAAGGTACTGAATTGACCAGTGCACTTCTAGAGACAAGATAAGAACAAACCATTTAATCTCTTATGTCTCGAAGTCACTATGTATGAATTGCATCATGCTTACCTTAATCCTGAAATGAGACATGCCATTTCACACCTTAGTATTCTCATTTGAGAAAGTCAAAGTTCGGACTCACTATGTGATTCCGAACAAGGCCTATTGGTGAAGTACTAAGTTGTGAGTCTGTCATGAGTAACTTTGTGAAGTTCTCATAGATATGGAATTCATGTACAAGATTGCTGAAATGCAATGTATGTCACCTCATGCTTTGTTCCTTGGAGTGTGAATAAATGAACTGGCCAGTGTCCAAATTGAGTCCTGACTCTTTTGGATGAAACAATGTGACTTGTTAGCTCCTCGTCAATACATTGTTTCTAACTTATTCACAAGCGACAAAGGAGTTGAGGAAATAACAGCTAGAAGGGTAAAATGGTAATTTAGTAAATCCCGACTAGCTGATGACATTCATGAAGGGTAAACATAGATAATATTCAGTGGATCCGCTCATCATAATTAGGTCGAATTCTTGAGTAGAAAATAAATTCATTTGAACCGAGAGATTTTCAGTGTCAGCTCTTTAGTGGAGTCAGTTGGCATTAAGCTAAACTTGGAAAAGGTTTGTGAACTTTTGAGTCCAAGTGTTTAGCTAAAGCTTTGTTCATTTGGGTCCATGAGGTCACTGTCACGAATCACATCGATAGGAATAGTTAAACTGGAAGCTAAGCCAAAACAAGAACGAAAATAGTTCAAAGGGTATTTTTGTCTTTTGAGACAAAGGATGAAATGAATGTCAATAAATTTTTTGACAAGGTCATTTTGTGACATGTTTCACTCGGCCATGACTTGATCATTGGGCCTTGTGAATTAATTTCATTTCATAAGAATTTTATTGAAAATTCTTATTGGGCCTTTTTCATGTTGTCATGAACAAATGGAAAAGCTTCTAGAAGTCTTTTCTAGAAGGCCTTGGGCGCCCAACATACCCAACCAAGAGAGAATATTTTGTGCATAAATGTATCAAGATACTTGCCAAAAGAAAAAGAGGAAACAAATTTGCATGAGGATGCTTTAGGGTAATCGGCCAAGTGAGAGACAAGGCAAGGCCTTGAACAAAATTGGAAACAAATCAAGGCTTCTAGAAGCCTTGTTTGGCCGAGTTTCTCAAGTGGGAAAGAGGCAATATTTGCTCATGAATATGTGATATTCTATAGAAGAGGAAACTACCTTGTTGAAGGTAAAGCCTCTCCTATAAATAGGAGCCTCATTTCCTCACAATTCATTCATCCAAGTTTAAGAGATTTGAGAGACTCTCTCTCTAGAACTTTGGCCGAAAATCCTCTCTCTCTCTCTCTAGTTTATTTTCGGTTTTCTCTTGTCTTGGCACGTAGGTCCTCACTCGACCTAGTCTTTAGCTCTGCGACTTTGAGACTCGTTCTCTAGTCGTAGTGTTTAAAAGTGCCCACTCACTGATTCCTTCTTTTCGAGTGATTTAGTGATAGAAACTTTCGTGGTTGCTCGAGGTGCCGAGGAAAGAAAGAGAGACATGCTGCGAGGGGAGACGAGCGTAGCAACTTTCCAAAAGCTTCTACAAGGTTCAAGCTTCAAGAAAGGTTAGTAACTTTAATAGCTCATATTAGTTTTTATTTACATGTACATGCTCTTGTCTAGGTTAGTAAAAACTAGTTTTACTTAAAAAGAAAATTTTTAAAATTCCGCCGCTTAACGAAGCGTTAAACTTTTTCTTAAACCCTAGATCGATTCCAACAAATGGTATCAGAGCTATGGTCAAAGGAATGCATGTGCATGTTTTTAAATTATGAGCTTGAAAATCGTTTTCGAAAGTTTACTAATTTTGTGACAAGTTAGAATTGAAATCTTAGATTTTTTTTTAATTTATTGCTCATGCCTTTAAATTAAAAACCATGTTGATTTTCTATGAGTTTGGGATGATGTTAAAACACATTAGAATCAGTTCTAAAAGTTTTTAATTTTTTATATTGAAAAACGTGTTTTAAAGGTTTGAGAATTTTTCGAGTAAATTTTGTGACTAGTTTTATTTTTCTTGCTAGTTTCGTTTATTTACTTGAATCGTTTTATGCATGTTGTTATTTCTTTTATTCTATGTTATTACCCTGCTAATAAAACACAAATAAAAGCTTTAAACAATATCTTAAAACGTTCCGTTACACTCGATTCTTTTTCGCACCTAAAAGGACGAAGCTTTAATTTATTTCTTTTTCTTCGAGCTGGAATGTAAACCCGCATTAAAGCGGCATAACTCTCTGCTCGGAAATCGAAATTTAATGATTCTTGAATCAAATTAAAGCTCTGTCTCTCCTCTGTCCAATGCCACCGGTTTCGGCTCAAAAGGACATCGGAGCCGCCAGTTATGGCGATTTTACTCCGAGGTGCGCGGCTGTCTGAAACTCCAGTTTTTTAGAAATCCGGATTTTCAAACCCCACTACCATGAGTTATAGAACTCTAATGAGAAAACTTTCTTGAGCAAAAATGTTTTTCATATGATTATAAACATGATGTGTAAGATTAAAATGTTTTGATTTTTGAAAGTTTAATTGAAATTGAATTTTTACAAACTAGTTTGAATTTTGAAAAACCGTTTTCACTTTCAAACTTGAAAATATTTTGTCATCCAAATCAAATAAGTTTTCAAAATGTTTTCAAAACTATATCTATATCACATATGTTCAAAATCTATATGCTCTTGAAATTTTGAGTGGGAGGTCTCCTTGTAGACAAGCCGAAAAATAAAAAGATGTGTAATCTCAAACTTTCAAGTGTTCGAGTGAGTTGAAGTTCACACTTCCCTCACGCACTTTCCCGAAATAGAAAATAGGAAAAGATCGAGTATGTACCTTGTGCCTTTATGCACTAATACTGCTCTGAACATGTCGATCTAGGATTCTCTTCTAGTTGTCCGCTCTGTCGCTCTCTAACTAGGAAATCTGTTTCCGAACTTAAAAGAGTCGATGAACCAACTCCAAAAACTAAGTGGGAGGGTTATACTCGTTGTTTGTAATCCGCGATCCCCAACACTAATGAAAGATGCAATAACGTGGGACTAAGAGCCGCTCTTGCGACCCTCACTTAAATGTGAGTACTCCAAGGCGTTATTGCTTCGATCATTGCTCAATGAGCTACGTCCGAGAGTGATGCAATGATGGCAAGGCCTCCCCTTGGGGGATTGTTTTTCAAAGCTGATCTTTTGGACTAAGTGGTTGGTTGCACACTTAGGCTCAATCCCTAGTATCCTTCCTTAAGGCTCTGCGAAAGGATATGAGTGATCAAACCAATTTACAAGGTGGCTAGTCAAAATGATGTACTGACATCTTGGCTTAGCATTAATGATGTGTCATTTACTTATAAATGGAGATTTTTTGCGGCCTTCTCTTGAGGGAGTAAATTACCGTTTGGTTTATAACACCTTTGGATTTTACAAAAGTCTTAATAAAACTTAAATCCTAAACCAAAGACTAATCATAAACTTGTTTCAACTTATATAGGCAATATGTCTCTCAACCATCTCTCTATCTTTCTTTCCTCAATCAAACTCGAAAACGAAAACTACGTAGATTCGAAACGTAACCTCGACATAATACCTACCGTTAACAAGCACAAATGGGTACTCACCACCCCGTGTCCTCCTCTGACGAATAATGATTCAACTCAAGAGGACAATGACGCCTTAGCGGCCTGGCTTCGATCCGATGAGATTGTGAGGTGCTATATCTTGGCATCTATGAACAATATGCTGAAAGAGCAACATCGTGACATCGAGACTGCCGCTGACATGCTCTACAATCTCCTTGAGATGTTTGGAGGGCAAAGGCGTCAAACAAGGCAACAAGCAGTCCGACAGTTTATGAACTGTCGCATGAAGGCTAGGACTCCTGTTGGAGACTTTATGATATTGATCATTAGTCATCTGAGTAAAATGGAAATTCTAGGATCTAAGATCGATGGGAAGAATGTCATAGATGTGATCTTAGAAACTCTCCCCGCATCTCTTGATACCTCCATGATGAACTACTCCATTAACAAGCTAGAGTACACTGTTACCAAGCTTATGGAGGAACTTCACACTGCTGTAGGTCTCACTAAGAGAAAGAGGAATCAAGGAGAGGCACATGCTACTGAGCAAAAAGCCTCCGCCTCTGGAACTAAGAACAGACCTTACAAAGCCGATAAAAAGAACTGTCCTGCCTATCTCAAAGCAAAGGAACATAGTATTGTACTAGTTACCGAAGCATGCTTAGTAGCTGATAATGTATCAACGTGGATTCTTGACTCCGCTGCTACTAACCATATTTGTTGTTCCTTGAATGGTTTCAAGAAAACCAAAAGCTTAGAGGAAAGCGAGTTCTGTTTCAAATGGGGTGATGGGAGCCTGGTGTCCGCGAAGGCTGTGGGATTCGTGACGCTGTCTTTTGAGGACCGCACTTTAAACTTGAATAATGTTTATTTTGTTCCTACCTTTGGGAAGAACTTAATATCCGTTGCTCGTCTTATTGAGCAAGATTATTGTTTAAAGTTCATTAAGAATGGAATTCGTATTTCGTTTCCTGATAATTCTTTTGTCACTGATGCATGTATGAAGAATGCTCTTTTCTACATCTATCCCACTAAACCTTCCCTTTTAGACACCGAAATAGATGACGATCTAATTAGGGAGCCAAAGAGGATCAAACTTTCTGAATCCTCCGATCTAACAAAATCAACATACCTCTGGCACTTAAGACTTGGTCATATCAGTCTAGATAGGATTAAGAGACTTGTGAGGGATGGTCCACTCCAAGCCTCTGCAATAGGTTCACTACCTACTTGTGAATCCTGTATAGAAGGAAAAATGACTAAGCGACCTTTCTCCGATAAGGGTCGAAGAGCCACTGAGTTGCTGGAACTAATACATTCTGATGTATGTGGTTCGCTCATCCAACAGGCACGTGGAGGATACGAATACTTCGTTACCTTCACTGATGACTACTCAAGATATGGGTTTGTCTATTTGCTTAAACACAAATCCGAGACCTTTAACGTATTTAAGGTCTTTAGGGCTTTAGTGGAAAAGCAAACTGGCAAAGTGATCAAAACCCTTCGATCTGATCGAGGTGGTGAGTATATGTCCGGAGAGTTCGATGACTTTCTTAAAGAAGAAGGTATCGCTTCTCAGCTTACCGCGCCTGGCACACCTCAACAAAACGGAGTGTCAGAGAGAAGAAACCGAACTCTTATGGAGATGGTTAGATCAATGATGAGTTACTCATCACTCCCGCTTTCCTTTTGGGGATATGCCCTCGAAACAGCCGCCTACATTCTGAACCAAGTTCCGTCCAAAACGGTTCCTGGTACTCCTTATGAACGATGGACTAGCCGTAAAGTGAATCTTGGCCGCATCCGAATTTGGGGTTGCCCTGCACACGTGCTGAGGTAAAAGACTAGCAAGTTGGCTAGTAGGTCAGAATTGTGCCTGTTTGTAGGATATCCGAAGGAAACCAAAGGTTTTACTTTCTATAGTCCCGAGGACGATAAGACTTTCGTTAGCACGAATGCTCGTTTCCTTGAGGAGGACTTTATGAAGGATGCGAAACCTAGAAGCAAAATTGTGCTTGAAGAAAAGTTGGGTGAGGAAGCTTCTACCTCATCTGTAAGAACTGTTCTTACCCCAACTGAAACACAACCTAACTCATCAGAATCTCGTCAAGTAGTACTTAGACGTAGTGGGAGGGCTACTCAAAAGCCTGACAGGTACATGTCTTATGGAAACTCTCTTGTAGCCGTCTCCGACATGGATGACCCTGTTTCCTATAGCCAAGCGATGGCTTGTTCTGAATCAAACCTTTGGCTTGACGCCATGAAAGTTGAAATGCACTCGATGTATGTCAACAATGTCTGGAAACTTGTAGACCTTCCTGAAGGGATTAAACCCGTAGGGTGTAAGTGGATATACAAGAAGAAAAGGGGTCCTGATGGGAACGTCGAGACGTTCAAAGCACGACTTGTGGCGAAGGGTTATACCCAACAAGAAGGGATTGACTATGAAGAAACCTTCTCGCCAGTCGCGATGCTTAAATCCATCCGCATACTCCTATCCATAGCTGCAGCTCTCGACTATGAGATCTGGCAAATGGATGTCAAGACAGCCTTTCTGAATGGCAATCTTGACGAGCGCATTTACATGGCTCAACCAGACGGTTTCGTGGATAAAGGTCAAGAGACCAAGGTTTGTGAGTTGCTTAAATCCATTTATGGACTAAAGCAAGCATCTAGGTCATGGAATATTAGATTCGATGAAACTGTAAAGAGCTTCGGCTTTGAACAGTCAATAGATGAGCCTTGTGTTTACAAGTTAATACACGAAGGCAAAGTTGTGTTTCTGGTACTATATGTCGATGATATACTACTCATTGGTAATGACGTGGGTAAGTTATCTGAGGTTAAGGTCTGGCTGGGAAAGCAATTCGATATGAAGGATCTAGGAGAAGCTGCATACATTCTGGGAATCCAAATCTTTCGAGATAGGAAAAACCGGACCCTGTCGCTCTCTCAAGCATCTTATATTGATAAGGTGATGGATCGCTTCTCGATGCAAGACTGCAAGAGGGGTCAAACACCCTTTAGGCATGGAGTTTCACTCTCTAAGGACCAGTCTCCCAAGACTGCACAAGAGATTGAAGACATGAGAAAAATTCCTTACGCCTCTGCCGTAGGAAGCCTCATGTATGCTATGCTTTGCACCCGACCTGATATATGTTTCGCCGTTGGCGTAGTTAGTCGTTTCCAATCCAACCCTTGACTTGAGCACTGGATTGCTGTTAAGCATGTTCTTAAGTATCTTCGAAGAACTAGGAACTTGATGCTTACATACTCAGGTACTGACCTGACTATGACGGGATATACCGACTCCAATTTTCAAGCAGATAAGGATTCCAGGAAATCCACTTCGGGATCTGTGTTCATCCTTAATGGTGGAGCTGTTGTGTGGAGAAGTATTAAGCAATCTTGCATTGTTGACTCCACAATGGAAGCAGAATATGTGGCTGCTTGTGAAGCATCCAAAGAGGCTGTATGGCTTAGAAAATTCCTTAATTATTTTGAAGTTGTTCCAAACGTCGACGAGCCCGTAACCCTTTATTGTGATAATAGTGGGGCTGTCGCTAACTCAAAGGAACCTAGAAGCCATAAGCGCTCTAAGCATATTGAGTGGAAATACCATTTGATTCGAGAGATCGTGCAGCGCGGAGACGTGGAAGTGAAGAAGATCTAAACGGTGGACAACCTCGCAGATCCATTCACCAAGGCCCTAGCGAACAAGGTCTTCGACCAAACATCGTGAGGGATTAGGCATGAAGGACTACACACACCTTCTTTGAGTCAAGTGGGAGTTTGTTGTCAATGGTGCCCACAAGAAGAGTTGTAGTCTTTATTTTGAACATTTGATGTAATAAAGTCTCATGAAGACTCTTGCTTGTAATTGCCTATTCATTCATTAATAAAGTTGAAACGTTCATTCAAACTTCCTTGTCTGAAGCTTTATGATAAAACCATAGTCTTTTAGTCCATAAACAAACTAAACAACTTACGAAGAGACAAATGTAGATTTGCATGAACAAACTCTTCGTAGTTTGCTTAAAACGATATATTCGCAATCTTAGGGTCAAAGGACTATTGACCTCAGTATGATTGTTAGAAGAATCTATGATGTCTGGTTATGAGGCATTGAGAGTTAGGAACTCTATAGTTCTTCTAGGTATCTTCCGAAGGTACTGAATTGACCAGTGCACTTCTAGAGACAAGATAAGAACAAACCATTTAATCTCTTATGTCTCGAGGTCACTATGTATGAATTGCATCATGCTTACCTTAATCCTGAAATGAGACATGCCATTTCACACCTTAGTATTCTCATTTGAGAAAGTCAAAGTTCGGACTCACTATGTGATTCCGAACAAGGCCTATTGGTGAAGTACTAAGTTGTGAGTCTGTCATGAGTAACTTTGTGAAGTTCTCATAGATATGGAATTCATGTACAAGATTGCTGAAATGCAATGTATGTCACCTCATGCTTTGTTCCTTGGAGTGTGAATAATTGAACTGGCCAGTGTCCAAATTGAGTCCTGACTCTTTTGGATGAAACAATGTGACTTGTTAGCTCCTCGTCAATACATTGTTTCTAACTTATTCACAAGCGACAAAGGAGTTGAGGAAATAACAGCTAGAAGGGTAAAATGGTAATTTAGTAAATCCCGACTAGCTGATGACATTCATGAAGGGTAAACATAGATAATATTCAGTGGATCCGCTCATCATAATTAGGTCGAATTCTTGAGTAGAAAATAAATTCATTTGAACCGAGAGATTTTCAGTGTCAGCTCTTTAGTGGAGTCAGTTGGCATTAAGCTAAACTTGGAAAAGGTTTGTGAACTTTTGAGTCCAAGTGTTTAGCTAAAGCTTTGTTCATTTGGGTCCATGAGGTCACTGTCACGAATCACATCGATAGGAATAGTTAAACTGGAAGCTAAGCCAAAACAAGAACGAAAATAGTTAAAAGGGTATTTTTGTCTTTTGAGACAAAGGATGAAATGAATGTCAATAAATTTTTTGACAAGGTCATTTTGTGACATGTTTCACTCGGCCATGACTTGATCATTGGGCCTTGGGAATTAATTTCATTTCATAAGAATTTTATTGAAAATTCTTATTGGGCCTTTTTCATGTTGTCATGAACAAATGGAAAAGCTTCTAGAAGTCTTTTCTAGAAGGCCTTGGGCGCCCAACATACCCAACCAAGAGAGAATATTTTGTGCATAAATGTATCAAGATACTTGCCAAAAGAAAAAGAGGAAACAAATTTGCATGAGGATGCTTTAGGGTAATCGGCCAAGTGAGAGACAAGGCAAGGCCTTGAACAAAATTGGAAACAAATCAAGGCTTCTAGAAGCCTTGTTTGGCCGAGTTTCTCAAGTGGGAAAGAGGCAATATTTGCTCATGAATATGTGATATTCTATAGAAGAGGAAACTACCTTGTTGAAGGTAAAGCCTCTCCTATAAATAGGAGCCTCATTTCCTCACAATTCATTCATCCAAGTTTAAGAGATTTGAGAGACTCTCTCTCTAGAACTTTGGCCGAAAATCCTCTCTCTCTCTCTAGTTTATTTTCGGTTTTCTCTTGTCTTGGCACCTAGGTCCTCACTCGACCTAGTCTTTAGCTCTGCGACTTTGAGACTCGTTCTCAAGTCGTAGTGTTTAAAAGTGCCCACTCACTGATTCCTTCTTTTCGAGTGATTTAGTGATAGAAACTTTCGTGGTTGCTCGAGGTGCCGAGGAAAGAAAGAGAGACGTGTTGCGAGGGGAGACGAGCGTTGCAACTTTCCAAAAGCTTCTACAAGGTTCAAGCTTCAAGAAAGGTTAGTAACTTTAATAGCTCATATTAGTTTTTATTTACATGTACATGCTCTTGTCTAGGTTAGTAAAAACTAGTTTTACTTAAAAATAAAATTTTTAAAATTCCGCCGCTTAACGAAGCGTTAAACTTTTTCTTAAACCCTAGATCGATTCCAACACAAGGACCCCCCTCCACGAGAGGGAGTGTGCTCCTTTTCTGCGACCCGAGCCTCCGCAGTGCACACTGCTCTCCAGCTTCTTGGCCATTGAGCTAGAACTCCGAGCTACGAGGCAAGCGACCCATCTAAAGTCTTCACTAGAAGCAACGAGCCGGGTCCTACTCTAAAGTCTTAGGTTTTCAAGCCTCCGAGCCCAAGATAGCCCTCAATACACAAATTGAACTACGTTCTGACCTGATCCCGACTAAAGGGTACGTAGGCAGCCAACCTTTGGCACGGTCACACCCCCCAAAACACACCTCAGGGTCTGGGGGGTGCAGCTCGGTCTACGAGCTCAAATTTTTGGCCCGGGCGCGGCCACTTGGTCCAGCCTTGGATCGAACCGCCCGAGGTATCTAATCGTTGGTCTTTTTCGTGCGACAACATTTTGGCGCTAGAAGGAGGGGACTTCCCAACTTACACAGCCTGAAATCCCTTCTACAACTCGACCCCTTTCTTCTCGACTTGAAAAAGACATGGGTGGTCAACCACCCGTTCGTTCTAAGGGCGTGAACAACCCCGAAAACGCAACCACGGTGAAGAAATACTTCCTGCGCTCCCGTGCGCAAGGCGACGAGGAGTCTCTTAACGACGAGAGCCACACTCCCTCGCCCCCTCCTCTTTAGGACAGTCGGGACGACCGCATCCTTGAAATGGAGGAGAAATTCCGCCAACTGAAGATAGCCAGTGCAAGGTACCACCGCCAACTGGCGGGCAAGGCACCTGCACACGGCACCTCCCACGGGGAATCCGAGGACCTCATGGACGAGGGACATGACTATGACCCCGACTATGAAGGCTTAGAAATTTCAGTGGACATCGAAACTTCTCTCACCAAAGACGGGGAACTACCTGTTGAGATCGAAGCCGGTCTGTCGAAAATAAAGGCGATACCGATCTCCTCTCAAGAAGAGACCTCCCGACGTTCAGCCCATGACCGACTCGGTCAAAGAGGAAATATCAGGGAAGGTCCAACAACTCGGCGAGTAAGGCGTGTGGCTCGAAGCTCACGCCCCCATACCGCCGGGCCGGATCTTAGAGATCGACTTAGCGTCCAACGGAACGACCGTGGCGAAGACCTCCGGGAGAGGCTAAGTGCTCGCAAGGGTCACAACCCTGTGGCCCCAGTCAATGGGGACCCTCGCACGGCTCAAGGGTCGAACGAAAGGTGACAGGTGACTCCTCCTGAACAAGGAGTGACCCCCAACACTGACCTCGACGTCGTCCCCATGATTCACAATCTTCGTAATGAGGTGCGTGACCTGCGTGAAGGGGGCTTGGCTGGTGATACATACGGGGTCGTAGAAGAACATTCCTCTCCCTTCACCGCCCAAATCCTTGCTGTGGTATGCACGGGAAACTTCAAACTCCCGAATCTCCCTCTCTACAATAGGAAAGCTGATCCCACGTATCACATCCAACATTACGAAACTTGGATGACGATGCAAGGCGTTTCACCTGGGGCTTTATGCCAAGCTTTTAGTCTTACCCGCTGTTATCGGCCCGACGAGGTCCGACGACTCGATTGACATTTCGGGCGGCCGAGCAGGCTCACTCGGCCATTGGCCGAGTGAAACCCTACTTCCAGCCCACACTCGGCCGGCCCATCAACTCACTCGGCCAATGGCCGAGTGAGCCTTCTCTCGGTCCAAGCCCATCACTCGGCCAATGGCCGAGTGAACTTCTCCATATGTTCACTCGGCCAATGGCCGAACGAGGCCCACCATGCTCACTCGGCCCATGGCCGAATGAAGCCTCAGACGTCCCAGTGTGTTCGCCCGGCCAAGGGCCGAATGAAGTCTCCAGCCGGCCCACCATGCTCGCTCGGCCAATGGCCGAGTGAGGCCCCGGGCGGCCCAGCACGCTCGGTCGGCCGAAGGCCGAATGAAGACCCCTGCCGGCCCAACAGCTCACTCGGTCAACAGCCGAGTGAGTCTTCTCTAGACCCAGACTCTTCGCTCGGCCATCACTCGGCCGATGGCCGAGTCAAGCTCACCCGGCGTCCATTCCTTCACTCGGCCATTGGCCGAGTGAATCTCCCTCGGCGACCATCATCTCACTCGGCCATCAGCCGGCCCAACCTCACTCGGCCGATGGCCGACTCAGCCTCACTCGGCCAAGGGACCCTCAACACGTCTCTTGGTCGCCTATAAATAGAGGAGTCCATTCTCTAGTCCAGGTAATCCGAATTTGAGTACTGAAACGCTGTCGAACTCGTACCTCGCTCGTTTCTCTCAAGTCTCGACCTCTAAATACTAAACCCTCTACAAACCACCTCAATCCTACTAATGTTGAGCGTCGGAGAGGTAAACAGAGGCAACCCCTCTGTTTCCCCTTTGTAGTTCACACCTTTATGTTCACGTTTCAGGTGCTTGGACGAGATAGAGATCATCTACAGCTAAGGGACGGCTTGGGATACCAAGCCCGACACGCTCGAGTCGAGACGAGACCACTTGGTCCGGCCTTGGGTCTAACCGTCTGCGGCTCCTAAATCGTTGTCCGAAAAACTGCGACAACATTTTGGCGCTAGAAGGAGGGGCTGAACCTTGACGACGCATTCCGTCTACCAGTTTTCTCCCTTTGTTCTCACGACTCTCGAGAGATGAGTCACATTCCAACTACCTCTGCGGGTACCCGAGCGACGAGCTCGAGGTACGGTCTTCGACGCCTCGCACATCGTCTTGAAGGGCAACCTCGCGATAGCGAGAGCCAGCCCCAAGACCCGATGATTGACCCCGAGGCCGTGCTCCGAGAGGACACGGCCCGGCGGCTTGCGGAGCTCCTTGACCGCCCCGGCGTCGACGGTTCGCTCATAGCCGACCTCCTCGGCTATGACGTTGAAGATAGGTCCGCCAAAGACTACTCCGACTCCGAATATGTGGGGGAGTCGAGGACCAACGAGGCAACGCCTAGCCTCGCCCCTTCGCGGCCCGAGAGGCCCAACGACGCTTTGGCCGGGCCGTCGCACCTAGCGCGGCAGCAGGCACGGTCACATTCCCGGGGACTCGCCCCCTCGGTTTCAAGAGGTGGCCGGACACGGCCCCTCGCCGAGGAGAGAGCGACTCTGGTAGATGATGGGGCCGACAGCCGAAGCGCCCGCCGGACGGTCCGACCAAGGGCGACCTCACCTCGTCCCGCACCGAGTGTGGACCTTAGAGAGCGCTTGACGGCGCAGAGAAACTCCCGAGGGGAGGATCTCCGCCAAAGGCTAAACTCTCGAAGGGACGCGCTCCCCGCCGCAACTCTCGGCCGGCCGCAGGCCAATGTCGTGGACCAAGCGTCCAACGAACGCCAACCGGTGACTCCCGTGGCCCCGACGGTCGGCCCCGCTAACGGGCTCGACATGGTCACAATGATTCAAAGCCTCCAGAATCAAATCATCGAAATGAGGGAGTCGGGGAGGCAAAGGCCGTACGGAGGGATCGAGGAGTCATACTCTCCCTTCGCCGCGCAAATCCTCGCGCAACCATGCGTGGGGAACTTCAAGTTACCGTCCATTCCCCCCTACGATGGACGTACGGACCCCCACTTCCACGTCCAACACTATGAGACGTGGATGACTATGCAGGGGCAGGCGGACGCCACCCTCTGCCAAGCCTTCAGCCTGACCCTCACAGGCTGGGGGTTTGAATGGTTCCGAAGCTTGAGGCCGGGAAGCATCCCGTCTTTCCGGGCCTTGCGAGAGGCTTTCCTCGCCCGATTTGCCACCCTCGTGGCGCAAAAGAAGCCGAAGACCCACCTCCTCTCTATCCGACAAGGAAGAGACGAGACGTTGAGACAATACCTCGCTCGCTTCACCGAGGAGTCTCACAAGGTCGAAGGGTTCGACGATAGGGACGCCATCACGGCGATCACCGAGGGAGTGAGCACGAGCGACTTCCTCAAGTCTATTGTTGGCCAAGTCCCGCGTGACATGGCGGAGCTGATGACAAGAGCCCACACATACATGGGAGTCGAGGACTATCTCGATGGCCGAGATGGTCGAAAGTCAGGAGGACAGGGGAGTCGCCCCCGCGACGATCGAGATGAAGATCGTCCCGACCCCCGAAAGAGGAGGAATAAGGGAAGCCAAGCCCCCAACGGCCGTTCCCTCCCCGGGCCGAGGCCGTCACATGTCGATAGCTTCCGAAAGTTCTCGCCATTCACTCCTCTGAACACTCCGCCGGAGCAAATCCTGGCTCTGCACCGTGACAAGTTGGGGAGCCCGACCCCGCTCACGAAGGATCCCGCCAAGAGGGATCAAAGGAAGTACTGTGACTACCATCAAGATCACGGGCACCTGACATCCGAATGCTATCAACTCAAGCGTCAGATTGAGGCCCTGATTCAAGATGGGAAGCTTAAAGAGTACGTCCTGAGAACTATCGGGACGGCCGCGGCGCACGGAGGTCGCCCGCGGCAAGGGAAGAAAGGTCCGGCGACGGTGACGGTCACGGACCGTGCGACAAACGAAGAGCCGGAGAGCTCGCAACTTCACGTCGTGGGTGCAATCTTGGGTGGCCCGGAGTTCGGAGACTCGGCTACGCAAAGGAAGAAGTACGTGCGCGAAGTTTCCCAAGGGAAAATAGCGCACTACATCAACCATACGTACGAGGTCCCTCCTCCGGCCCCCTTCGAGTCCATGTTCTTCACCGGACAAGAAGCAACGCGAGTTCTCCATCCACACAACGACGCGATAGTCGTCTCTGCCCCGGTCGCCAACAACCTCGTCCGGAGAATCCTGATCGACAATGGGAGCTCCGCCGACATAATCTTCAAATCGGCGTTGGACAGGATGAAGCTATCCGGGGTAAGACCGACCCCGATCTCAACCCCGCTCTTCGGCTTCTCTGGGGAGAGGGTTATGACAGAGGGAACTATCGACCTCCCGGTTACCTTCGGTACGTCGGGGGGGCTCGAGGTTACCCACATCGTGTCGTTCCTGGTGGTGGATCAGCCCTCGGCTTACAACATCATCGTCGGCCGCCCGACTCTCAATCGGTTGAAGGCCATAACGTCCACGTACCACCTGATGATGAAGTTCCCGACCGAGAAAGGGATCGCCGTGATGTTGGGAGACCAATCCATGGCGAGGATGTGCTACATCCAGGGCGTGGACGGAAAAGGGAAAGGGAAGGTGGTGAGCACCGTCTTCCAACTCGGAGACAAATTCCCGTGCAAGTTAGAGGAAGGAGGCACCTTCGGAGAGCTAGACCAAAGGGACGAAGTCGAGCGTCGAAAGGTGGAGACACTGGACGACCTCGTTCCCGTCGTGTTGGACGACGCCAAACCTGACCAAGTAGTCAAGGTAGGCGCCCAACTCCCGTCTGAGACCCGAATCGAGCTCGCCGCTTTCCTCCGAGAGCACAAAGATGTCTTTGCGTGGACACACGCCGACATGCCGGGGATCGACCCCGAGATCATGGTTCATCGTCTCAACGACGACAAGAGGGTGGCCGAGCGCGTTCAACCGCGACGGGCGTTCAGTGGGGAGAGGTACCAAGCCATTGGTGAAGAAGTTGACAAACTTCTCGCCGCCGACTTCATCAGGGAGGCGGAGCACCCTAAGTGGGTGTCCAACGTGGTGATGGTCAAGAAGCCAAACGGGAAGTGGCGGATCTGTATCGATTACAAAGATCTCAACAAAGCCTGCCCGAAAGACAGCTTCCCTCTCCCGAGGATCGAGCAGCTCGTGGACGCCACTGCGGGCCACGAATTGCTAAGCTTCATGGACGCCTACTCAGGCTACAACCAGATCCGCATGCACGAGCCGGATCAAATTAAAACCACCTTTGTTACGAACCGCGGACTTTACTGCTACAAGGTCATGCCCTTTGGCCTCAAAAACGCGGGAGCAACGTATCAAAGGTTGGTGAACCGCATGTTCGCCAATCAAATTGGCAAAACTATGGAGGTCTACGTGGATGACATGCTTGTCAAAAGCCTCAAAGCCCGTGACCACGTTCGAGACCTTAGGGAAATGTTCACGATCCTGCGGCGCTACAAGATGAAGCTTAACCCCAACAAGTGCGCTTTCGGGGTCGAGTCTGGAAAATTTCTGGGCTACATGGTGAGCCGCCGCGGGATCGAGGCCAATCCTGAGAAGATTAAGGCGATCTTAGAGATGAGGTCGCCACAAAAGGTCAAAGAAGTTCAAAGCTTGACGGGAAGGATCGCCGCCCTGACGCGATTTGTTTCCAAAGCCACTGACAGGTGCCAACCGTTCTTCAAGGCACTGAAGAAGACCGACGGGTTCGTGTGGACGGAGGAGTGCGAGGAAGCATTCCGCGATATGAAAGCCTATTTCACCTCCCCCCCGTTCCTCGCAAAGCCGAAGAATGGCGAAACCTTGTTCCTCTACCTCGCAGTTTCCGATAGGGCCGTGAGCGCGGTTCTCATACGCGAAGAAGACAAGGTACAATGGCCGGTCTACTACGTTAGCAAGGCGCTCCTCGACGCCGAAACCCGATACCCGGAAATCGAGAGACTGTCCCTCGCCCTCGTCATGAGCGCGAGAAAACTCCGGCCCTACTTCCAAGCGCACCCCATCGTGGTCCGCTCAGGACATCCCATCGAGAAGGCCCTTCAAAAAGGGACCTCCTCTCGAATGGCGATATGGTCCCAAGAGTTGGGCGAGTACGGGATCGAGTTCCAACCGAGAACCGCCATTAAGGGTCAGGCCCTCGCCGACTTCATCGCCGAATTCACAAGCACGCCCCCAACCGACGAGGGCGACGAGAATAACGAGAGCACGGAAGAGAAGAAGGACGACCACGTCGAGTCGTCGAAGAAGAGAACCAACGACCCGATAGGGCCGGTCTGGGACTTGCACGTGGATGGCGCGTCAAACGCCCGGGGGGCTAACGCCGGCGTTGTGCTCACAAATCCCGATAGGGAAAAGCTGAGATACGCCCTGCGGTTCGAGTTCAAGGCTTCCAACAACGAGGCAGAGTACGAGGCTCTGATTGTTGGCTTGGAGCTAGCGAACAAGTTGGGCGCCCAAAACCTGCGCATCCATTGCGACTCGCAATTGATCGTGAATCAGGTTAAGGGCGACTACGCCGCAAAGGAGCCACACATGATCGCCTACTTGTCCAAGGCCCAAAAGAACTTGGAGGCCCTGTCGTGGTTCGAGATCGTCCAGGTTCCTCGAGAGGCGAACGTTGACGCCGACGCCCTAGCTCGCCTCGCGTCTGGGATAGACGAGGAGGGCGAGGGCAGCGTCCCAATCGAAGTGCTGACCCGACCCTACGTCTCGAGAGGCGACGTAGGGGTCGTTGACGAGACTCCGCCTCCCTCGTGGATGACCCCGCTCGTGGAATTTCTGAAGCGAGGAATTGTCCCCGAAGACAGAGAAGAGGCCAGAAAGCTGAGAAGCTTGGCGCCGAAATACACAATGAGGGAGGACAACTTGTTCAAGAGAGGCTACTCTATGCCTCTCCTTCGCTGCTTGACCGAGGTCGAGGCGAAGAAGGCGCTCCACGAGGTGCACGAGGGGGTGTGCGGAAACCACGCCGCTGGGCAATCGTTGGCATTGAAACTACTGAGACTTGGATACTTTTGGCCGACCTTGAAAAAGGACTCCCACGAGTGGGCCAAGAAATGTGATAAGTGCCAAAGATTCGCCCACATTCCGCGCCAAGCACCGGCCCCTTTGTGTCCGATTATCGTGCCGCGACCTTTCACGAAGTGGGGAATCGACCTCATCGGCGAGCTGCCTACGGCCCCGAGACAATACAAGCACACGATCGTGGCTATCAATTACTTCACGAAGTGGGTAGAGGCTGAGCCGCTAGCAAAGATCACCGAGGCGAACACGACAAGCTTCATTTGGAAAAGCATCATCTGCCGCTTCGGGATCCCTGCGTCAATTGTAACCGACAACGGAAAGCAATTCGACAATGCGCGCCTTCGAGAAATGTACGAACAACTTGGCATTAGCAAGACTTTCTCCTCTCCCCGCCATCCTCAAGCCAACGGTCAGGTCGAGGCGGTGAACAAGACGATCAAGGAGAACCTGAAGAAGAAGTTGGAGGCAAGAAAAGGGGCTTGGGCCGACGAGCTCCCCATGGTCTTATGGGCATATCGCACCACCGCTCGAAACGCGACCGGCGAAACCCCTTTCGCTCTCGCATTCGGCGTCGAGGCTGTGGTACCCGTCGAGACCAAGCTGCCAACCTTGCGCATCGAGGAGTACGACGAAGCCGCCAACGACGACGCGATCAGGCTCGAGCTAGACCTCATAGACGAAAGGAGGACGGACGCACTCACCCGGCTTGCCGCGCAAAAGAGGAAGGTCGAGAAGTACTACAACTCGAAGATCAAACTGCGAAAGTTCGCCGACGAAAGCCTCGTTCTTCGAAGGGTGTTCCAAAACACCAAGGTGCAAGGCGCGGGAGTTCTAGGCCCCACCTGCGAAGGCCCGTACCGTGTGCGCCGAGCCATCCACAACGGCACGTACGAGCTCGAGAACATGGAGGGACTCGTATTCACACACCCGTGGAACGCGGAACACCTCCGGCAATATTACCAGTAGACGTTCATTCGTCCTTTTTTTCGCTTTTTGTCTTCATGTAATTTTCGATTATAGCAAAGGCAATTTACAATTTCAAGTTTGGCCAACGGCCTGGGATGTAATTTTTGAACCATTTCAATAATTTAATGAATTACATTTCACTTCAAAACATTGTATCTTAGTTTCTAGCCTCCTCTACGAGCACCCAAGAAACTCGGGGGGCTAAGGGGGATAAGGCGAGAGTAACAAGCTCGCTTACTCCACTTTCCACGCGCCAAACGGTAACAAAACACCCATAAATCGGATCCGCGCTCCGGACCTCCGACTTCGTACCCTCCTCGTGCGACGCTCTCGCACGGGTTGAGGCCGTATGCCTGATAGCGAAACGTCGATGAGTTGGATCCGCGCACCGGACCTCCGGCCTCGCACGTCTTTTGCTGCGACCCTCTCGTGCACCGATGCACCTTGCGCACCGATAGGCGGCAAGTCATCGATGGATCACGTCCGCGCACCGGATTGTCGATCTCGGCAGTCAAAACCCAAAACGTGACACGCGTACCAACGAGTACCACGCTCACTGGGAGCTGTAAACCCACCCCGATACGCACGCCGATAGGTAGCGTACTCGCCGGAGGATGAGCGCGACAGCCACCTAGCTCGCGCGCGCCGATAGGCAGCGAGTCACAAATGGATGGCCGGAAATCGCACCCGCCGGATGAAACTGGTCTAGCCTGCGTCCGCGGGAAACTTCACCGCCAAATGCGGCAGTAAGCCGTGCCAACCGGTTACGCTAAGCATAGTAAGCCGGGCTCGTAAGACACGCACTATTCAAATCGCGCAAATCGATTACACTAAGCGTAGCAAGTCGAGAAAATAAGACGCACGATGAAAAGAAAGCTTCAATCAAAGCAAAACGATATTGTGTAAACAACCCAACAAGAAAAGTACGAAAGTACGACGCAAACGTAACAATAATCCGAAAAAAAGCATAAAGCGAGCGCTAAACAATTGCGCGTAAAACTAAAGAGAAGATGGCTACTCCGAGCTGAAATCGACCTGCTCCTCATCTTCTTCGGGGCAAGAAGCGCCGAACCCGCCGACGGTTTCTCAGTCCGGTTGATGGGTCGTCGATTGCGCAGCCTCGGCAGGGATTCGGGGATGCGGGTCGTCCTCCGGCAGCTCATCGTCGTAAGGAGGGAACATGGTGTTGAAAAAGGAAAACGTGGTCTCGCGAGACGCGTTCTCCTTCTCGGTCGCTTCCCGAACTCGCCTGGCCGCCTCATAACGAGCCGCCTCCAATGCCAAGTCCCAGTCGTCCTCCAAGTCAGTCTTGGATCGCACGGCGTCCTCCTTCTCCTCGGCAAGGGTCTGCATCTCCGTCCGGAGGGTATCCCTCTCCCTCTCGACCTTAACCCGAGCGATCTCGCTCGCCGATAATCGAGCGTGGACGATGCTCAGCTCCGCATCCCGGCTCGAGAGTGCCGTCTGAAGCTTCTTCGTTTCCCCCAGGAAGGTGTCGGCTGCCTGCTCCGCCTTCTCGCGAAGCGCCTTCTCGGTGGCCAATTCCTTGCGAGCTCGCTCTAGCTCCCCCTCGAGCGCCTCAAACTCTTGGGCGGTGCGAGCCCCCGCTAGGGCGGCAGCGTGCGCGGCCGCCGCGCTCGTCTTCTCCTTCTCCATGATTTGCATGCGTCGTAGCATATCTCGGAGAATGCGATCGCTCCACTCTTGGCGCGCGAGCATCTGCAAGCAAATGAAACGCGAATGATTACAATAAGCACGACAACCATACATAACACAAGCAAAATGAGTCATACCTTTCGAGCGTCGCCGATCCCGTTCTGGAAGTGTTCAAGGTCGCTCGTCGTCAGCAGACCCTTGAAGTCTCGCAAGGAGGTCTCGAGGATCCCTCGGGAGCACTGGTCTCTCAACTCTGCCGCCTCCGCTAAG
This sequence comes from Urtica dioica subsp. dioica, assembly GCF_054948205.1. NCBI lineage: Eukaryota > Viridiplantae > Streptophyta > Magnoliopsida > Rosales > Urticaceae > Urtica > Urtica dioica. The sequence goes on along the minus strand of NC_142761.1, from coordinate 23,432,798 downwards.
AGCATGGAGTCCAAGCTGTCTGACACCGTCGACGTGTGAGCGCGTTTGTGTCCGGACGGTGACCCGAGAGAAGCCGACGACGACGATCGCTTATTGGAGGAGATCGTCTCATTCCTCGCCCGCGATGGCGACCCCCCACGACGGGCCTCGGCTGGAGGACGGGCCACGACCATAGCATCACCAGTGGGCGCTGCTCTCGGCATTTGCGTGCGCGGTCGATGACGTCGGGCCATGGTTCCTGCAGAGGAGAGAAAAACGTCTGTCAGTTAAAACATAACGACAAGCACAAATAATGGAAAACAATAATAGCACGATAACGCGAAAGTATATGCGCGGCCAGTACCCCCCGCGTCGGGGGAAGGAGCTGACGAACCCCCCGCCTCGGACTCGGGATCCTCCGTGGCCCCCGCGTCGAGGCCAGGGCGCGAAGGAACATCGTCACTAGGCACAAACCACCCAGTCCTCGCCATAAGGTCCGGGGACTCGAAAAGCGACCCTTGCCGCCTCGAGTCGGGGACCGCTCCGATCACGAGCGCGATTTCGGAGCTCTCGATGCCGTAGTCGGCCGGGAATTCAGCGACGGGGCCAAAGGCGAGAGGTGCCGTCCCGAAGGCGGATTCGGACACCCATACCCAAGGGTATCGGTGTTTCGAGGTCAGCTTGGTGAGGATGGGGAATCGCTTCCGGTGCTGAACCTTGTAGAAGCCGGGTTTCCCGGGAACGTCGAAGACAGCCACGAGATTCCTGATGTCGTCGGCCGTAACGGTTCGACCTTTCGCTCGGTGCAGCATCATGTGGCAGGCAGCCACCATACGGTAAAAGGATGGAGACATCTGGGCCGCATGAACACCGAGCCGAGCTAGAAGGTCCTGGATCACGGGCTGAAAAGGTAGTCGCAACCCCCCGCGAAGACTAGCCTCGTGGACGGCGGCGTATCCCTTCCGAGGACGAGTCGGGAGATCTTCAGGCAATGGTCGCAGTAGCGACGCGGACTCCGGGATACCGAAACGTTTCCTCAGACCTCTAAAGCTCGCGAACGAAAGACAACTCGGGAAGTCGACGCCGGAACAGTCAAAGCCGTCCCGAATCGCTGATTCTCCGATGGGGAATGACGATGCACGTTCTTCTTCCTGTGCGGTCAAGCTGACTGAGGCGGTCGACAAAGTGCGGCGGCTCGACGCCTCGCCCGAGCCCTCGGCGTTAGGATGGGTCGCTCGAGCCGAAGCGCGCGCATTCGGCTCGATCGGGCCCGTTTCCCGTGTATCGTCCGCGAGAGGCGGCCCTGTCGGCGCATCCGGCCCGATCGCGGGCCCGTGCTGCACGTCGGTCGCTCGAGCCCGGAGGCCGATCTCGCCTAGGGCCGGCCCAAGCGTGTCCTCCCCATGGCCTTGGGTCACTGGGTCGGCCATGGGACCTCCATGTGGTGCATCCGGCCCAAGCACATGACCCGGCCCAAGAGGGGCCAAATCTTCTTGACCTAGGCCCAGCCCATTGGGCCCTAGGGTTTGCAAGGCAGCCAAGGTGGCCGCCCCCTCCTCTCCAGCCTTGGGCGGTCGGCCTTCTTCATCTCCGGCGTCGGGTGGCCGGTGCTCCTCTTGTCCGGCGCCGCCACCCCCACCTGCAGCGTCGGCCGCCGCCGGCGGCACTCCCCCGCCATGGACGCGCTCCGGCCCGGCTGGGCCCGACCCACCTGGGCTCCCATGGCCGCCGACCGCCTGCAACACAACCCCACCCGAGAGGGTGGGGTCCTCCCCGACGCCAGCGCCGCCCCGGGCGGCGTTCCTCCACGCCAGCGCGTCATCGCCGGCGTCGGCCTCGCCAGACGCGCCGCCCGCGTCCTCCACGACCGGCTCGGCCCTCCCAGGGCGAGGTGCGTCTCCCCCGGGGCTGGGTTCGCCCCAGACGGCGCCGACTCGGCCGGGCGCGGCCTCCTCCACACCGGCGCCGGCCTCCTCTGCTTCGTCGGCGTGCTCCCCGGTCGGGATCGTCGCGCGCGGCCCTCCTGGCGTGATCCCGGGGCTGGGTCCAGCGCAGACGGCGCCGACCCAGCCAGGCGCGACTCCCCCGGCGCTGGCGGCGGCCTGCACAGCGCCGCCCGTGGCCGGCCCGCCTCCTCCGGTGCCAGAATCGGCGAGGGCGCCCCCCCCGGCGCCACATGTGTCATCGCCGGCCTCTTGGGCGGTCGGCCCTGTGCGCGCGACCTCCTTGGCGCGTCCTTCGGCCAATCCAGCCTCGCGCTGGCCGGCCCGGCCGTCCCCGGCGGCTGGTGCCATCAAGCCGGCGCTCCCCTGCCGGTTTGGGTAATCTTCGGCGCGCGTGTCCCCCTCCCCGTCGGCCAACCACGCCTCGATCAAAGAAAAATCGCCACCCGTCGTGTCCGCCACGTTCCTGCTCGAGACAAACGAAGACGATGCGTTGTAGTTGGGGGGGGGGGGGGTGGGCGAGAATTGTGCCCAAAAATTATCCAATTCGGCGTCTTGATTCTCGAGAAGAGGGAAAAGGTCGTCCTCAATGGACCCACACCCCGACAGGTGGTTGGTGGGATCCATGAGCGCGAATAACGATGAACACGTCAGCAAAAAAATTAAAATAATACCTAAGGTGAGCGGGCTTACCAATTGTTGACGAGACGGTTCGGCGAGACGACTGAAGACGGAGCTTCTTGAGTTTACCACACGCGCTACGCCCGGTGCCAAACTCGGGGGACTAATGTTATCGGCCGACGAGGTCCGACGACTCGATCAACATTTCGGGCGGCCGAGCAGGCTCACTCGGCCATTGGCCGAGTGAAACCCTACTTCCAGCCCACACTCGGCCGGCCCATCAACTCACTCGGCCAATGGCCGAGTGAGCCTTCTCTCGGTCCAAGCCCATCACTCGGCCAATGGCCGAGTGAACTTCTCCATATGTTCACTCGGCCAATGGCCGAACGAGGCCCACCATGCTCACTCGGCCCATGGCCGAATGAAGCCTCAGACGTCCCAGTGTGTTCGCCCGGCCAAGGGCCGAATGAAGTCTCTAGCCGGCCCACCATGCTCGCTCGGCCAATGGCCGAGTGAGGCCCCGGGCGGCCCAGCACGCTCGGTCGGCCGAAGGCCGAATGAAGACCCCTGCCGGCCCAACAGCTCACTCGGTCAACAGCCGAGTGAGTCTTCTCTCGGCCCAGACTCTTCGCTCGGCCATCACTCGGCCGATGGCCGAGTCAAGCTCACCCGGCGTCCATTCCTTCACTCGGCCATTGGCCGAGTGAATCTCCCTCGGCGACCATCATCTCACTCGGCCATCGGCCGGCCCAACCTCACTCGGCCGATGGCCGACTCAGCCTTACTCGGCCAAGGGACCCTCAACACGTCTCTTGGTCGCCTATAAATAGAGGAGTCCATTCTCTAGTCCAGGTAATCCGAATTTGAGTACTGAAACGCTGTCGAACTCGTACCTCGCTCGTTTCTCTCAAGTCTCGACCTCTAAATACTAAACCCTCTACAAACCACCTCAATCCTACTAATGTTGAGCGTCGGAGAGGTAAACAGAGGCAACCCCTCTGTTTCCCCTTTGTAGTTCACACCTTTCTGTTCACGTTTCAGGTGCTTGGACGAGATAGAGATCATCTACAGCTAAGGGACGGCTTGGGATACCAAGCCCGACACGCTCGAGTCGAGACGAGACCACTCGGTCCGGCCTTGGGTCTAACCGTCTGCGGCTCCTAAATCGTTGTCCGAAAAACTGCGACAACACCCGCGTTCGCTTGCTCCAGGGCAAGTGAGCCGAAAAGACGTCGGCCTAACCCGACGCACCTGCGTTCGCTTGCTCCAGGGCAAGCGAGCCCAAGAGACGTCGGCCTAACCCGATGCACACGCGTTCGCTTGCTCCAGGGCACGAACCCAAAAATACATTGGCATAACCCGACGCAAAACGCGTTTGCTTGCTCCAGGGCACGAACCCAAAAAGACGTTGGCATAACCCGACGCAGAACGCGTTCGCTTGCTCCAGGGCACGAACCCAAAAAGACGTCGGCATAACCCGATCCAAAACGCGTTCGCTTGCTCCAGGGCACAAACCCAAAAAGACGTCGGCCTAACCCGACGCACCTGCGTTCGCTTGCTCCAGGGCAAGCGAGCCCAAGAGACGTCGGCCTAACCCGATGCACACGCGTTCGCTTGCTCCAGGGCACGAACCCAAAAATACATTGGCATAACCCGACGCAAAACGCGTTCGCTTGCTCCAGGGCACGAACCCAAAAAGACGTTGGCATAACCCGACGCAGAACGCGTTCGCTTGCTCCAGGGCACGAACCCAAAAAGACGTCGGCATAACCCGACGCAAAATGCGTTCGCTTGCTCCAGGGCACGAACCCAAAAGACGTCGGCCTAACCCGATGCAAACCGTGCTCGGTCGCTCAACAGCACGAGCTCCAAAGACGCCGGCCTAACCCGGCGCAATCCACGTTCAGACGCTCCAGGGCGCGGACGCCAAAAAAGACGTCAGGCTCAGCCGGCGCACCATAAACGCTCGATCGCTCAACAGCACGAGCTCTGAAGACGCCGGCCTAACACCGGCGTGATTTACGTTCGCTTGCTCCAGTGCGCGAACTCAAAAGACGCCGGCCCAACCCGGCGCGACGTACACGTCCAGTCGCCAATGGCACGGACACAGAGCCCCCGGGAACTGCCCGGTACGACCTCTTTGATCGCCGGAAGGCACGAAGGAAAGTCACTGGGCCACAACCACCTAACTAGGCACAAACGCCCCCTCACCTCGAACATTGAACGACGACGAGTCGTAACAATAGAGTGAGCGGAGGGCAAATCTCAGCTAGGGACGCAAAACCTGCCAAAACTATTGGTAAGGGTACAAGCCCTTCGGGTCATGTTAGCCCGCAAAGAAGGCATATACGAGTAAAATTGCTCGAAAATTGAGATATGCGTTCAACATGAAGGCAACAAAAATATCTCATAAATAAAAAGAGCCACGGCTCTGAATCCAATAAACACGTGCTGAATAAAAAGTGCGTGAAAAATGAATAAAATCCTAGAAAAGGAAAAGAAAGCAAAGCGCTAAACATACGCGCTAAAAAAAGAAGCCACACGGCTAAAGAAGCACCCTCATCTAGCAGGGAAAACAAGGTGTTGAAGAATTCAAAAGTGACCCCCCGGGCCTCGTTCTCGGTCGCCATCGCATAGTGACACTCTACCGCTCCTGCACGACAGGCCTCTTCGGTCCCTATGTCGTAGTCATCCTGCAAGTCGGACGCTCTTCGCTCCGCTTCAGTAAGCAGGGATGAGAGGCGAGCGTTCTCCTCCGCCAGAGAGTCGCACTCGCGCTCCGCCCGAACACACGCTGCTTCGCTCGAAGTAAGCTGGCAGTGCGACGTCTCCAAAGCATCGGATCGAGCATCCAGTTGCCTCAGAAGGTCGGTAACCTTAGTGCGAAAAATCTCCGCTGATCGGGTCGCCACCTTGCAAGCTCGCCGTTCTTCGGTGAGCTACCCCGCCATCTTGGCCACCGACATTTGGGCTCCGTCGCGCTGATCACGAGCGATTTGGAGTTCCACCATGACCTCACGAAGCTGATCTCAAAGCGTCTCGGTCTCCGCCCCCGGGTGCGAACATCGCTCGATCTGAGCCAGCCTAGCCTTCGTCCGAGCAAGCTCCTCCTGGGATGACCCCAAGCGCCGGATGAAGTCATGCAAAATCCTGTCGCTCCGCACGGCCCTCGCGTACGCCTGCGACGACAAAGAAGCAAGGGTTAAAACTAAGACCTACGCTTACAACAGAATAAACAGAAATACTGACCCTCTAAGCGTCGGTAACCCCCGCTTGGAAGAAGGCAATATCGTTCTTCGATACCACGCCCTTCCACCAGGACAGTGGGGATCCCTCGAGGTGGCGGAAGCAATCCCCTCGAGCCTCTATCACCTCCAGCTCCACCGCCGAGTTCGCCCTCTTGGGCTCGGAACGTTCTTCAGGAGGCGCCACTGTCGAAGCCCTCTTCAAAGAAGCACGTGGCTCTGGTTCAGCTACATCAGCGGTCTCGACACGTTCCCCCCTCGCTTTGCGGTAAGCGACCCTAGAGCGGATCTCCGCCATCGACATAGGGTCTCGAGAAGCGGAAGCCAGCCTCCTAGCTCGCCTCTTTGCAGCTACACAAAGCAAAGCAACGAAGGTCAGGTTCCTGTCAAAACAAATTTTTTTTACAAAACCGTAAAAGTTACCTCAAGAAGCAGGAGCGATTGGTTGAGCCACGGGATTCGGGGGCCTGCTCCCCCGGCGCGCCTCCTCGGTGCCCGGAGCAAAGGGCGGGAACCACCCGGTGAGCGCGATCAGCTTGGGGGAACGGAACCGCTCGCCAGCCTTGCGGGCTTCCGACATCCCCTATATTTCTCTCACAAAGGGGAGCTCCGCTGCCCCCTCATCCGCTGGAAAGTCGGCCAAACGACCGAAGCGAAGGGGCGCCTCGCCAAAGGCGTCCGAGGTGACCCACACCCACGCCCGGTGGCTAGGCGGGTCACAATCCTCGACCAGCCTCACGTTGCCCCGAACACGGGCCATATGAAATCCCGGCTGCCCCGGCACCGGGAAGACGGCGACCAGATTACGGAAGTCGTCCACGGTCATGGCACGATGCGTCTGATAGTGCCACTCCATAAAGCATGTAGCCAACAGGCGATAGAACGCCGGGCTCATTTAACATGCATGGACCCCCTATCCTCGGGGGCAGGTCTAAGTGTTGTCAATGGTGCCCACAAGAAGAGTTGTAATCTTTATTTTGTACATTTGATGTAATAAAGTCTCATGAAGACTCTTGCTTGTAATTGCCTATTCATTCATTAATAAAGTTGAAACGTTCATTCATTCTTTCTTTGTTTGAAGCTTTATGATAAAACCTTAGTCTTTTAGTCCATAAACAAACTTAAAAACTTACGAAGAGACAAATGTAGATTTGCATGAACAAACTCTTGGTAGTTTGCTTAAAACGATATATTCGCAATCTTAGGGTCAAAGGACTATTGACCTCAGTACGATTGTTAGAAGAATCTATGATGTCTGGTTATGAGGCATTGAGAGTTGGAGACTCTATAGTTCTTCTAGGTATCTTCCGAAGGTACTAAATTGACCATTGCACTTCTAGAGACAAGATAAGAACAAACCATTTAACCTCTTATGTCTCGAACTCACTAAGTATGAATTGCATCATGCTTACCTTAATCTTGAAATGAGACATGCCATTTCACACCTTAGTATTCTCATTTGAGAAAGTCAGAGTTCGGACTCACTATGTGATTCCGAACAGGGCCTATTGGTGAAGTACTAAGTTGTGAGAATGTCATGAGTAACTTTGTGAAGTTCTCATAGATATGGAATTCATGTACAAGATTGCTGAAATGCAATGTATGTCACCTCATGCTTTGTTCCTTGGAGTGTGAATAAATGAACTGGCCAGTGTCCAAATTGAGTCCTGACTCTTTTGGATGAAACAATGTGACTTGTTAGCTCCTCGTCAATACATTGTTTCTAACTTATTCACAAGCGACAAAGGAGTTGAGGAAATAACAGCTAGAAGGGTAAAATGGTAATTTAGTAAATCCCGACTAGCTTATGACATTCATGAAGGGTAAACATAGATAATATTCAGTGGATCCGCTCATCATAATTAGGTCGAATTCTTGAGTAAAAAATAAATTCATTTGAACCGAGAGATTTTCAGTGTCAGCTCTTTAGTGGAGTCAGTTGGCATTAAGCTAAACTTGGAAAAGGTTTGTGAACTTTTGAGTCCAAGTGTTTAGCTCAAGCTTTGTTCAATTGGGTCCATGAGGTCACTGTCACGAATCACATCGATAGGAATAGTTAAACTGGAAGCTAAGTCAAAACAAGAACGAAAATTGTCAAAAGGGTATTTTTGTCTTTTGAGACATAGGATGAAATGAATGTCAATAATTTTTTTGACAAGTTCATTTGATGACTTAATGTCACTCGGCCATGACTTGATCATTGGGCCTTGTGAGTTTCATTTCATAAGAGTTTTATTGAAAATTCTCAATGGGCCTTTCTCATGTTGTCATGAACAAATGAAGAAGCTTCTAGAAGCTCCTTCTAGAGAGACTTGGGCGCCTACCCTATAGAGAAATAGGAGAGATTATTTTGTGCATAAATGTATCAAGATACTTGCCAAAAGAAAAAGAGGAAACAAATTTGCATATGCATGCATTAGGAATTTCGGCCAAGAGAGAGTCAAAGGCATGGAACAAAATTGGAAACAAATTCAAGGCTTATTGAAGCCTAGTTTGGCCGTGTGACTCAATAAAGGAAATAGGGAAATTAGCTCATGAATATGTGATATTCTATAGAAGAGGAAACTACCTTATAGAAGGTGAGACCTCTCCTATAAATAGGAGCCTCATTTCCTCACATTTCATTCATCCAAGTTTAAGAGATTTGAGAGACTCTCTCTCTAGAACTTGGCCGAACTCCTCTCTCTCTCTCTCTTTCTAGTTTATTTTCGATTTTTCTTGTTTTGGCACCTAGGTCCTCACTCGACCTAGTGTTTAGCTCTGCGACTTCAAGACTCGTTCTTAAGTCGTAGTGTTTAAAAGTGCCCACTCACTAATTCCTTTATTTCGAGTGATTTAGTGATAGAAACTTTCGTGGTTGCTCGAGGTGCCGAGGAAAGGAAGAGAGACGTGCTGCGAGGGGAGACGAGCGTTGCAACTTTCTAAGAGCTTCTCAAAGATCAAGCTTCAAGAAGGGTTAGTAAACTTCTCAGCTCATATTAGTTTTTAATTACATGTACTTCCACTTGTCTAGGTTAGTAAAAACCGTTTTTACTTGTAAAAGAAATTTTTTAAAATTCCGCCGCTTACCGAAGCGTTAATTATTTTCTTAAACCCTAGATCGATTCCAACAAATGGTATCAGAGCTATGGTCAAAGATTAGCATGTACATGTATTTAAAATTATGAGCTTGAAAATCGTTTTCGAAAGTTTACTAATTTTGTGACAAGTTAGAATTGTTATCTTAGATTTTTTTTAATTTATTGCTCATGCCTTTAAATTAAAAATCATGTTGATTTTCTATGAGTTTGGGATGTTTTTAAAAAACATTAGAATCAGTTCTAAAAGTTTTTATTTTTTTATATTGAAAAACGTGTTTTAAAGGTTTGAGAAATTTCGAATAAAATTTTGTAACTAGTTATATTTTCTTGCTAGTTTCTTTTCTTTACTTGAATCGTTTTATGCATGTTGTTATTTCTTTTATGCCTTGTTATTACCTTGCTAATAAAACACAAAAATAAAAGCTTTAACAACCTTCATAAAACGTTCCGTTACACTCGATTCTTTTTCGCACCTAAAAATGACCAAGCTTTAATTATTTCTTTTTCTTCGAGCTAGAGTAAACCCGTATTACAAGTGGCATAACTCTCTGCTCAGAAATCGAAATTTAATGATTCTTGAATCAAATTAAATCTCTGTCTGTCCTCTGTCCAATGCCACCGGTTTCGGCTCAAAAGGACATCGGAGCCGCCAGATATGGCGATTTTACTCCGAGGTGCGCGGCTGTCTGAAACTCCAGTTTTTTAGAAATCCGGATTTTCAAACCCCACTACCATGAGTTATAGAACTCTAATGAGAAAATTTTCTTGAGCAAAAATGTTTTTCATATGATTATAAACATGATGTGTAAGATTAAAATGTTTTGATTTTTGAAAGTTTAATTGAAATTGAGTTTTTACAAAACTAGTTTGAATTTTGAAAAACCGTTTTCACTTTCAAACTTTAAAATATTTTGTCATCCAAATCAAATAAATTTTCAAAATGTTTTCAAAACTATATCTATATCACATATGTTCAAAATCTATATGCTCTTGAAAATTTGAGTGGGAGGTCTCCTTGTAGACAAGCCGAAAAATAAAAAGATGTGTAATCTCAAACTTTCAAGTGTTCGAGTGAGTTGAAGTTCACACTTCCCTCACGCACTTTCCCGAAATAGAAAATAGGAAAAGATCGAGTATGTACCTTGTGCCTTTATGCACTAATACTGCTCTGAACATGTCGATCTAGGATTCTCTTCTAGTTGTCCGCTCTGTCGCTCTCTAACTAGGAAATCTGTTTCCGAACTTATAAGAGTCGATGAACCAACTCCAAAAACTAAGTGGGAGGGTTATACTTGTTGTTTGTAACCCACGATCCCCAACACTAATGAAAGAAGCAATTAACGTGGGACTAAGAGCCGCTTTTGCGACCCTCACTTAAATGGGAGTACTCCAAAGCGTTATTGCTTCGATCATTGCTCAATGAGCTACGTCCGAGAGTGAGACGATGATGGCAAGGCCTCCCCTTGGGGGATTGTTTTTCAAAGTTGATCTTTTGGACTAAGTCGTTGTTTGCACACTTAGGCTCAATCCCTAGTAATCCTCCCTTGAGGCTCTGCGAAAGGATGTGAGTGATCAAACCAATTTAAAAGGTGGCTAGTCAAAATTGATGTATTGACATCTTGGCTACGCATTAATGATGTGTCATTTACTTATAAAAGGAGATTTTTTGCGGCCTTCTCTTGAGGGAGTAAATTATCGTTTTGTTTATAACACCTTTGGATTTTATAAAAGTCTTAATAAAACATAAATCCTAAACCAAATACTAATCATAAACTTGTTTCAACTTAAATAAGCAACATGTCTCGCAAACATCTCTCATCCTTTCCTCGAACGAACTCGAAAACGAAAACTGCATAGACTCGAAACATAACCTCGACATCATCCTTATCATTAACAAGCACAAATGGGTACTCACCACCCCGTGTCCTCCTCTGACGAATGATGATTCGACTCAAGAGGACAATGACGCCTTAGCGGCCTAGATTCGATCCGATGAGATTGTGAGGTGCTGTATCTTGGCATCTATGAACAATATGCTGAAAGAGCAACATCGTGACATCGAGACTGCCGCCGAAATGCTCTACAATCTCCTTGAGATGTTTGGAGGGCAAGGGCGTCAAACAAGGCAACAAGCAGTCCGACAGTTTATGAACTGTCACATGAAGGCTAGGACTCTCGTTGGAGACTTTATGATACTGATCATTAGTTTTCTAAATAAAATGGAAATCCTAGGATCTGAGATTGATGGGAAGAATGTCATAGATATGATCTTAGAAACTCTCCCCGCATCTCTTGATACCTCCAAGATGAACTACTCCATAAACAAGCTAGAGTACACTGTTACCAAGCTTATCATGGAACTTCACACTGCTGTAGGTCTCACTAAGAGAAAGAGGAATCAAGGAGAGGCACATGCTACTGAGCAAAAAGCCTCCGCCTCTAGAACTAAGAAGAGACCTCACAAGGCCGATAAAAAGAAATGTCCTTCCAATCACAAAGCAAAGGAACATAGTATTGTACTAGTTACAGAAGCATGCTTAGTAGCTGATAATGTATCAACGTGGATTCTTGACTCCGCTGCTACTAACCATATTTGTTGTTCCTTGAATGGTTTCAAGAAAACCAAAATCTTAGAGGAAGGCGAGTTCTGTTTCAAATGGGGTGATGGGAGCCTGGTGTCTGCGAAGGCTGTGGGATCCGTGACGCTGTCTTTTGAAGACCGAACTTTAAACTTGAATAATGTTTATTTCGTTCCTTCCTTTGGAAAGAACTTAATATCTGTTGCTCGTCTTCGTGAGCAAGATTATTGTTTAAAGTTCATTAAGAATGGAATTCGTATTTCGTTTCCTGATAATTCTTTTGTCACTGATGCATCTATGAAGAATGTTCTTTTCTACATCTATCCCACTCAACCTTCTCTTTTAGACACCGAAATAGATAACGATCTAATTAGGGAGCCAAAGAGGATCAAACTTTCTGAATCCTCCGATCTAACAAAATCAACATACCTCTGGCACTTGAGACTTGGTCATATCAGTCTAGATAGGATTAAGAGACTTGTGATGGACGGTCCACTCCAAGACTCGGCAATAGGTTCACTACCTACTTGTGAATCCTGCATAGAAGGAAAAATGACTAAGCGACCTTTCTCCGATAAGGGTCGAAGTGCCACTGAGTTGCTGGAACTAGTACATTCTGATGTATGTGGTCCGCTCAACCAACAGGCACGTGGAGGATACGAATACTTCGTTACCTTCACCGATGATTACTCACGATATGGGTTTGTCTATTTGCTCAAACACAAATCCGAGACCTTTAACGTATTTAAGGTCTTTAGGGCTTTAGTGGAAAAGCAAACTGGCAAAATGATCAAAACCCTTCGATCTGATCGAGGTGGTGAGTATATGTCTGGAGAGTTCGATGACTTTCTTAAAGAAGAAGGTATCGCTTCTCAGCTTACCGCACCTGGCACGCCTCAACAAAACGGAGTGTCAGAGAGAAGAAACCGAACTCTTATGGAGATGGTTAGATCAATGATGAGTTACTCATCACTCCCTTTTTCCTTTTGGGGATATGCCCTTGAAACAGCCGCCTATATTCTGAACCAAGTTCCGTCCAAAACGGTTCCTGGTACTCCTTATGAACGATGGACTGGCTGTAAAGTGAATCTTGGCCGCATCCGAATTTGGGGTTGCCCTGCACACGTGCTGAGGCAAAAGACTAGCAAGTTGGCTAGTAGGTCAGAATTGTGCCTGTTTGTGGGATATCCAAAGGAAACCAAAGGTTTTACTTTCTATAGTCCCGAGGACGATAAGACATTCGTTAGCACGAATGCTCGTTTCCTTGAGGAGGACTTTATGAAAGATGCAAAACCTAGAAGCAAAATTGTGCTTGAAGAAAAGTTGGGTGAGGAAGCTTCTACCTCATCTGTAAGAACTGTTCTTACCCCAACTGAAACACAACCTAACTCATCAGAATCTCGTCAAGTAGTACTTAGACGTAGTGGGAGGGCTACTCAAAAGCCTGACAGGTACATGTCTTATGGAGACTCTCTTGTAGCCGTCTCTGACATGGATGATCCTGTTTCCTATAGCCAAGCGATGGCTTGTTCTGAATCAAACCTTTGGCTTGACGCCATGAAAGTTGAAATGCACTCGATGTATGTCAACAATGTCTGGAAACTTGTAGACCTTCCTGAAGGGATTAAACCCGTAGGGTGTAAGTGGATATACAAGAAGAAAAGGGTCCTGATGGGAACGTCGAGACGTTCAAAGCACGACTTGTGGCAAAGGGTTATACCCAACAAGAAGGGATTGACTATGAAGAAACCTTCTCGCCAGTCGCGATGCTTAAATCCATCCGCATACTCCTATCCATAGCTGCAGCTCTCGACTATGAGATCTGGCAAATGGATGTCAAGACAGCCTTTCTGAATGGCAATCTTGACGAGCACATTTACATGGCTCAACCAGACGGTTTCGTGGAAGAAGGTCAAGATACCAAGGTTTGTGAGTTGCTTAAGTCCATTTATGGATTAAAGCAAGCATCTAGGTGATGGAATATTAGATTCGATGAAACTGTAAAGAGCTTTGGCTTTGAACAGTCAATAGATGAGCCTTGTGTTTACAAGTCAATACACGAAGGTACAGTTGTGTTTCTGGTACTATATGTCGATGATATACTACTCATTGGTAATGACGTGGGTAAGTTATCTGAGGTTAAGGTCCGGCTGGCAAAGCAATTCGATATGAAGGATATAGGAGAAGCCGCGTAGATTCTGGGGATCTAAATCTTTCGAGATAGGAAAAACCGAACCCTGTCGCTCTCTCAAGCATCTTATATTGATAAGGTTATGGATCGCTTCTCGATGCAAGACTCCAAGAAGGGCCAAACACCCTTTACGCATGGAGTTTCACTCTCTAAGGACCAGTCTCCCAAGACTGCACAAGAGATTGAAGACATGAAGAAAATTCCTTACGCCTCTGCCGTAGGTAGCCTCATGTATGCTATGCTTTGCACTAGACCTGATATATGTTTCGCCGTTGGCGTAGTTAGCCGTTTCCAATCCAACCCTGGACCCGAGCACTGGATTGCTGTTAAGCATGTTCTTAAGTATCTTCGAAGAACTAGGAACTTGATGCTTACATACTCAGGTACTGACCTGACTATGACGGGATATACCGACTCCAATTTTCAAGCAGATAAGGATTCCAGGAAATCCACTTCGGGATCTGTGTTCATCCTTAATGGTGGAGCTGTTGTGTGGAGAAGTATTAAGCAATCTTGCATTGTTGACTCCACAATGGAAGCAGAATATGTGGCTGCTTGTGAAGCATCCAAAGAGGCTGTATGGCTTAGAAAATTCCTTAATTATTTTGAAGTTGTTCCAAACGTCGACGAGCCCGTAACCCTTTATTGTGATAATAGTGGGGCTGTCGCTAACTCAAAGTAACCTAGAAGCCATAAGCGCTCTAAGCATATTGAGAGGAAATACCATTTGATTCGTGAGATCGTGCAGTGCGGAGTAGTGGAAGTGAAGAAGATCTCAACGGTGGACAACCTCGCAGATCCATTCACCAAGGCCCTAGCGAACAAGGTCTTCGACCAACATCGTGAGGGATTTGGCATGAAAGACTACACACATCTTCTTTGAGTCAAGTGGGAGTTTGTTGTCAATGGTGCCCACAAGAAGAGTTGTAATCTTTATATTGTACATTTGATGTAATAAAGTCTCATGAAGACTCTTGCTTGTAATTGCCTATTCATTCATTAATAAAGTTGAAACGTTCATTCATTCTTTCTTTGTTTGAAGCTTTATGATAAAACCTTAGTCTTTTAGTCCATAAACAAACTTAACAACTTACGAAGAGACAAATGTAGATTTGCATGAACAAACTCTTCGTAGTTTGCTTAAAACGATATATTCACAATCTTAGGGTCAAAGGACTATTGACCTCAGTACGATTGTTAGAAGAATCTATGATGTCTGGTTATGAGGCATTGAGAGTTGGAGACTCTATAGTTCTTCTAGGTATCTTCCGAAGGTACTGAATTGACCAGTGCACTTCTAGAGACAAGATAAGAACAAACCATTTAACCTCTTGTGTCTCGAAGTCACTAAGTATGAATTGCATCATGCTTACCTTAATCCTGAAATGAGACATGCCATTTCACACCTTAGTATTCTCATTTGAGAAAGTCAGAGTTTGGACTCACTATGTGATTCTGAACAGGGCCTATTGGTGAAGTACTAAGTTGTGAGAATGTCATGAGTAACTTTGTGAAGTTCTCATAGATATGGAATTCATGTACAAGATTGCTGAAAGGCAATGTATGTCACCTCATGCTTTGTTCCTTGGAGTGTGAATAAATGAACTGGCCAGTGTCCAAATTGAGTCCTGACTCTTTTGGATGAAACAATGTGACTTGTTAGCTCCTCGTCAATACATTGTTTCTAACTTATTCACAAGCGACAAAGGAGTTGAGGAAATAACAGCTAGAAGGGTAAAATGGTAATTTAGTAAATCCCGACTAGCTTATGACATTCATGAAGGGTAAACATAGATAATATTCAGTGGATCCGCTCATCATAATTAGGTCGAATTCTTGAGTAGAAAATAAATTCATTTGAACCGAGAGATTTTCAGTGTCAGCTCTTTAGTGGAGTCAGTTGGCATTAAGCTAAACTTGGAAAAGGTTTGTGAACTTTTGAGTCCTAGTGTTTAGCTCTGCGACTTCAAGACTCGTTCTTAAGTCGTAGTGTTTAAAAGTGCCCACTCACTAATTCCTTTATTTCGAGTGATTTAGTGATAGAAACTTTCGTGGTTGCTCGAGGTGCCGAGGAAAGGAAGAGAGACATGCTGCGAGGGTAGACGAGCGTTGCAACTTTCTAAGAGCTTCTCAAAGATCAAGCTTCAAGAAAGGTTATTAAACTTCTTAGCTCATATTAGGTTTTAATTACATGTACTTGCACTTGTCTAGGTTAGTAAAAACCGTTTTTACTTGTAAAAGAAAATTTTTAAAATTCCGCCACTTCCCGAAGCGTTAATTATTTTCTTAAACCCTAGATCGATTCCAACACTAAGCAACCGCACCGAGGGAGGCATGTTATACGTCTCCCAGAGTGTGCTAAAGACGCGGGAAGTGAGCGTGCTCGCTGCATCGATCCCCCTGCAGTCTAGGCCGACGAGGGCAACAGAGTCGCCAACTCCGTACATACGAGTCCTCTCCAGTGACCGGACTCGAAAGCCGACCAGGCCATCGCCAACACTTTCCCGTTACGTTTCTCCTTCCCCCTCGCGGGAGGAACCTCCAAGTCCTCTTCAGGGCCCTCCGAGCCCGACCCTAGGGGGTCATCGGAATAAATCTCGTCCAGAAAAGATTCGGACGGCACTATCGCAAGCTCAGCACCCGAGGCGTCTAAGTTAGACACCCGGGGAAGCCCAGCACTCACCGTCGCTTCACCTCGCTGGTTGAGCAAGGGGGCGTCAAAGAACGCCTGGCGGGAAACCAGGTTGATCACCAACCGTGATGAACGCGGGTCCTTGGACCTTACATCCTCCCCTTCGGGGCCGCACCTTGTAGGTAGGCCGCTCCCGGGCCCCGCCAGCTCGGCTATCGCCGCGGCGTCAGTCTCCAACTCTGCGAGCCATTTGACGCCGCACCAGAGTCTTCCTCGACAAAGATGGGAATCCCATCGAGTTCCTTAAAGGGACCCTTGGCCGCCCCCCCAAAATTTGGGAGAAGGCAGGAAGAGTCAACCTCGGGATCATCAACGTGGGAAACAAGCTCACTCCCCATTTAAAAAGGAAAAAAGTAGGCTGCCCAGGGGAAATTTCAAACTCAAAGGAATTTTCCAATTACCCACAGGCTGCTTGTGTAAACAGAAAGGGAGGGGGGCTCTCCTATTTATAGGAGAGGAAGAAGCAAACCCTGCTCCTCCCCCCCCCCCCCTGCGCGCGCGACACAAGGCCCGGCCCGCGTGCCGGCCTTGCAAGCGCGGCAATCCCCCATCGCCAGGCCGCGCGCGGGCCTTGCTGCCCAGACGACCCTGTCCGACCCCCAGGGGTCCGGCCAATAAAAAAAAAACGAACACGCGCGCGTACGGTCGCCATGACCGAAGGTAAAATGACCTCAACGCCCTTTCTTTTTGTAAAGTTCACGACTTACGTCCCGTAAGCCGTAAACTTGGGGGGCTAATGTTACCGGTTGTTTTCAGGACGCCGTAAATTCAAAAACAATTCAAGGCCGGCCGGGCTTCGCCGGTCGGAAGCCCAACGGGCCCCGGCCCACCAGGCCCGAGGGCCCTGCCGCACCCACGGCCTAGGGGCCACGCGCACCCGTGCCCCCGGCCCAAAGGGCCTTTGCGCGCCCTAGCGCGCCTGGCCCACACGCGCCCTGTGCCCTGGGCATCCCGGCCCACGCGCGCTCCCGCGCCCCGGCCGTCACGGCCCGCGCACGCCCCAGCGCCCCGGCCGAGCGCCTTTGCTGCCT
The DNA here is from genome assembly GCF_054948205.1 of Urtica dioica subsp. dioica. Taxonomy (NCBI): domain Eukaryota; kingdom Viridiplantae; phylum Streptophyta; class Magnoliopsida; order Rosales; family Urticaceae; genus Urtica; species Urtica dioica. Next base: position 23,415,437 of record NC_142761.1, on the reverse strand, counting down.
CGGCCGGGTGCTCCTGCTGCCTCGGCCGAGCGCCCCTGCTGCCTCGGCCGGGTGCTCCTGCTGCCCGACCGAGCGCCCCTGCTGCCTCGGCCGGGTGCTCCTGCTGCCCCGGCCGAGCGCCCTTGCTGCCTCGGCCGGGTGCTCCTGCTGCCCCGGCCGAGCGCCCCTGCTGCCTCAACCGGGTGTCCCTGCCGCCTCGGCCGGGTGCCTCTACTGCCCCGACCGAGCATCCCTGCTACCTCGGCCGAGCGATCCCAACGCCTCGGCCGGGCACGCCTACTGCCGGGCACGCCGCGCCCGGCCAAGTCCCGGGCCGGCGCGCCCTGCGCCCATCCAGACGACACGCCCCGCGCGCCTTGCACCCTCCTGGGCGTGATGCCTCGCGCGCCCCACTCCCGGCCATCCGGTGGGCCTCAAGGGGCCGGCCCAAGGCCTCTCTCCACAAATATAAATACCCCCCCCCCCCCCCCCTTGGGGAAGGAAAATTCACCCTGGTTCATTCCAACAAATCCCAATTCTCACACCACACTTCTCACTCGAGAATTCTCTCCTATCCCGCTCTCTTGTGATATTTCCAAGAGCGCGCGCTCCTCCTCCCTCGGCTCAGAAATACAACGACCCCCTCAACGAGAGGGAGCTCGCTCCTTTTCTGCGACCCTAGCCTCCGCAGTGCACACTGCTCTCCAGCTTCTTGGCCATTGAGCTAGAACTCCGAGCTACGAGGTAAGCGACCCCTCTAAAGTCTTCACTAGAAGCTACGAGCCGGGTCCTACTCTAAAGTCTTAGGTTCTCAAGCCTCCGAGCCCAAGATAGCCCTCAATACACAAATTGAACTACGTTCTGACCTGATCCCGACTAAAGGGTACGTAGGCAGCCAACCTTTGGCACGGTCACCCCCCCCAAAACACACCTCAGGGTCTGGGGGGTGCAGCTCGGTTTACGAGCTCCCATTTTTGGCCCGGGCGCGGTCACTTGGTTCGGCCTTGGATTAAACCGCCCGAGGTATCTAATCGTTGTTCTTTTTCATGCGACAACAGTAGCGCCATGTAGACGTCTTACTTGCGCCATGTAGGCGTCTTAGGCGCGTCGCGAGGGATGACTTTAGCCTGCATCTCTGGGATGTCTTATGGCGCGCCGCAGAGGCGTCTTAGCCTGCATCTTGGGGATGTCTTACGGCGCGCCTCAGAGGCATCTTAGCCTGCATCTCTGGGATGTCTTATGGCGCGCCGCAGAGGCGTCTTAGCCTGCATCTCTGGGATGTCTTATGGCGCGCCGCGGAGGCGTCTTAGCCTGCATCTCCGGGATGTCTTATGGCGCGCCGTGGAGGCGTCTTTAGCCTGCATCTCTGGGATGTCTTATGGCGCGCTGCGGAGGCGACTTAGCCTGCATCTCTGGGATGTCTTATGGCGCACCGCGGATGTGTCTTACCCTGCATCTCTGGGATGTCTTATGGCGCGCCGCGGAGGCGTCTTTAGCCCGCATCTCTAGGATGTCTTATGGCGTGCCGCGGAGGCGTCTTTAGCCTGCACCTCATGGATGTCTTACGGTGCGCCGCAGAGTCGTCTTAGGTGATTTGTTTTGGTGGAGCGTACTTTCTTTGGGATTTTGAGTGTACTTACCGTTGCCTATGTCACTAGCCCCCCGAGTTTTTGGGTTTACAATCGTACTTTGATGACCTAAAATCTTTGATAAAGTAGATTTTGAAAGAAAAACCTCGAACTTTATTAATATTTCAAAAATTTGAAATCCTAAAACATTGGCTCGTAGGCCTTATTGAATATTGGAAAGCAAAGAAATAAAATGGGGGGAAGCGCTGGCTACTGGTAGTACTGTCTCAAGTGTTCCGCATTCCACAGGTGACAGATCGGTGTCTCGTCCGTGTATTTGATGTAGTGTATCTCGTCATGTATGACTCGGCAGACTTTGTGGGGTCCTTCCCTGTTTGGGATGAGGACGTCGGCACCTTGCACTTGGGTGTCATGCAGATGTCTTCGTGGACTTCGCGGAGGACCTTGGTCGACTCGACGCTATCTCTTATCGTGTTAACCGTCTTTCTAGCGGTTTTTCCATCGATTCCTTGGATGTAGCATATTCTGGCTTGGGATTGATCCCCGGCCATGATGCCGATTCCATCCTTAGTGGGGAACTTCACCATAGGTGGTATGTAGAGGTGATAGCCCTTAGTCGGTTCAGCGTAGGTCGCCCAATGATGACATTATATGGCGACTTCTGATCAACCACTAGGAATGGGACCATGTGAACGACTTCAATACCTGCGGGAGTTCCGAAGGTGACCGGTAGATCAATGATGCCTTCGGTCATGACTCTCTCCCCGGTGAACCCGAATAATGGCGTTTGGGTCGGAGTTGGGCGTAGCCCCCCGAGCTTCATGCGCTCTAAGGTGGACTTGAAAATTATGTCGGCAGCACTGCCGTTGTCGATGAGAACTCTTTTCACCTAGTTATTAGCCACTTAAGCCTTGAGCACAATCGGATCATTGTGCGGATGCACAACTCGCTTGGCCTCTTTGTTGGCGAAGTACATCGTCTCGTGAGGCACGGATGGAGGTTCTTCATACGTAAGGTTGACGTGCATAGCAGCGTCTTCTTGAGCCACGGCCCTTAGGAATTTTTTTCCGTTGTCGGGCTGAATCTCCGTCTTGTGGGCCACCCAGTATGGTGGTTACCACGTGGAGCTGTGGATTGGCATCAGCAGTAGCCGTTGTTCGGTCGGCATAAGCGGCTGTTCCTCCTCCCTTGCCAAAATGTGGTCTGTTTGTGGTGGGTCCCACAGCGCTGATCATGCGCAACACGAACTCTTTCAACTCACCCTGTTGGATCAATACCTCGATCTGCCTTTTAAGACTATAGCATTCGGAGGTCAAGTGACCGTATTCCCGATGGAACTCGCAATATTTAGATCGATCGCGAGTCGCGGGATCTTTGCTCATTGGAGCCGGGGAGTGAATCTGTCACGTGCCCAAGATAGGATTCGCTCCGGCGCCGTGTTCAATGGCGTGAACAACGAGTAGCCCTTAAAGTATTCTGCAAGTCGCGGCTTTTGGGGCATCGGAGGTCGAATATTAGAAGTCTGACCCCCTCTGTTTCGTCTTTTCGGGGAGTTGCCTTGCTCGTTGCTAGGCTCGTCTCGGGGGTTAGGGCTTTGATTACTGCCCCTGCGGCCATCGAGGTAATCTTCGACTCCCATTAAGGTCTTGGCTCGAGTCATTAACTCGGCCATGGTAGAAGGGACACGGCCGACGATGGACTTAAGGAAGTCACTTGTGCGCAAGCCTTCAATGATGGCAGTGATTGCGTCTTTGTTGTCAAAGCAGTCGACCTTATTCGATTCTTCGGTGAATCAAGCGAGGTATCGTCTAAGAGACTCGCCATTCTCTTGCCTGATTGACCACAGGTACATCTTGGTCTTCTTTTGGACCATAGATGTAGCGAAGCGTGCTAGGAAGATGTCCTTCAGGTCTTTGAACGATCGGATGCTTCCCGGCCTTAGGTTCACCACTCGAAGCCGTGTCTGGCGAGGGTAAGACTAAAAGCCTGGCACATAGCGCTGGGAGCGACACCCTGCATTGTCATCCAGGTTTCATAGTGCTGGATATGGTAAGCGGGATCCGCTTTTCCATCATAGGGGGCGAGGTTCGTGAGTTTGAAATTTCCCGTGCCACGTTCTCGGAGATCTCGTACTTCATTTCGAAGATTGTGGATCATAGTCATCGCATCGAGACCGGTAGTTAGAGTAACTCCCTGTTCGGGAGGAGTTAGCTGCCGCCTTTCATTAGACCCTTGACCCGTGCGGCGGTTCCCGTTAGTTGGGGCTACTACGGGGATGTTTGGCCGAGAGCTTAGTCGCTCTCTTAGGTCATCGCCACGCTCGATGCGTCGAGCAGTGAGATGGTCCCTAAGATTAGGGCTTGTCGTGCGGAGGCGCGGGCTTCGTCTGTGACGGCGCGCTCTCCGCGTGCCCTGACTTTCCGCAACATTCTCCCTTTGACCAAGTCGGTCGGGGGCTGAACGTCGGGAGTTCCCCTTTTGAGAAGCTATCGGCACGTCACCTGTCCAGGGTAGGGGATTCGATGGACCGGCTTCAAACACGGCGGGGGGTCCCCCGGCCTTCGTGAGAGAAGTCTCGATATCCTCCGAATCGCCAATACCCTCGTAATCAGGGCCGCGGTCGCGGCTTTCCTCGTTGAGGTTCTCAGGATCCCCGTTGGGGATTATCGTGTCATGCCCAGGTCGCTTTGTAGCCAGCCGACTGTGGTACCTCGCGTTCTTCACCTTCAGTTGGCGGACATTCTCCTCCAACTCCATGATGCGGTCATCCCTGCTATCCGGAGATGGAGATGGTGAGCGGGTAGAGCTCTTTTCGTGGAGCGACTCTTCGTCACCATGCGCTCGGCAGCGCAAGAAGTACTTTTTGGTCCTAGTGACGTTATCGGGGTTGTTAACGCCTGCAGAATGTATGGGTGGTTGGCTACTCATCTTTTCTCAAAGTTCGAGAAATTTGAGTTTGTAGAAGAAAAGAAGAAGATGAACAGAAGGGATTTCGGGCTGAACAGGTCGGGAAGTCCCCCTCCTTCTAGCGCCAAAATGTTGTCGCACGAAAATGAACAACTATTGAATAGCTCGGGCGGTTCGATCCAAGGCCGGACCAAGTGATCGCACCCGTGCCAAAAGTGTGAACTCGAAAGTCTCGAGCTAGGTTTTCTCCGATCAACCCACCTATCGGGAGAGGTAAGGGGTGAGGAGGAGGAGTGACCGTGCCTTGGCTATCGGCTGCCTACGTACCCGTGTGTGGGATCAGGTCAGAACGTAGTTCAAGCATGTAAGACGCAGTGTGAGGCGCGGAGCCTTAATGGAGAAGCGTACTCGACGAACGAGACGGTGCGCGGAGGAGTCCTCGGCGACGTTTCAGAACTTCGAAGATCGCGAGCGCAAGAGAGAATGTGTGTTTTCTCTCTTTTGGAGACGTGGAAGACTCTAAGTCAAGAGTTCCTTGTTGTGGCGGAGATTCCGTACGCGTAGGCGATTTCTGGTCGGAAATGCCAGACGCGTAGGCGATTTCCTTTCAGAAATGGTGGACGCATCTAGGTGCTAGACGCGTAGGCGATTTTCAGTCGAAAACCGTTAGAGCACTCGTGGGCTCAAGATTAATCGTTTGATCAAGAGAGGCGGCACTCGAGAGTCCCCGTAAAGCGCTTCAGAATCTCTGAGAATGAGAAATTGAGGAGAATCCGCTTCAGGCCAAGGATGGCATCCAGAGAAGCAGAGAGAAGTCTCAAGTTCCTTGACAATGAATGGGATGGCTTTCCCCTCAATGAGAGGGGGTATTTATAGGTGTTTGAGGGCCTTAGAAGGTCCCATTTTCGTCCATGTGGGACTAGGGGCGCGCGTGCCGTCAAGTGGATGCGCACGGCACGCGCAGCGTACAAAGCGCGGGTCATCAAGCGCGGCGTGGGATGCTCGTCGCATGGGCGCGCGGCGCGGGCGTGTCTTTGCGTGGCGTCCTGCACGCGCGACACATGGCTCGTCTCGTCGGACTCTTGTCGGCCTTTAGGGGTCTTTGGATATCATGCTTTCTATGCGAAATGTGAAGGTCTCTACTTGACGAGAGTGACTCGATTCGAGGAGCAATTTGAGGCTCGACTCGAGGAGGACGACTCGAGGCTCGACTCGAGGAGAACGACCCGACGCTCAACTCGAGGAGAAAGACTCGAGGCTCGACTCGAGGAGTGTGAGAGTTTGGTACGAGGACTCACCAGTCGACTCGTGACAGAAGGCTTGCCACTTTTCAGGACCTCCGGACTGACCATCGGCCCTTTGAACAGCGTGTCTTCTTAGCGTCTCGGGTTTTCCAAAAACGACCGACAACAGTCGGCACGAGGGCTTATTAGTCGACTCGTGGACTCGGGACTCAACTAGAGGAGTGAACTCAACTTGAGGAGTAATGTTGTGAGTCGGCACGAGGGCTTATCAGTCGACTCCTGGACTCGCGACTCAACTCGAGGAGTGGACTCAACTCGAGTAGTTATGTGGAGAGTCGGCACGAGGGCTTATCAGTCGACTCCTGGACTCGGGACACAACTCGAGGAGTCATGTGTAGAGTCGGCACGAGGACATATCAGTCGACTCGTGGACTCGGGACTCAACTCGAGGAGTTATGTATTGAGTCAGCACGAGGGCTTATCGGTCGACTCCTAGACATAGGACTCAACTCGAGGAGTGGACTCAACTCGAGGAGTCATCTGTAGAGTCGGCACGAGAACTTATTAGTAGACTCGTGGACTCGGGACTCAACTCGAGGAGTTATGTAGAGAGTCAACACGAGGGATTATCAGTCAACTCGTGGACTCGGGACTCAACTCGAGGAGTGGACTCAACTCGAGGAGTTATGTATTGAGTCGGCACGAGGGCTTATCAGTCGACTCCTGGACTTGGGACTCAACTCGAGTAGTGGACTTAACTCGAGGAGTCATGTCTAGAGTCGGCACGAGGACTTATCAGTCGACTCATGGACTCGGGACTCAACTCGAGGAGGTATGTGGAGAGTCAACATGAGGGCTTAGCAGTCGACTCGTGGAGTCAGAACTCAACTCGAGGAGTTATGTATTGAGTCGGCACGAGGGCTTATCAGTCATCTCGTGGACTCGGTACTCAACTCGAGGAGTTATGTATTGAGTCGGCACGAGGGCTTACCAGTCGACTCCTGGACTCGGGACACAACTCGAGGAGTCATATGTAGAGTCGGCACTATGACTTATCAGTCGACTCGTGAACTCGGGACTCAACTCGAGGCGTTATGTGGAGAGTCAACACGAGGGCTTATCAGTTAACTCGTGGAGTCGGGACTCAACTCGAGGAGTGGACTCAACTCGAGGAGTTATGTATTGAGTCGGCACGAGGGCTTATTGGTCGACTCCTGGACACGGGACTCAACTCGAGGAGTGGACTCAACTCAAGGAGTCATCTGTAGATTCGGCACGAGGACTTATCAGTCGACTCCTGGACTCGGGACTCAACTCGAGGAATAAACTCAACTCGAGGAATAAACTCAACTCGAGGAATAAACTCAACTCGATGAATAAAATCAACTCGAGGAATAAACTCAATTCGAGGAATAAACTCAACTCGAGGAGTGAACTCAACTCGAGGAGTAATGTTGAGAGTCGACACGAGGGCTTATCAGTCGACTCGTGGACTCGGGACTCAACTAGAGGAGTGAACTTAACTCGAGGACTAATGTTGAGAGTCGACACGAGGGCTTATTAGTCGACTCCTGGACTCGGGACTCAACTCGAGGAGTGGACTCAACTCGAGTAGTTATGTGGAGAGTCGGCACGAGGACTTATCAGTCGACTCCTGGATTCGGGACTCAACTCGAGTAGTTATGTGGAGAGTCGGCACGAGGGCTTATCAGTCGACTCTTGGACTTGGGACACAACTCGAGGAGTTATGTATTGCGTCGGCACGAGGGCTTATCGGTCGACTCCTGGACACGGGACTCAACTCGTGGAGTGGACTCAACTTGAGGACTCATCTGTAGATTTGGCACGAGGACTTATCAGTCGACTCGTGGAGTCGGGACTCAACTCGAGGAATTATGTGGAGAGTCAACACGAGGGCTTATCAGTCGACTCGTGGACTCTAAACACAACTCGAGGAGTTATGTATTGAGTCGGCACGAGGGCCTATATGTTGGCTCGTGGACTCGGGACTCAACTCGAGGAGTGAACTCAACTCGAGGTGTTATGTAATGAGTCGGCACGAGGGCTTATCTGTCGACTCGTGGACTCGGGACAGAACTAGAGGAGTGAACTCAACTCGAGGAGTAATGTTGAGAGTCGGCACGAGAACTTATCAGTCGACTCCTGGACTCGGGACTCAACTCGAGGAGTGGACTCAACTCGAGTAGTTATGTGGAGAGTCGGCACGAGGGCTTATCAGTCTACTCCTGGACTCGGGACACAACTCGAGGAGTCATGTGTAGAGTCGGCACGAGGACATATCAGTCGACTCGTGGACTCGGGACTCAACTCGAGGAGTAGACTCAACTCGAGGAGTTATGTATTGAGTTAGCACGAGGGCTTATCGGTTGACTCCTAGACACGGGACTCAACTCGAGGAGTGGAATCAACTTGAGGATTCATCTGTAGAGTCAGCACGAGGACTTATCAGTCGACTCGTGGTCTCGGGACTCAACTCGAGGAGTTATGTGGAGAGTCAACACGAGGGATTATCAGTCAACTCGTGGACTCGGGACTCAACTCGAGGAGTGGACTCAACTCGAGGAGTTATGTATTGAGTCGGCATGAAGGCTTATCAGTCGACTCCTGGACTCGAGACTCAACTCGAGGAGTGGACTCAACTCGAGGAGTCTTGTGTAGAGTCGGCACGAGGACTTATCAGTCGACTCGTGGACTCGTGACTCAACTCGTGGAGTGAACTTGACTAGAGGAGGTATGTGGAGAGTCAACATGAGGGCTTAGCAGTCAACTCGTGGAGTCGTAACTCAACTCGAAGAGTGAACTCTACTCGAGGAGTTATGTATTGAGTCGGCACGAGGGCTTATCAGTCGACTCGTGGACTCGGTACTCAACTCGAGGAGTTATGTATTGAGTTGGCACGAGGGCTTATCAGTCGACTCCTGGACTCGGGACACAACTCGAGGAGTCATATGTAGAGTCGGCACGATGACTTATCAGTCGACCCGTGAACTCGGGACTCAACTCGAAGCATGATGCAATTCATACATAGTGACTTCGAGACACAAGAGGTTAAATGGTTTGTTCTTATATTGTCTCTAGAAGTGCACTGGTCAATTCAGTACCTTCGGAAGATACCTAGAAGAACTATAGAGTCCCAAACTCTCAATGCCTCATAACCAGACATCATAGATTCTTCTAACAATCATACTGAGGTCAATAGTCATTTGACCCTAAGATTGCGAATATATCGTTTTAAGCAAACTACAAAGAGTTTGTTCATGCAAATCTACATTTGTCTCTTCGTAAGTTGTTAAGTTTGTTTATGGACTAAAAGACTAAGGTTTTATCATAAAGCTTCAAACAAAGAAATAATGAATGAACGTTTCAACTTTATTAATGAATAGGCAATTACAAGCAAGAGACTTCATGAGACTTTATTACATCAAATGTACAAAATAAAGACTACAACTCTTCTTGTGGGCACCATTGACAACAAACTCCCACTTGACTCAAAGAAGGTGTGTGTAGTCCTTCATGCCTAATCCCTCACGATGTTGGTCGAAGACCTTGTTCGCTAGGGCCTTGGTGAATGGATCTGCGAGGTTGTCCACCGTTGAGATCTTCTTCACTTCCACGTCTCCGCGCTGCACGATCTCTCATATCAAATGGTATTTCCTCTCAATATGCTTAGAGCGCTTATGGCTTCTAGGTTCCTTTGAGTTAGCGACAGCCCCACTATTATCACAATAAAGGGTCATGGGCTCGTCGATGTTTGGAACAACTTCCAAATACTTAAGGAATTTTCTAAGCCATACAGCCTCTTTGGATGCTTCACAAGCAGCCACATATTCTGCTTCCATTGTGGAGTCAGCAATGCAGGATTGCTTAATACTTCTCCACACAACAGCTCCACCATTAAGGATGAACACAGATCCTGAAGTGGATTTCCTGGAATCCTTATCCGCTTGAAAATCGGAGTCGGTATATCCCGTCATAGTCTGGTCAGTACCTGAGTATGTAAGCATCAAGTTCCTAGTTCTTCGAAGATTCTTAAGAACATGCTTAACAGCAATCCAGTGCTCGGGTCCAGGGTTGGATTGGAAACGGCTAACTACGCCAACGGTGAAGCAGATGTCAGGTCTAGTGCAAAGCATAGCATACATGAGGCTTCCTACGGCAGAGGCGTAAGGAATCTTCCTCATGTCTTTAATCTCTTGTGCAGTCTTGGGAGACTGGTCCTTAGAGAGTGAAACTCCATGCCTAAAGGGTGTTTGGCCCTTCTTGGAGTCTTGCATTGAGAAGCGATCCATCACCTTATCAATATAAGATGCTTGAGAGAGCGACAGGGTCCGGTTTTTCCTATCTCGAAAGATTTGGATCCCCAGAATGTACGCGGCTTCTCCTAGATCCTTCATATCGAATTGCTTTGCCAACCAGACCTTAACCTCAGATAACTTACCCACGTCATTACCAATGAGTAGTATATCATCGACATATAGTACCAGAAACACAACTTTGCGTTCGTGTATTAACTTGTAAACACAAGGCTCATCTATTGACTGTTCAAAGCCAAAGCTCTTTACAGTTTCATCGAATCTAATATTCCATGACCTAGATGCTTGCTTTAGTCCATAAATGGATTTAAGCAACTCACAAACCTTGGTCTCTTGACCTTTATCCACGAAACCGTCTGGTTGAGCCATGTAAATGCGCTCGTCAAGATTGCCATTCAGAAAGGCTGTCTTGACATCCATTTGCCAGATCTCATAGTCGAGAGCTGCAGCTATGGATAGGAGTATGCGGATGGATTTAAGCATAGCAACTAGCGAGAAGGTTTCTTCATAGTCAATCCCTTCTTGTTGGGTATAACCCTTCGCCACAAGTCGTGCTTTGAACGTCTCGACGTTCCCGTAAGGACCCCTTTTCTTCTTGTATATCCACTTACACCCTACGGGTTTAATCCCTTCAGGAAGGTCTACAAGTTTCCAGACATTGTTAACATACATCGAGTGCATTTCAACTTTCATGGCGTCAAGCCAAAGGTTTGATTTAGAACAAGCCATCGCTTGGCTATAGGAAACAGGATCATCCATGTCAGAGACGGCTACAAGAGAGTCTCCATAAGACATGTACCTGTCAGGCTTTTGAGTAGCCCTCCCACTACGTCTAAGTACTACTTGACGAGATTCTAATGAGTTAGGTTGTGTTTCAGTTGGGGTAAGAACAGTTCTTACAGATGAGGTAGAAGCTTCCTCACCCAACTTTTCTTCAAGCACAATTTTGCTTCTAGGTTTCGCATCCTTCATGCAGTCCTCCTCAAGGAAACGAGCATTCGTGCTAACGAAAGTCTTATCGTCCTCGGGACTATAGAAAATGAAACCTTTAGTTTCCTTTGGATATCGCACAAACAGGCACAATTCTGACCTACTAGCCAACTTGCTAGTCTTTTGCCTTAGCACATGTGCAGGGCAACCCCAAATTCGGATGTGGCCCAAACTTACTTTACGGCCAGTCCATCTTTCATAAGGAGTACCAGGAACCGTTTTAGACGGAACTTGGTTCAGAATGTAAGCGGCTGTTTCGAGGGCATATCCCCAAAAGGAAAGCGGGAGTGATGAGTAACTCATCATCGATCTAACCATCTCCATAAGAGTTCGGTTTCTTCTCTCTGACACTCCGTTTTGTTGAGGTGTGCCAGGTGCGGTAAGCTGAGAAGCGATACCTTCTTCTTTAAGAAAGTCATCGAACTCTCCAGACATATACTCACCACCTCGATCGGATCGAAGGGTTTTGATCACTTTGCCAGTTTGAGCAAATAGACAAACCCATATCGTGAGTAATCATCGGTGAAGGTAACGAAGTATTCGTATCCTCCACGTGCCTGTTGGCTAGCGGACCACATACATCAGAATGTATCAGTTCCAACAACTCAGTGGCTCTTCGACCCTTATCGGAGAAAGGTCGCTTAGTCATTTTTCCTTCTATGCAGGATTCACAAGTAGGTAGTGAACCTATTGCAGAGGCTTGGAGTGGACCATCCCTCACAAGTCTCTTAATCCTTTCTACACTGATATGACCAAGTCTTAAGTGCCATAGGTGTGTTGATTTTGTTAGATCGGAGGATTCAGAAAGTTTGATCCTCTTTGGCTCCCTAATTAGATCATTATCTATTTCGGTGTCTAAAAGAGAAGGTTGAGTGGGATAGATGTAGAAAAGAGCATTCTTCATACATGCATCAGTGACAAAAGAATTATCAGGAAACGAAATACGAATTCCATTCTTAATGAACTTTAAACAATAATCTTGCTCACGAAGACGAGCAACGGATATTAAGTTCTTCCCAAAGGTAGGAACAAAATAAACATTATTCAAGTTTAAAGTGCGGTCTTCAAAAGACAGCGTCACAGATCCCACAGCCTTTGCAGACACCAGGCTCCCATCACCCCATTTGAAACAGAACTCGCCTTCCTCTAAGCTTTTGGTTTTCTTGAAACCATTCAAGGAACAACAAATATGGTTAGTAGCAGCGGAGTCAAGAATCCACGTTGATACATTATCAGCTACTAAGCATGCTTCGGTAACTAGTACAATACTATGTTCCTTTGCTTTGAGATTGGCAGGACAGTTCTTTTTATCGGCCTTGTGAGGTCTCTTCTTAGTTCTAGAGGCGGAGGCTTTTTGCTCAGTAGCATGTGCCTCTCCTTGATTCCTCTTTCTTTTAGTGAGACCTACAGCAGTATGAAGTTCCTTCATAAGCTTGGTAACAGTGTACTCTAGCTTGTTTATGGAGTAGTTCATCTTGGAGGTATCAAGAATGCGGGGAGAGTTTCTAAGATCACATCTATGACATTCTTCCCATCAATCTCAGATCCTAGGATTTCCATTTTACCCAGATGACTAATGATCAATATCATAAAGTCTCCAACAGGAGTCCTAGTCTTCATGCGAATGTTCATAAATTGTCGGACTGCTTTTTGCCTTGCTTGACGCCTTTGCCCTCCAAGCATCTCAAGGAGATTGCAGAGCATGTCAGCGGCAGTCTCGATGTCACGATGTTGCTCTTTCAGCACATTGTTCATAGATGCCAAGATATAGCACCTCACAATCTCATCGGATCGAAGCCAGGCCGCTAAGGCGTCATTGTCCTCTTGAGTTGAATCATCATTCGTCAGAGGAGGACACGGAGTGGTGAGTACCCATTTGTGCTTGTTAACGGTATGTATTATGTCGAGGTTACGTTTCGAATCTACGTAGTTTTCGTTTTCGAGTTTGATCGAGGAAAGAAAGATTGAGAGATGGTTGAGAGACATATTGCCTATATAAGTTGAAACAAGTTTATGATTAGTCTTTGGTTTAGGATTTAAGTTTTATTAAGACTTTTATAAAATCCAAAGGTGTTATAAACCAAACGATAATTTACTCCCTCAAGAGAAGGCCGCAAAAAATCTCCTTTTATAAGTAAATGACACATCATTAATGCTAAGCCAAGATGTCAATACATCTATTTTGACTAGCCACCTTGTAAATTGGTTTGATCACTCACATCCTTTCGCAGGGCCTCGAGGGAGGATTACTAGGGATTGAGCCTAAGTGTGCAACCAACCACTTAGTCCAAAAGATCAACTTTGAAAAACAATCCCCCAAGGGGAGGCCTTGCCATCATCGTCTCACTCTCGGACGTAGCTCATTGAGCAATGATCGAAGCAATAACGCCTTGGAGTACTCCCATTTAAGTGAGGGTCGCAAGAGCGGCTCTTAGTCCCACGTTAATTGCTTCTTTCATTTGTTGGGGATCGTGGGTTACAAACAACAAGTATAACCCTCCCACTTAGTTTTTGGAGTTGGTTCATCGACTCTTGTAAGTTCGGAAATGGATTTTCTATTTAGAGAGCGACAGAGCGGACAACTAGAAGAGAATCCTAGATCATCATGTTCAGAGCAGTGCTAGTGCATAAAGGTACAAGGTACATACTCGATCTTTTCCTATTTTCTATTTCGGGAAAGTGCATGAGGGAAGTGTGAACTTCAACTCACTCGAACACTTGAAAGTTTGAGATTACACATCTTTTTATTTTTCGGCTTGTCTACAAAGAGACCTCCCACTCAGATTTTCAAGAGCATATAGATTTTGAACATATGTGATATAGATATAGTTTTGAAAACATTTTGAAAACTTATTTGATTTGGGTGACAAAATATTTTCAAGTTTGAAAGTGAAAACGGTTTTTCAAAATTCAAACTAGTTTTGTAAAAACTCAATTTCAATTAATCTTTCAAAAATCAAAACTTTTAATCTTACACATCATGTTTATAATCATATGAAAAACATTTTTGCTCAAGAAAGTTTTCTCATTAGAGTTCTATAACTCATGGTAGTGGGGTTTGAAAATCCGGATTTCTAAAAAACTGGAGTTTCAAACAGCCGCGCACCTCGGAGTAAAATCGCCATATCTGGCGGCTCCGATGTCCTTTTGAGCCGAAACCATTGCATTGCACAGAGGACAGACAGAGCTTTAATTTGATTCAAGAATCATTAAATTTCAATTTCTGAGCAGAGATTTATGCCACTTTTAATGTGGGTTTACTCCAGCTCGAAGAAAAAGAAATAATTAAAATTTCGGTCCTTTTTAGGTGCGATAAAGAATCGAGTGTAACGGAACGTTTTATGAAGGTTGTTAAAGATTTTATTTGTGTTTTATTAGCAGAGTAATAACAAGGCATAAAAGAAATAACAACAAGCATAAAACGAATACGGTAAATAAAAGAAACTAGAAAGACAAGGTAACTAGTCACCAAATTTACCGAAATTTCTCAAACCTTTAAAAGACGTTTTTCAATATAAAAAATTAAAAACTTTTAGAACTGATTCTAATGTGTTTTAAAAACATCCCAAACTCATAGAAAATCAACATGCTTTTTAATTTAAAGGCAAGAGCAATAAATTAAAAAAAAAATCTAAGATAACAATTCTAACTTGTCACAAAATTAGTAAACTTTCGAAAACAATTTTCAAGCTCATAATTTTAAAAACATGTACATGCATATCTTTGACCATAGCTCTGAAACCATTTTTTGGAATTGATATAGGGTTTAAGAAAAAAATTAAACGCTTCGGGAAGCGGCGGAATTTTAAAAAATTTCTTTTCAAGTAAAAACAGTTTTTACTAACCTAGACAAAGAAGCAAGTACATGTAATTAAAAACCAATATGAGCTAAGAGTTTACTAACCTTTCTTGAAGCTTGAACTTTGAAGAAGCTTTTGGAAAGTTTGCAATGCTCGTCTCCCCTCGCAGCACGTCTCTCTTCCTTTCCTCGGCACCTCGAGCAACCAAGAAAGTTTCTATCACTAAATCACTCGAAATAAAGGAATTAGTGAGTGGGCACTTTTAAACACTACGACTTAAGAACGAGTCTTGAAGTCGCAGGGCTAAACACTAGGTCGAGTGAGGACCTAGGTGCCAAAACAAGAAAAATCGAAAATAAACTTAGAGAGAGAGAGAGAAGAGGGGCGGCAACCACAAGTTCTAGAGAGAGAAGCTCTCAATCTCTAACTTATGTGGAAGGAATGAGAATAATGAGGCTCCTATTTATAGGAGAGATCTTACCTTCAATAAGGTAGTTTCCTCTTCTATAGAATATCACATATTCATGAGCAAAATAACCCTTATTTCTTATTCCATTTGGGCGCCCAAGGCAGCCTTCTAGAAGGCTAGGATTTGTTTCCTTTTTTGTTCCTTGGCTTGCCTATTACTCTCTTGGCCGAAATACCTTGTGCATCCTTATGCAAATTTGTTTCCTCTTTTTCTTTTGGCAAGTATCTAAATACATTTATGCACAAAATAATTTCCCTTTCTCTTTAGGTAGTGGGCGCCTATTATGTCTAGGAAAAGGCTTCTAGAATTTTCTTCACTTGTTCATGACAACATAAGAAAAGGCCCATTTAGAATTTTAAATAAAATTCTTATGAAATGAAATTAATTCACAAGGCCCAATGATCAAGTCATGGCCGAGTGACATTAAGTCATCAAATGAACTTGTCAAAAAATTTATTGACATTCATTTCATCCTTTGTCTCAAAAGACAAAACCTTTTAACTATTTTCGTTCTTGTTTTGACTTAGCTTCCAGTTTAACTATTCCTATCGATGTGATTCGTGACAGTGACCTCATGGACCCAAATGAACAAAGCTTGAGCTAAACACTTGGACTCAAAAGTTCACAAACCTTTTCCAAGTTTAGCTTAATGCCAACTGACTCCACTAAAGAGCTGACACTGAAAATCTCTCGGTTCAAATGAATTTATTTTCTACTCAAGAAGTCGACCTAATTATGATGAGCGGATCCACTGAATATTTTCTATGTTTACCCTTCATGAATGTCCTCAGCTAGTCGGGATTTACTAAATTACCATTTTACCTTTTTAGCTGTTATTTCCTCAACTCCTTTGTCGCTTGTGAATAAGTTAGAAACAATGTATTGACGAGGAGCTAACAAGTCACATTGTTTCATCCAAAAGAGTCAGGACTCAATTTGGACACTGGCCAGTTCATTTATTCACACTCCAAGGAACAAAGCATGAGGTTACATACATTGCATTTCAGCAATCTTGTACATGAATTCCATATCTATGAGAACTTCACAAAGTTACTCATGATATACTCACAACTTAGTACTTCACCAATAGGTCTTGTTCGGAATCACATAGTGAGTCCGAACTTTGACTTTCTCAAATGAGAATACAAAGGTGTGAAATGGCATGTCTCATTTCAGGATTAAGGTAAGCATGATGCAATTCATACATAGTGACTTCGAGACACAAGAGGTTAAATGGTTTGTTCTTATATTGTCTCTAGAAGTGCACTGGTCAATTCAGTACCTTCGGAAGATACCTAGAAGAACTATAGAGTCTCCAACTCTCAATGCCTCATAACCAGACATCATAGATTCTTCTAACAATCATACTGAGGTCAATAGTCCTTTGACCCTAAGATTGCGAATATATCGTTTTAAGCAAACTACGAAGAGTTTGTTCATGCAAATCTACATTTGTCTCTTCGTAAGTTGTTAAGTTTGTTTATGGACTAAAAGACTAAGGTTTTATCATAAAGCTTCAAACAAAGAAAGAATGAATGAACGTTTCAACTTTATTAATGAATAGGCAATTACAAGCAAGAGTCTTCATGAGACTTTATTACATCAAATGTACAAAATAAAGACTACAACCCTTCTTGTGGGCACCATTGACAACAGAGGAGTTATGTGGAGATTCGGCACGAGGGCTTATCAGTCCACTCCTGGACTCGGGACATAACTCGAGGAGTCATGTGTAGAGTCGGCACGAGGACTGATGAGTCGACTCGTGGACTCAGGACTCAACTCGAGGAGTTATGTGGAGAGTCAAAACGTGGGCTTATTAGTTAACTCGTGGACTCGGGACTCAACTCGAGGAGTGGACTCGACTCGAGGAGTTATGTATGGAGTCGGCACGAGGGCTTATCAGTCGACTCGTGGACACGAGACTTAACTCGAGGAGTGGACTCAACTCGATGAGTCATCTGTAGAGTCGGTACAAGGACTTATCAGTCGACTCATGGACTCGGGACTCAACTCGAGGAGTAAACTCAACTCGAGGAGTTATGTGGAGAGCTCAACACGAGGGCTTAACCGTCTAACTCGTGGACTCGGAACTCAACTCGAGGAGTGAACTCAACTCAAGGAGTTATGTATTGAGTCGGCACGAGGGCTTATCGGTCGGCTCGTGGACTTGGGACTCAGCTCGAGGAGTTATGTATTGAGTCGGCACGAGGGCTTATCAGTCGACTCGTGGACTCGGGACTCAACTAGAGGAGTTAACTCAACTCGAGGAGTAATGTGGAGAGTCGGCAAGAGGGCTTATTAGTCGACTCCTGGACTCGGGACTCAACTCGAGGAGTCATGTGTAGACTCAGCTCGGTTTTCCAAAGTTCAAACTAGTTTTGTAAAAATTCAATTTCAATTAAACTTTCAAAATTCAAAACATTTTAATATTTCACATCACGTTTATAATCTTATGAAAAACATTTTTCTCAAGAAAATTTTCTGATTAGAGTTCTATAACTCAGGGTAGTGGGGCTGAAAATCCGGATTTCTAAAAAAACTAGACTTTCGGAACAGCCCCGCACCTCGGATTAAAATCGCCATAACTGGCGGCTCCGATGTTCTTTTGACCTAAAACTGATGGCATTGGAAAGAGGACAGATAGAGCTTTAATTTGATTCAAGAATCATTAAATTTCGATATCTGAGCAGAGAGGCATGCCACTTTTACTGCGGGTTTTACTCCAGCTCAAAGAAAAAGAAATAATTAAAGTTCGGTCTTTTTAGGTGCGAAAAAGAATCGAGTGTAACAGAACGTTTTAGGAAGTTGCACTACTACATATTTGGTTTTCTGATGCGCATCACTATCAGGTGCGACTAGTCGCACCTAAAAGTCACATCGAAATGACTTTCGGATGCGACTAGTCGCACCAGATTGTCAACCCGAAGATGTAAAAAATTTCGCTAAAATTGGTTTTGCTTTTGAGTATCAGGTGCGACTAGTCGCACCCGATAGTCAAAAAAACTATCTGGTGCGACAAAGTCGCACCTGATAGTCAAAAAAACTATCCGGTGCGAAAAAGTCGCACCTGATAGTTTAAAATTTTAAGCAGGCCAATTCTCCCCCTCATTTTTTCATTCAGGATTGACGTGGCATTCGGGGTTAATTTTTTTAGATATTATCGTCGCACCTGATAGAGCTTACGGGTGCGACTAGTCGCACTTGAAAATTTAGGTTTTCTATAAAATAAAATCGTCTGAACTTCGTCTTCCTCATTTCATCAATCGCCTATTTAAAAAAAAAAACCCTCTCTCTCTCTACAACTGCGCCGCTTCTCTCTCTCTACCACCTCCGCCGCGCTCCGCCCTTTCCACCCCCGCCGCCGCTTCTTCCTATTCACTCAGCCCTCGCGTGCCATCACAGCTTCACCGCGCGCGAGTCCCAGGCGAGCAGAGCTTCACCGCCGTGAGCTCGCCGTGGCCGCCGCCTGAGAAAGAGATGCCGGGAAAGAGAGAGAGCACGCCGAGGAGTCCAATCCCTCCAGAAACGAGGTGAAATTCCTTTTACCCAAATTGAAATTTAAGTTTAGGGTTAGAGGAATTGATTTGGGGTTTTCTTCTTCTGGTTAGTGTCATGGTTAGATATGGGTTTTTTGAGCTCGTGTTGACTTGGTTTTGTGGAGTAATTGTTGAGTCTATGATAATTTTAAGGACTTGATGAGAATTGGTTTGAAATTTTTTCGGCGGTGTGTTTAATCTTTGGATTTCGGGGGATTTCGAGTTCTTGATATATGATGGAGTGTGTTATGATTGAATGAAGAGGTTATGATGAATTTGTGATTTGGTGTGGTTTGACTTGGAAGATGTTGTGGCCGTGTGACTCACTTGGTCGTGTGTTACTTGGCCGTGAGACTTGTCTCGGGTATGTGATTCATTTTTTTTATGGTGTGAAATGATTCTGAGCCTCTAAGTGGTTACTTATGGATTGGTTATGGTTGTAACTGTTTTGTTTCGGCCGTGCAAGTCTTGTTGGTTGTGTGCTAGTTTGAGCGTGTGTGGTTGCTTGTGAATTTGAAATCGTTTTTTTTATTTGAGAATTTAGGCTTGGATTTGGTTAAAGTGATTTGAGATGATTTTAGTTAAGCTGTCTCTCTCTCTCTGCCTCACAGCCTCGTCCCGAGCCCCTCCGAACCTCGTCGTGCGCTCAGCCCCTGCTCCCTCTCCGCCGTGCGCTGCTCCCCCTCCGACGCAGGCAGGTTACTTTTCATTTTTCATTTTTTTAGGTTAAATGCGATTAGTTTAGGTTAAAACTAATTTAGGTTAAAATTAAGTTTAGGTTAAAATTGGTTTAGGTTAAAATTAAGTTTAGGTTATAATAATGTGATTAGTTTAGGTTAAAATTAAGTTTAGTTTAAAATTAGTTTAGGTTAAAATTAATATATAATCAGCATATTAATTTTTTTTTTAAAGATAAAGAGCACCAGGTGCGACTAGTCGCACCTGATAATCAAGACTTTCAGGTGCGACTAGTCGCACTAGATAATCAAGAATTTCAAGTGTGAATTTTCGCACCTGATAATCAAGAGGATTATCAGCTGCGGACTTTCAGGTGCGACTTTGTCGCATCTAAAGTCGCACCTGAAAGTACTTTCATGTGCGACTTTTGCACTTTCAGGTGCGAAAAAAGTCGCACCTGATGTTATATTTTGTACTAGTGTTGTTAAGGCTTTTATTTCTGTTTTATTAACATGGTAATAACATGATATAAAAGAAATAACAACAAGCATAAAACGATTCAAGTAAATAAACGAAACTAGCAAGACAATATAACTAGTCACAAAATTTACTCGAAATTCTCTCAAACTTAAAACACGGTTTTTTAATACAAAAAATTAAAAACTTTTAGAACTGATTCTAATGTATTTTAATAACATCCCAAACTCATAGAAAATCAACATGATTTTTAATTTAAAGGCAAGAGCAATAAATAAATAAAAAATCTAAGATAACAATTCTAACTTGTCACAAAATTAGTAAACTTTCGAAAACGATTTTCAAGCTCATAATTTTAAATACATGTATATGCTTATCTTTGACCATAGCCCTGATACCATTTGTTGAACTTGATCAAGGGTTTAATAAAAAGTTTAACGCTTCGGTAAGCGGCGGAATTTCAAAAATTTTCTTTTAACTAGTAAAACGATTTTACTAACCTTGACAAAGTGCAAGTACACGTAAATAAAAACTATTATGAGCATTATAAATTTACTAACCTTTTTAGACGCTTGAACATTGAGAAGCTTTTGGAAAGTTGTAACGTTCGTCTCCGCCTTCGCAGCACCTCTCTCTTCTTTCCTCGGCAACTCGAGCGACCACGAAAGTTTTTATCACTAAATCACTCGAGAGAAAAGGAATTAGTGAATGGGCACTACTAGACACGACGACTCAAGAACGAGTCTTAGAGTCGAAGAGCTAAAACACTAGGTCAAATGTGGACCTAGGTTCCGAAACAAAAAACGAAATTGACTAGAGAGAGAAGCTCTTAAATTTCTAAAACTTGGATGAATGAAATGTGAAGAATAAGGCTCCTATTTATAGGAGAGGCTTTACCTTCAATAAGGTAGTTTACTCTTCTATAGAATATCACATATTCATGAGCAAATATTGCCTTATTTCTTCTTTCATATGGGCGGCCAAGAGGTTCCATGCATAGTCATGGATTTGTTTCCTCTTTTATTTCATTCCACTACTACAAAACTGGGATCGTACAACGCTTAAAAATAGTTGTAGAATCCAGCATTGTAGAAGCTTCTACAACGCTTAGATATCCGTTGTAGAAGCTTGGCTTCTACAACGCTTACACATCCGTTGTAGAACCTTCTACAACGATAGAGTTGCATTGTCCAATTTTAAAAAATTCCAGAATTTCTCGCCGCGGCGATGTATATTTCTCGCCGCGGCGAGATATTCTACAACGGATAAGATATCTGTTGTAGAACTAACTCGCCGCGGAAAAAAATATACACCACTGTGGCGAGAAATATATGGGTTCTACCCCAATTCTCGTCGCGGCGATATGTATTTTGTGGTCATCTTCTAGTTTTTTTTTACCGCTACCGCTAGAACTAGTAGTAATGGATGACATGAAATGAACCACAATTTCAACTAAATATCAAATGCAAACTCAATACCTACAAAAATATCAAACAAATATGATGTTTCAACCTAAATTATATCAATCCATACTCTCAATTCCAAACAAACACTTATTTTCAACATAAATTATACATAATTCTCAACCAAAAACTAACCCGGAGTGTAGATGTGGAGCATGGAGGCATGGAAGAAAGAGAGAGTCGGAGTTGTGGATGGAGATGCCTAGGCTTGTGTGAGTTTGATGAGGTGGTGGAGTTTATGTGTTTGTGGTTGTGACTTTTGTTGGTTTGAGGTTTGAGTTTTGTGGGGACAGAGAAGACTAGTGAGGGCGGAGAGAGAGTAAGGGAGAGAAGAAGAGAGCGAGGGCGGAGAAAAAGAGAGAAGTGAGGGCAGAGAGAGAAAGAGAAGCGAAGGCGGAGAGAGGGTGAGGGCGGAGAAGAAGAGTGACGGCGGAGAGAGAGAGAGAGAGAGGGCAGAGAAGAAGAATGAAGAACAATGAAGAATGAAGAAGAAGAAGAAGAATGAAGAATGAAGAAGAAAAATTGACTAAATCTGAAATTCGGGCGGGCCTTTTGAAAAAAATTAAATTTTTAGGTTTTAAAACGCTTCTACAATGCTTAGAGTAAGCGTTGTAGATCTCTCGCCGTAGCGAAGACTATTTCTCACCGCGGCGAGCCTACTGAAATGTAAGCCCAGAATTTTCTCGCCGCGGCGAGAGATAGCCTTCGCCGCGGCACAAAAATCTTCTAAAAAAAGGCTTTCTGGAACTCTTCTCGCCGCGGCGAGAATCCTTCTTTGCCGCGGCGCGAACCTTCTACAACGGATATCTATCCGTTGTAGAAGGTTCTCGCCGCGGCGAAGAAGAATTCTCGCCGCGGCGAGGTCCATTAAATTTCACTAATCCTACAACGCTTAGATTATCCGTTGTAGAAAGTTCTCGGCGCGGCGACGCTTCTACAACGGATAGTATAAGCGTTGTGGGAGATCTGAAATATGGTGAAATTTTACAACACTTGTAGTAAGTGTTGTAGAAACACCAAGCTTCAACAGCACTTATAGTAAGCGTTATAGAAATACCAAGCTAATACAATGCTTAGCCATAAGCGTTGTAGAAACACCAAGCTTCTACAACGCTTAGCCATAAGCGTGTTGTCAATGGTGCCCACAAGAAGAGTAGTAGTGTCTATTTATGTACATTTGATGTCATATAGTCTCATGAAGACTCTTGCTTGTAATTGCCTATCTATTCATTAATAAAGTTGAAACGTTCATTCATTCTTTCTTTGTTTGAAGCTTTATGATAAAACCTTAGTCTTTTAGTCCATAAACAAACTTAACAACTTACGAAGAGACAAATGTAGATTTGCATGAACAAACTCATCGTAGTTTGCTTAAAACGATATATTCGCAATCTTAGGGTCAAAGGACTATTGACCTCAGTATGATTGTTAGAAGAATCTATGATGTCTGGTTATGAGGCATTGAGAGTTGGGGACTCTATAGGCCGGCTCTCCAAGGCCGGCTCTCCAAGGCCGGCACTCCAAGGCCGGCCCTCCTCCATGGCCGGCTCTCCAAGGCTGGCCCTCCATGGCCGGCTCTCCATGGCCGGCCCTCCATGGCCGGCCCTCCATGGCCTGCTCTCCATGGCCGACCCAACCTTGCTCACTCGGCCAAGGGGTCTTCAAACCACCCCTTGGCTGCCTATAAATACAGGGGCCACTCCCCTAGTCCAGGTAACCCATTCTTGAGTACTGAAACGCTGCCGAACTCGTACCTCGCTCGTTTCTCTCAAGCTTTGGCCTCTAAACACCCCTAAAACCTCTATACTCCACCTCAATCCCACTAATGTTGAGCGTCGGAGAGGTAAACAGGGGACATCCACAGGTACTCTGACGAACTCAAGGGACATCCACAGCTAAGGGACGACTCGGGATACCGGGTCCGACACGCTCGAGTCAAGACGAGACCACTTGGTCCGGCCTTGGGTCTAACCGTCTTTGGCTCCTAAATAGTTGTCCGAAAAACAGCGACAACATTTTGGCGCTAGAAGGAGGGGACCACCGACCTTAGCACGCTCTCCCTTCCATTCCACACTTTCACCACTCCTACAACTCTCGAGAGATGAGTCACCTACCCACTACCTCCGCGGGTACACGAGCGACTAGCTCGAGGTACGGTCTACGACTCCTCGCACATCGTCTTGAAGGGCAACCTCGCGATAGCGAGAGCCAGCCCCAAGACCCGGTGAACGACCCCGAGGCCGAGCTTCGAGAGGACACGACCCGGCGGCTCGCGGAGCTCCTTGATCGTCCCGGCGTTGACGGCTCCCTCATCGCCGATCTCCTCGGCTACGACGTCGAGGATCGATCCGCTCAGGACGACTCCGACCCCGAATACATGGGGGAGTCAAGGACCAACGAGGCCACCCCTAGCCTCGCTCAAGCACGACCTGAGAGGGCCAATGGTGCGTTGGCCGATCCTTTGTACCCGGCGCGACAACAAGCACGGTCACAGTCCCGGGGACTCGCCCCCTCGGTTTCAAGGGGTGGCCGGACACGGCCCCTCGCTGAGGAGAGAGCGACTCTGGTCGACGATGGAGCCGATAGCCGAAGCGCTCGCCGGACGACCCGACCAAGGGCGACCTCGCCTCGTCACGCACCAAGCGTGGACCTTAGAGAGCGCTTGACGGCGCAGAGAAACTCCCGAGGGGAGGATCTCCGCCAAAGGCTAAATTCTCGAAGGGACGCGCTCCCCGCCGCAACTCTTGGCCGACCTCAGGCCAATGTCGTGGACCAAGCGTCCAACGAACGCCAACCGGTGACCCCCGTGGCCCCGA
Source organism: Urtica dioica subsp. dioica (assembly GCF_054948205.1). Taxonomy (NCBI): domain Eukaryota; kingdom Viridiplantae; phylum Streptophyta; class Magnoliopsida; order Rosales; family Urticaceae; genus Urtica; species Urtica dioica. The sequence goes on along the minus strand of NC_142761.1, from coordinate 23,391,152 downwards.
CAATCGGCCCTGCCAACGGGCTTGATATGGTCACAATGATCCAGAGCCTCCAAAACCAGATCATCGAGATGAGGGAATCGGGGAGGCAAAGATCATATGGAGGGATCGAGGAATCATACTCCCCCTTCGCCGCACGAATCCTCGCGCAGCCTTGCGTGGGGAACTTCAAATTGCCGTCCATCCCTCCCTATGATGGACGGACTGACCCGAACTTCCACATCCAACACTACGAGACGTGGATGACAATGCAAGGACAGTCGGATGCGACCCTCTGTCAAGCCTTCAGCCTAACCCTCGCAGGGTCGGGCTTTGAGTGGTTCCGGAGTTTGAGGCCTGGAAGCATCCCGTCCTTCCGGGCCTTGCGAGAGGCTTTCCTCGCTCGCTTTGCCACGCTTGTGGCACAGAAGAAGTCAAAGACCCACCTCCTCTCCATTCGACAAGGGAGAAATGAGACATTGAGACAATATCTCGCTCGCTTCACTGAGGAGTCTCACAAAGTCGAGGGCTTCGACGACAAGGACGCCATCACAGCGATCACCGAGGGAGTTCGCACGAGCGACTTCCTCAAGTCCATTGTCGGGCAGGTCACACGAGACATGGCAGAGCTGATGACGAGAGCCCGCACACATATGGGAATCGAGGACTATCTCGATGGCCGCGATGGCCGAAAGTCAGGAGGACAAGGTAGTCGCCACCGCGAAGAACAGGACGAAGATCGTCCCGACCCTCAGAGGAAGAGGAGCAAGGGAGGCCGGGCCCCTAACGGTCGCCCCCTCTCCGGTCCAAGATCGTCGCACGGTGATAACTTCCGAGCGTTATCAACGTACACCCCATTGAACACTCTGCAAGAGCGGATCCTAGCTCTGCACCGCGACAAGCTAGGAAGTCCGGCTCCTCTTGCGAAAGATCCCGCGAAGAGGGATCGAAACAAGTTCTGTGAGTATCACCAGGATCACGGGCATCTGACGTCCGAGTGCTATCATCTTAGGCGTCAGATCGAGGCCCTGATTCAAGACGGGAAATTAAAAGAGTATGTCCTGAGAACGGTCGGGACGACCGCGGTGCACGAAGGCCGTCCACGGCAAGGAAGGAAGGGTCCGGCGACGGTGACTGTCACGGACCAGGCAGCGATTGAAGAACCGGAGAGCTCACAGCTGCATGTCGTGGGCTCGATCATGGGTGGCCTGGAGTTTGGGGACTCGTCCACGCAGAGGAAGAAGTACGTGCGCGAGGTTTCTCGAGCAAAAATTGCGCACTACATCAACCATACATACGAAGCTCCCCCTCCGGCCCCGTTCGAGTCCATGTTCTTCACCGGCCAAGAGGCGACACGAGTTCTCCACCCGCACAATGACGCAATAGTCGTCTCGGCCCCGGTCGCCAACAATCTCGTCCGAAGAATCCTGATTGATAACGGCAGCTCGGCCGACATCGTCTTCAAATCAGCATTGGACAGGATGAAGCTGACCGGACTGAAACCGACCCCAATCTCGACCCCACTCTTCGGCTTCTCCGGGGAGAGGGTCATGACGGAAGGAACCATCGACCTCCCGGTCACCTTCAGAACACCGGGGGGCTCGAGGCCACTCGCATCGTATCCTTCCTAGTTGTGGACCAGCCCTCGGCATACAACATCATCATCGGCCGCTCGACTCTCAACCGATTGAAGGCTATAACGTCCACCTATCACCTGATGATGAAGTTCCCGACTGAAAAGGGGATTGCCATCATGTTGGGAGACCAGTCGATGGCGAGGATGTGCTACATCCAAGGCGTGGACGGGAAAGGGAAGGAAAAGATGGTGAGCGCCATCCTCTAGCTCGGTCAAGTTACAGATGTTGGCACGGCAGTGGGAGCCCCCTCCCGCTTCTCATTATGTCATTTTATTTCCAGTTTAAAGACAATCTCGAATTTCAATAAGGCCAATGGCCTAGGGATGTAATTTTTAACTATTTCTACATGGTAATTAGATTACATTTCACCTCGAAGTCTTTATCTTGTTGCATTATAATTTCTAGTCTCCTCTACGAGTACACGAGAAACTCGGGGGGCTAATGGGAAACAATGCTCAACGAAACTAGAGCTCGCTCAACGAAACTAGAGCTCGCTCGCTCAACAAAAAAAAAAAAAAAAAAAAAAACAACTAAAAAACAAAGACGTGCAAATCGATTATGCCTTCGTTGGCAGGTCGAGAAAATAAGACGCGCACAACACAACGAAGACGTGCAAATCGATTATGCCTTCGTTGGCAGGTCGAGAAAATAAGACGCGCACAACACAACGAAGACGTGCAAATCGATTATGCCTTCGTTGGCAGGTCGAGAAAATAAGACGCGCACAACACAACGAAGACGTGCAAATCGATTATGCCTTCGTTGGCAGGTCGAGAAAATAAGACCCGCACAACACAACGAAGACGTGCAAATCGATTATGCCTTCGTTGGCAGGTCGAGAAAATAAGACGCGCACAACACAACAAAGACGTGCAAATCGATTATGCCTTCGTTGGCAGGTCGAGAAAATAAGACGCGCACAACGCAACAAAGACGTGCAAATCGATTATGCCTTCGTTGGCAGGTCGAGAAAATAAGACGCGCACAACACAACGAAGACGTGCAAATCGATTATGCCTTTGTTGGCAGGTCGAGAAAATAAGACGCGCACAACACAACGAAGACGTGCAAATCGATTATGCCTTCGTTGGCAGGTCGAGAATATAAGACGCGCACAACGCAACAAAGACGTGCAAATCGATTATGCCTTCGTTGGCAGGTCGAGAAAATAAGACGCGCACAACAGAACGAAGACGTGCAAATCGATTATGCCTTCGGTGGTAGGTCGAGAAAATAAGACGCGCACAACGCAACGAAGACGTGCAAATCGATTATGCCTTCGTTGGCAGGTCGAGAAAATAAGACGCGCACAACGCAACAAAGACGTGCAAATCGATTATGCCTTCGTTGGCAGGTCGAGAAAATAAGACGCGCACAACACAACGAAGACGTGCAAATCGATTATGCCTTCGTTGGCATGTCGAGAAAATAAGACGCGCACAACACAACGAAGACGTGCAAATCGATTATGCCTTCGTTGGCAGGTCGAGAAAATAAGACGCGCACAACACAACGAAGACGTGCAAATCGATTATGCCTTCGTTGGCAGGTCGAGAAAATAAGACGCGCACAACGCAACGAAGACGTGCAAATCGATTATGCCTTCGTTGGCAGGTCGAGAAAATAAGACGCGCACAACGCAACAAAGACGTGCAAATCGATTATGCCTTCGTTGGCAGGTCGAGAAAATAAGACGCGTACAACACAACGAAGACGTGCAAATCGATTATGCCTTCGTTGGCAGGTCGAGAAAATAAGACGCGCACAACACAACGAAGACGTGCAAATCGATTATGCCTTCGTTGGCAGGTCGAGAAAATAAGACGCGCACAACACAACAAAGACGTGCAAATCGATTATGCCTTCGTTGGCAGGTCGAGAAAATAAGACGCGCACAACGCAACAAAGACGTGCAAATCGATTATGCCTTCGTTGGCAGGTCGAGAAAATAAGACGCGCACAACACAACGAAGATGTGCAAATCGATTATGCCTTCGTTGCCAGGTCGAGAAAATAAGACGCGCACAACACAACGAAGACGTGCAAATCGATTATGCCTTCGTTGGCAGGTCGAGAAAATAAGATGCGCACAACACAATAGAGCCGTGCTAATCGATCACGCCCTCGTTGGTAGATCGAGAAAATAAGCCACGCACGATCAACCCGAAACAAAAAGTCATCCCTCGCGACGCCCAAAGGCTGTCCCTCGCGACGCGCGAAGGCCATTACTCATGACGCAAACCCGAGAGCGTTCGCCCCGCATCCGTGTAAAGGGTAGATTTTGAGTTTCCACTCGATCTACGCTCGACCGGAAACTCGGGGGGCTAATGTTGTCGGTCCGTCTCGGACCGACGGGGACTAAGGCGTCACCTCGACCCATGCGACCGGTGCAAGGCCTCGAGCGGCGAAACCTTGCCTCGGCCTTTGGCCGGCCCAAACCAGTGGCCGGGCAAAGGGTCAGCCGGCCAGCGGCAAACCATATGCTTGGCCGGCCTGTCGCCGGCCCAAAGGTCAGTCGCCCAGTGGCCGGCGATATGCTCAGCCGGCCAATGGCCGGCCATATGCTCGGCTGGCCCTCCTCCAAGGCCGGCACTCCAAGGCCGGCCCTCCTCCATGGCCGGCTCTCCAAGGCCGGCACTCCAAGGCCGGTCCTCCTCCAAGGCCAGCTCTCCAAGGCCGGCACTCCAAGGCCGGCCCTCCTCCAAGGCCGGCTCTCCAAGGCCGGCACTCCAAGGCCGGCCCTCCTCCAAGGCCGGCTCTCCATGGCCGGCTCTCCAAGGCCGGCACTCCAAGGTCGGCCCTCCTCCAAGGCCGGCTGTCCATGGCCGGCACTCCAAGGCCGGCCCTCCTCCAAGGCCGGCTCTCCAAGGCCGGCACTCCAAGGCCGGCCCTCCTCCATGACCGGCTCTCCAAGGCCGGCCCTCCATGGCCAGCTCTCCATGGCCAGCCCTCCATGGCCGGCCCTCCATGGCGTGCTCTCCATGGCCGACCCAACCTTGCTCACTCGGCCAAGGGGTCTTCAAACCACCCCTTGGCTGCCTATAAATACAGGGGCCACTCCCCTAGTCCAGGTAACCCATTCTTGAGTACTGAAACGCTGCCGAACTCGTACCTCGCTCGTTTCTCTCAAGCTTTGGCCTCTAAACACCCCTAAAACCTCTATACTCCACCTCAATCCCACTAATGTTGAGCGTCGGAGAGGTAAACAGGGGCACCCCCCTGTTTCCCCTTTGTAGTTCACGTGTTCTCTACTCCTTTTCATGTACTATGACGAACTCAAGGGACATCCACAGCTAAGGGACGACTCGGGATACCGGGTCCGACACGCTCGAGTCAAGACGAGACCACTTGGTCCGGCCTTGGGTCTAACCGTCTTTGGCTCCTAAATAGTTGTCCGAAAAATAGCGACAACAGCGTTCTTTGAAAAAAGAAGAAATTACATTTTCGAAATAAAAGTGATCACGAAGCCGATCGGGTTCGGGCGTGAGTTTAAGGGTCGGAGTAACGACACTCATGGCTTGCTAGCAGACGCAACGAATTCCTTGAAGTCCCCACCTCGAATTAGGGAATCAATTCGCTTCTCAAGCTGGTTGAATTCGATCGTCGCGTGCCCGTTATCTCTGTGGTATTCGCAGAACCTACTTCGATCTCGCTTCGTGGGGTCCTTTGTGAGTGGGGCGGGGCTTCCCAGCTCATCGCGGCGTAAGCTCATGATCCGGTCGGGCGTTGTGTTGAGCGGGACGAAGGATCGCTTCGGGGCTGGAGAAGGGTGGTCGTTAGGGACTTGACCCTTCCGACGCCTTTTCCTTCGTGATTCGGGACCAACGGCCGGTATCACAAGCGTGGCTGCGCGCTTCTGGTCGGGTGCTCGATCAATGTTGGGTGGTCGCTGCCTCAAGACGATCGTGCTCGCGATCTCGCGTTGGGCGTTGAGCTTTTCTCTCAAGTCGCTCTCATGGGATTCCTTCCAGGAATTGAGGTGATCTCTCAAGTCTCCGGCGGCCGTCCCTATCACTTTAGGCGAGAGTGCGTCATTTGAGTGACGTTCTCGATAGACGACACGGCCATTGTTGTCGTCATCTCCCCAGGGGTTTTGGACGCGGATGGTGAGCTTGGAGCGTCGCTCTCGGGGCCTAGAAGTTGAGCGCCCCCGTGTACCTTTCGACACTTGTCGTCTTGGCGTGGTCGCCCGAGGGTGTCCCCTCGAGGGCGCGTGCGGGTGCTCATCAGAAAGTTGACGTTTCGACGCGGCCGCCCGAGGGTGTCCCCTTGGAAGCGTGCGCGTGTGTCCACTTTCGTGAATAGCGTGGTTGAGGTTGGTCTCGTGGTTGATGTCGTTGACGTTGTTGGAGTCGAGGAGGTCGGCGATGAGTGCGCCGGTGACGCCGGGGCGGTCTAGGAGTTCGGCGAGTCTTCGAGCCGCGTCCTCTCGGACTGCAGCCTCGAGGTCATTCGCCGGGTCTCGGGGCTGGCTCTCATTATCATGAGGTTGCCCTTCGAGACGGTGCGCGGAGCTTTGGAGGTCGTGCCTCAAGCTAGTCGCTCGGGGGCCCACGGTGGTGGCGGGGATACGACTCATCTCTCGAGAGTCGTAGAGGTAGCAGGAAGGAACGTGGTAGAGGGAATGCGTCGCCAAGGTCGAGAGCCTCTCCTTCTAGCGCCAAAATGTTGTCGCTGTTTTTCGGACAACTATTTAGGAGCCCAGAGTGGTTAGACCCAAGGCCGGACCAAGTGGTCTCACTCCGGCTCGAGCGTGTCGGACTTGGTATCCCAAGTCCTCCCTTAGCTGTGGGTGAAGCTCACCTTGTCTCGATACCTGAAAAGCAAGAAAGAGATTGTGAACTACAAAGGGGAAACAGGGGGGGTGCCCCTGTTTACCTCTCCGACGCTCAACATTAGTGGGATTGAGGTGGAGTATAGAGGTTTTAGGGGTGATGAGAGGCCAAAGATGAGCGAAACGAGCGAAGTACGAGTTCGGCAACGTTTTGGGACTCAAAAATGGATTACCTGGACTAGGGGAGCGGCCCCTGTATTTATAGGCAGCCAAGGGGTGGTTTGAAGACCCCTTGGCCGAGTGAGCAAGTTTGGGTCGGCCATTGGCCGGCTGAAGGGTTGGGTCGGCCAATGGCCGAGTCAGGAGTCTTGGCCGGATGAAGGTTCACTCGGCCATTGGCCGAGTGAACTGCATGGCCGGCTGAAGGGTTCACTCGGCCATTGGCCGAGTGAACTGCTGGAAGGTTCACTCGGCCAATGGCCGAGTGAACTGCATGGCCGGCTGAAGGGTTCACTCGGCCATTGGCCGAGTGAACTGCTGGAAGGTTCACTCGGCCAATGGCTGAGTGAACTGCCTTGGTGGCTGGAGGGTTCACTCGGCCTCTGCCCAATGGCCGAGTGATCCATTGACCCAGCCAATGGCCGAGTGAGCCATTGACTCGGCCCATGGCTGGGCAAGGCATTTGATTTGTCCAAATTGAGTCCTGACTCTGTTGGATGAAACAATGTGACTTGTTAGCTCCTCGTCAATACATTGTTTCTAACTTATTCACAACGACAAAGGAGTTGAGGAAATAACAGCTAGAAGGGTAAAATGGTAATTTAGTAAATCCCGACTAGCTGATGACATTCATGAAGGGTAAACATAGATAATATTCAGTGGATCCGCTCTTCATAATTAGGTTGAATTCTTGAGTAGAAAATAAATTCATTTGAACCGAGAGATTTTCAGTGTCAACTCTTTAGTGGAGTCAGTTGGCATTAAGCTAAACTTGGAAAAGGTTTGTGAACCTTTGAGTCCAAGTGTTTGGCTCAAGCTTTGTTCATTTGGGTCCATGAGGTCACTGTTACGAATCACATCGAGTAGGAATAGTTAAACTGGAAGCTAAGTCAAAACAAGAACGAAAATTGTCAAAAGGCACTTCTACAAATGTTGGATTCTACAACCCATATTCTACAATGCTTACGGCTAAGTATTATAGAAACTGGAGATTCTACAACACTTAAAATAAGCGTTGTAGAAACGGGGTGTTTCTACAACGCTTATGGCTAAGCGTTGTAGAAGCTTGGTGTTTCTACAACGCTTATGGCTAAGCGTTGTAGAAGCTTGGTGTTTCTACAACGCTTACTATAAGTGTTGTAGAAGCTTGGTGTTTCTACAACACTTACTATAAGTGTTGTAAAATTTCACCATATTTCAGATCTCTCACAACGCTTAGACTATCCATTGTAGAAGCCTCGCTGCGGCGACGTGTTTTTCTCGCTGCGGCGAGAACTTTCTACAACGGATAATCTAAGCGTTGTAGGATTAGTGAAATTTAATGGACCTCGCCGTGGCGAGAATCCTTCTTCGCCGTGGTGAGAACCTTCTACAACGGATAGATATCCGTTGTAGAAGGTTCTCGCCGCGGCGAAGAAGAATTCTTGCCGCGGCGAGAAGAGTTCCAAAAAGCCTTTTTTGGAGAAGATTTTCGTGCCGCGGCGAAGGCTATCTCTCGCCGCGGCGAGAAAATTCTGGGATTACATTTCAATAGCCTCGCCGCAGCGAGAAATAGTCTTCGCTGCGGCGAGAGTTCTACAACGCTTACTCTAAGAGTTGTAGAAGCGTTTTAAAACCTAAAAATTTAATTTTTTTCAAAAGGCCCGCCCGAATTTCAGACTTAGTCAATTTTTCTTCTTCATTCTTCATTATTCTTCTTCATTCTTCATTCTTCTTCATTCTTCTTCTCCACCTCTCTCTCTCTCACACTCTTCTTCTCCGCCCTCACCCTCTCTCCGCCTTCACTTCTCTTTCTCTCTCCACCCTCACTTCTCTCTCTCTCCGCCCTCGCTCTCTTCTTCTCTCCCTTACTTTCTCTCCGCCCTCACAATTCTTCTTCGTCCCTACAAAACCCGAATCTCAAACCAACAAAAGTCACAACCACAAACCCATAAACTCCACCACCACGTCAAACTCACACAAGCCTAGGCATCTCCGGCGACAACTCCGACTCTCTCTTTCTTCCAAGCCTCCATGCTCCACATCTACACTCCGGGTTAGTTTTTGGTTGAGAATTATGTATAATTTAGGTTGAAAATAAGTGTTTGTTTGGAATTGAGAGTATGGATTGATATAATTTAGGTTGAAACATCATATTTGTTTGATATTTTTGTTGGAATTGAGTTTTCATTTGATATTTAGTTGAAATCGTGGTTCTTAGATTTTATGTCATCAATTACTACTAGTTTTAGCGGCAGCAGTAAAAGAAAAACTAGAAGACGACCACAAAATACACATCGCCGCGACGAGAATTGGGTAGAACCCAGATATTTCTCGCCGCGGCGAGATGCTTCTACAACGGATATCTTATCCGTTGTAGAATATCTCGCCGTGGCGAGAAATATACATCGCCGCGGTGAGAAATTCTGGAATTTTTTAAAATTAGACAATGGAACTCTATCGTTGTAGAAGCTTCTACAACGGATATGTAAGCGTTGTAGAAGCCAAGCTTCTACAACGGATATCTAAGCGTTGTAGAAGCTTCTACAACGCTGGATTCTACAACGCTTAATAAGCGTTGTAGAATCATTCTACAACGCTTAATAAGCGTTGTAGAATCATTCTACAACTGTTTTTAAGCGTTGTAAGATCCCAGTTTTGTAGTAGTGAGGGTATTTTTGTCTTTTGAGACATATGATGAAATGAATGTCAATAAATTTTTTGACATGGTCATTTGATGACAAGTAACACTCGGCCATAATATGATTAATTGGGCCTTGTGGATTAATTTCATTTCATAAGAATTTTATTGAAAATTCTTAATGGGCCTTTTTCATGTTGTCATGAACAAATGAAGAAGCTTCTAGAAACCCCTTCTAGAAAGCCACTTGGGCGCCCATAATACCGAAAGAAAGAGAGAATATTTTGTGCATAAATGTATCATGATACTTGCCAAAAGAAAAAGAGGAAACAAATTTCCCAATGTGGGAAAGTATATGGGCGGCCAAGACAAGCAAAGAAGAGGAAACAAATTAGGAAACAAATCCCTTAAGGGAATGTCAATCTTGGGCGCATATGGAGAGAATGGGCAATAAGAGATTGCTCATTAATGCTTGGAAAAAAGAGGAAACTCCCATTTCTAAGGCTAACCCTTCTCCTATAAATAGGGCCCACATTCTCCTTGTTTTCTCATTCCACACAAGTTAGAGATTGAGAGACTCTCTCTCTAGACATTGTGGCCGCCCCTCTCCTCTCTCTCTCTAGTCAATTTCGTTTTATTGTTTTGGCACCTAGGTCCTCATTTGACCTAGTGTTTAGCTCTGCGACTTCAAGACTCGTTCTTAAGTCGTAGTGTTTAAAAGTGCCCACTCATTGATTCCTTTATTTCGAGTGATTTAGTGATAGAAACTTTCGTGGTTGCTCGAGGTGCCGAGGAAAGAAAGAGAGACGTGCTGCGAGGGGAGACGAGTGTTGCAACTTTCTAAGAGCTTCTCAAGGATCAAGCTTCAAGAAAGGTTAGTAAACTCCTTAGCTCATAATAGTTTTTAATTACGTGTACTTGCTCTTTGTCTAGGTTAGTAAAAACCGTTTTTACTTGTAAAAGAAAATTTTTAAAATTCCGCCGCTTACCGAAGCGTAAATTATTTTCTTAAACCCTAGATCGATTCCAACAAATGGTATCAGAGCTATGGTCAAAGATTAGCATGTACATGTATTTAAAAATATGAGCTTGAAAATCGTTTTCGAAAGTTTACTAATTTTGTGACAAGTTAGAATTGTTATCTTAGATTTTTTTTAATTTATTGCTCTTGCCTTTAAATTAAAAATCATGTTGATTTTCTATGAGTTTGGGATGTTATTAAAACACATTAGAATCAGTTCTAAAAGTTTTTATTTTTTTATATTGAAAAACGTGTTTTAAAGGTTTGAGAAATTTCGAGTAAAATTTTGTGACTAGTTTTCTTGTCTTACTAGTTTCTTGTTTTTACTAGAATCGTTTTATGCTTGTTGTTATTTCTTTTATGCCTTGTTATTACCTTGCTAATAAAACACAAATAAAAGCTTTAACAACCTTCATAAAACGTTCCGTTACACTCGATTCTTTTTCGCACCTAAAAAGGACCAAGCTTTAATTATTTCTTTTTCTTTGAGCTGGAGTAAACCCGCATTAAAAGTGGCATAACTCTCTGCTCAGAAATATAAATTTAATGATTCGTGATTCAAATTAAAGCTCTGTCTGTCCTCTGTCCAATGCCACCGGTTTCGGCTCAAAAGGACATCGGAGACGCCAGATATGGCGATTTTACTCCGAGGTGCGCGGCTGTGCTGAAACTCCAGTTTTTTAGAAATCCGGATTTTCAAACCCCACTACCATGAGTTATAGAACTCTAATGAGAAAATTTTCTTGAGCAAATTTTTTTTTCATATGATTATAAACATGATGTGTAAGATTAAAATGTTTTGATTTTTGAAAGTTTAATTGAAATTGAGTTTTTACAAAACTAGTTTGAATTTTGAAAAACCGTTTTCACTTTCAAACTTGAAAATATTCTGTCATCCAAATCAAATAAGTTTTCAAAATGTTTTCAAAACTATATCTATATCACATATGTTCAAAATATATATGCTCTTGAAAATTTGAGTGGGAGGTCTCCTTGTAGGCAAGCCGAAAAATAAAAAGATGTGTAATCTCAAACTTTCAAGTGTTCGAGTGAGTTGAAGTTCACACTTCCCTCACGCACTTTCCCGAAATAGAAAATAGGAAAAGATCGAGTATGTACCTTGTGCCTTTATGCACTAATACTGCTCTGAACATGTCAATCTAGGATTCTCTTCTAGTTGTCCGCTCTGTCGCACTTTAACTAGGAAATCTGTTTCCGAACTTATAAGAGTCGATGAACCAACTCCAAACACTAAGTGGGAGGGTTATAGTTGTTGTTTGTAACCCACGATCCCCAACACTAATGAAAGAAGCAATTAACGTGGGACTAAGAGCCGCTCTTGCGACCCTCACTTAAATGGGAGTACTCCAAGGCGTTATTGCTTCGATCATTGCTCAATGAGCTACGTCCGAGAGTGAGACAATGATGACAAGGCCTCCCCTTGGGGGATTTTTTTTCAAAGTTGATCTTTTGGACTAAGTGGTTGGTTTCACACTTAGGCTCAATCCCTAGTAATCCTCCCTTGAGGCTCTGCGAAAGGATGTGAGTGATCAAACTAATTTAAAAGGTGGCTAATCAAAAATAGATGTATTGACATCTTGGCTAAGCATTAATGATGTGTCATTTACTTATAAATGGAGATTTTTTGCGGCCTTCTCTTGAGGGAGTAAATTATCGTTTGGTTTATAACACCTTTCGATTTTATAAAAGTCTTAATAAAACTTAAATCCTAAACCAAAGATTAATCATAAACTTGTTTCAACTTATATAGGCAATATGTCTCTCAACCTTCTCTCGTTCATCCTTTCCTCGAACAAACTAGAAAACAAAAACTGCGTAGATTCGAAACATAACCTCGACATAATCCTTACCAAGCACAAATGGGTACTCACCACCCCGTGTCCTCCTCTGACGAATAATGATTCAACTCAAGAGGACAAAGATGCCTTGGCTGCCTGGCTCTGCTCTGATGAGATTGTGAGGTGCTATATCTTAGCATCAATGAACAATGTGTTGCAACAACAACATTGTGACATCGAGTCTGCCGCCGACATGCTCACCAATCTCCATGAGATGTTTGGAGGGCAAAGGCGTCAAGCAAGGAAAAAAGTAGTCCGACAATTTATGAACTGTCGCATGAAGGCTAGGACTCCTTTTGGAGACTTTATGATATTGATCATTAGTCATCTGAGTAAAATGGAAATCCTAGGATCTGAGATTGATGGGAAGAATGTCATAGATGTGATCTTAGAAACTCTCCCCGCATGTCTTGATACCTCCAAGATGAACTACTCCATTAACAAGCTAGAGTACACTGTTACCAAGCTTATGGAGGAACTTCACACTGCTGTAGGTCTCACTAAGAGAAAGAGGAATCAAGGAGAGGCACATGCTACTGAGCACAAAGCCTCCGCCTCTAGAACTGAGAAGGGACCTTACAAGGCCGATAAAGAGAACTGTCCCGCCTATCTCAAAGCAAAGGAACATAGTATTGTACTAGTTACCGAAGCATGCTTAGTAGCTGATAATGTATCAACGTGGATTCTTGACTCCGCTGCTACTAACCATATTTATTGTTCCTTGAATGGTTTCTAGAAAACCAAAAGCTTAGAGGAAGGCGAGTTCTGTTTCAAATGGGGTGATGGGAGCCTGGTGTCCGCAAAGGCTGTGGGATCCGTGACGCTGTCTTTTGAAGACCGCACTTTAAACTTGAATAATGTTTATTTTGTTCCTACCTTTGGGAAGAACTTAATATCCGTTGCTCGTCCTCTCGAGCAAGATTATTGTTTAAAGTTCATAAAGAATGGAATTCGTATTTCGTTTTGTTGTCGGCCCGTCTAGGACCGACGAGGACAAAGGCATCTCTTCAATCCACGTGGCTGGTGCGAGGTCTCGGGCGGCGAAACCCCGACCCAACCAGGGGCCGGCCCAAACCAATGGCCAAGTCAATGGCTCACTCGGCCATTGGGCAGTTCACTCGGCGATTGGTCGAGTGAACCCTCCAGCCACCAAGGCAGTTCACTCGGCCATTGGCCGAGTGAACCTTCCAGCAGTTCACTCGGCCAATGGCCGAGTGAACCCTCCAGCCACCAAGGCAGTTCACTCGGCCATTGGCCGAGTGAACCTTCCAGCAGTTCACTCGGCCAATGGCCGAGTGAGCCCTCCAGCCACCAAGGCAATTCACTCGGCCATTGGCCGAGTGAACCTTCCAGCAGTTCACTCGGCCAATGGCCGAGTGAACCTCAGCCGGCCCAAGCTTTTCACTCGGCCAATGGCCGAGTGAACCTCACCACCATGTTCACTCCGCCATTGGCCGACCCAGCCACTCAATGGCCGAACCAAGCAAGTTCACTCGGCCAAGGGGTCTTCAAACCACCCCTTGGCTGCCTATAAATAGATGGGCCGCTCCCCTACTCCAGGTGATCCATTCTTGAGTACTGAAACGCTGCCGAACTCGTACCTCGCTCGTTTCTCTCAAGCTTTGGCCTCTAAACACCCCTAAAACCTCTATACTCCACCTCAATCCAACTAATGTTGAGCGTCGGAGAGGTAAACAGGGGCACCCCCCCTGTTTCCCCTTTGTAGTTCACGTGTTCTCTACTCCTTTTCAGGTACTCTGACGAACTCAAGGGACATCCACAGCTAAGGGACGACTCGGGATACTGGGTCCAACACGCTCGAGTCAAGACGAGACCACTTGGTCCGGCCTTGGGTCTAACCGTCTTTGGCTCCTAAATAGTTGTCCGAAAACAGCGACAACACGTTTCCTGATATTTCTTTTGTCACTGATGCATGTATGAAGAATGCTCTTTTTTACATCTATCCCACTCAACCTTCTCTTTTAGACACCGAAATAGATAATGATCTAATTAGGGAGCCAAAGAGGATCAAACTTTCTGAATCCTTCGATCTAACAAAATCAACATACCTATGGCACTTAAGACTTGGTCATATCAGCCTAGATAGGATTAAGAGACTTGTGAGGGACGGTCCACTCCAAGCCTCTGCAATAGGTTCACTACCTACTTGCGAATCCTGCATAGAAGGAAAAATGACTAAGCGACCTTTCTCCGATAAGGGTCGAAGAGCCACTGAGTTGGTGGAACTAGTACATTCTGATGTATGTGGTCCGCTCAGCCAACAGGCACGTGGAGGATACGAATACTTCGTTACCATCACCGATGATTACTCACGATATGGGTTTGTCTATTTGCTCAAACACAAATCCGAGACCTTTAACGTATTTAAGGTCTTTAGGGCTTTAGTGGAAAAGCAAACTGGCAAAGTGATCAAAACCCTTCGATCTGATCGAGGTGGTGAGTATATGTCTAGAGAGTTCGATGACTTTTTAAAGAAGAAGGTATCGCTTCTCAGCTTACTGCACCTGGCACACCTCAACAAAACGGAGTGTCAGAGAGAAGAAACCGAACTCTTATGGAGATGGTTAGATCAATGATGAGTTACTCATCACTCCCTCTTTCCTTTTGCGGATATGCCCTCGTAACAGCCGCTTATATTCTGAACCAAGTTCTGTCCAAAACGGTTCCTGGTACTCCTTATGAAGGATGGACTGGCCGTAAAGTGAATCTTGGCCGCATCAGAATTTGGGGTTGCCCTGCACACGTGCTAAGGCAAAAGACTAGCAAGTTGGCTAGTAGGTCAGAATTGTGCTTGTTTGTGGGATATCCAAAGGAAACCAAGGGTTTCATCTTCTATAGTCCCGAGGACGATAAGACTTTTGTTAGCACGAATGCTCGTTTCCTTGAGGAGGACTTTATGAAGGATGCAAAACCTAGAAGCAAAATTGTGCTTGAAGAAAATTTGGGTGAGGAAGCTTCTACCTCATCTGTAAGAACTGTTCTTACCCCAACTGAAACACAACCTAACTCATCAGAATCTCGTCAAGTAGTACTTAGACGTAGTGGGAAGGGCTACTCAAAAGCCTGACAGGTACATGTCTTATGGAGACTCTCTTGTAGCCGTCTCTGACATGGATGATCCTGTTTCCTATAGCCAAGCGATGGCTTGTTCTAAATCAAACCTTTGGCTTGACGCCATGAAAGTTGAAATGCACTCGATGTATGTCAACAATGTCTGGAAACTTGTAGACCTTCCTGAAGGGATTAAACCCGTAGGGTGTAAGTGGATATATAAGAAGAAAAGGGGTCCTGATGGGAACGTCGAGACGTTCAAAGCACGACTTGTGGCGAAGGGTTATACCCAACAAGAAGGGATTGACTATGAAGAAACCTTCTCGCCAGTCGCGATGCTTAAATCCATCTGCATACTCCTATCCATAGCTGCAGCTCTCGACTATGAGATCTGGCAAATGGATGTCAAGACAGCCTTTCTGAATGGCAATCTTGACGAGCGCATTTACATGGCTCAACCAGACGGTTTCGTGGAAGAAGGTCAAGAGACCAAGGTTTGTGAGTTGCTTAAGTCCATTTATGGATTAAAGCAAGCATCTAGGTCATGGAATATTAGATTCGATGAAACTGTAAAGAGCTTTGGCTTTGAACAGTCAATAGATGAGCGTTATGTTTACAAGTTAATACACGAAGGCAAAGTTGTGTTTCTGGTACTATATGTCGATGATATATTACTCATTGGTAATGACGTGGGTAAGTTATCTGAGGTTAAGATCTGGCTGGCAAAGCAATTCGATATGAAGGATCTAGGAGAAGCCGCGTACATTCTGGGGATCCAAATCTTTCAAGATAGGGAAAACCGGACCCTGTCGCTCTCTCAAGCATCTTATATTAATAAGGTAATGGATCGCTTCTCGATGCAAGACTCCAAGAAGGGCCAAACACCCTTTAGGCATGGAGTTTCACTCTCTAAGGACCAGTCTCCCAAGACTGCACAAGAGATTGAAGACATGAGGAAAATTCCTTACGCCTCTGCCGTAGGAAGCCTCATGTATGCTATGCTTTGCACTAGACCTGACATCTGTTTCGCCGTTGGCGTAGTTAGCCGTTTCCAATCCAACCCTGGACCCGAGCACTGGATTGCTGTTAAGCATGTTCTTAAGTATCTTCGAAGAACTAGGAACTTGATGATTACATACTCAGGTACTGACCTGACTATGACGGGATATACCGACTCCGATTTTCAAGCGGATAAGGATTCCAGGAAATCCACTTCGGGATCTGTGTTCATCCTTAATGGTGGAGCTGTTGTGTGGAGGAGTATTAAGAAATCTTGCATTGCTGACTCCACAATGGAAGCAGAATATGTGGCTGCTTGTGAAGCATCCAAAGAGGCTGTATGGCTTAGAAAATTCCGTAAGTATTTGGAAGTTGTTCCAAACGTCGACGAGCCCATGACCCTTTATTGTGATAATAGTGGGGCTGTCGCTAAGTCAAAGGAACCTAGAAGCCATAAGCGCTCTAAGCATATTGAGAGGAAATACCATTTGATTCGAGAGATCGTGTAGCGTGGAGACGTGGAAGTGAAGAAGATCTCAACGGCGGACAACTTCGCAGATCCATTTACCAAGGCCCTAGCGAACAAGGTCTTCGACCAACATCGTGAGGGATTAGGTATGAAGGACTACACACATCTTCTTTGAGTCAAGTGGGAGTTTGTTGTCAATGGTGCCCACAAGAAGAGTTGTAGTCTTTATTTTGTACATTTGATGTAATAAAGTGTCACGAAGACTCTTGCTTGTAATTGCCTATTCATTTAATAATAAAGTTGAAATGTTCATTCATTCTTTCTTTGTTTGAAGCTTTATGATAAAACCTTAGTCTTTTAGTCCATAAACAAACTTAACAACTTACGAAGAGACAAATGTAGATTTGCATGAACAAACTCTTCGTAGTTTGCTTAAAACGATATATTCGCAATCTTAGGGTCAAAGGACTATTGACCTCAGTACGATTGTTAGAAGAATCTATGATGTCTGGTTATGAGGCATTGAGAGTTGGAGACTCTATAGTTCTTCTAGGTATCTTCCGAAGGTACTAAATTGACCAGTGCACTTCTAGAGACAAGATAAGAACAAACCATTTAACCTCTTATGTCTCGAAGTCACTACGTATGAATTGCATCATGCTTACCTTAATCCTGAAATGAGACATGCCAGTTCACAGCTTAGTATTCTCATTTGAGAAAGTCAGAGTTCGGGCTCACTATGTGATTCCGAACAGGGCCTATTGGTGAAATACTAAGTTGTGAGAATGTCATGAGTAACTTTGTGAAGTTCTCATAGATATGGAATTCATGTACAAGATTGCTGAAATGCAATGTATGTCACCTCATGCTTTGTTCCTTGGAGTGTGAATAAATGAACTGGCCAGTGTCCAAATTGAGTCCTGAGTCTTTTGGATGAAACAATGTGACTTGTTAGCTCCTCGTCAATACATTGTTTCTAACTTATTCACAAGCGACAAAGGAGTTAAAGAAATAACAGCTAGAAGGGTAAAATGGTAATTTAGTAAATCCCGACTAGCTGATGACATTCATGAAGGGTAAACATAGATAATATTCAGTGGATCCGCTCATCATAATTAGGTTGAATTCTTGAGTAGAAAATAAATTCATTTGAACAGAGAGATTTTCAGTGTCAACTCTTTAGTGGAGTCAGTTGGCATTAAGCTAAACTTGGAAAAGGTTTGTGAACCTTTGAGTCCAAGTGTTTAGCTCAAGCTTTGTTCATTTGGGTCCATGAGGTCACTGTCACGAATCACATCGAGTAGGAATAGTTAAACTGGAAGCTAAGTCAAAACAAGAACGAAAATTGTCAAAAGGGTATTTTTGTCTTTTGAGACATATGATGAAATGAATGTCAATAAATTTTTTGACATGGTCATTTGATGACAAGTAACACTCGGCCATAATATGATTAATTGGGCCTTGTGGATTAATTTCATTTCATAAGAATTTTATTGAAAATTCTTAATGGGCCTTTTTCATGTTGTCATGAACAAATGAAGAAGCTTCTAGAAACCCCTTCTAGAAAGCCACTTGGACGCCCATAATACCCAAAGAAAGAGAGAATATTTTGTGCGTAAATGTATCATGATACTTGCCAAAAGAAATAGAGGAAACAAATTTCCCAATGTGGGAAAGTATATGGGCGGCCAAGACAAGCAAAGAAGAGGAAACAAATTAGGAAACAAATCCCTTAAGGGAATGGCAATGTTGGGCGCATATGGAGAGAATGGGAAATAAGAGATTGCTCATGAATGCTTGGAAAAAAGAAGAAACTCCCATTTCTAAGGCTAACCCTTCTCCTATAAATAGGGCCCTCATTCTCCTTGTTTTCTCATTCCACACAAGTTAGAGATTGAGAGACTCTCTCTCTAGACATTGTGGCCGCCCCTCTCCTCTCTCTCTCTAGTCAATTTCGTTTTATTGTTTTGGCACCTAGGTCCTCATTTGACCTAGTGTTTTGCTCTGCGACTTCAAGACTCGTTCTTAAGTCGTAGTGTTTAAAATTGCCCACTCACTGATTCCTTTATTTCGAGTGATTTAGTGATAGAAACTTTCGTGGTTGCTCGAGGTGCCGAGGAAAGAAAGAGAGACGTGCTGCGAGGGGAGACGAGCGTTGCAACTTTCTAAGAGCTTCTCAAGGATCAAGCTTCAAGAAAGGTTAGTAAACTTCTTAGCTCATAATAGTTTTTAATTACGTGTACTTGCTCTTTGTCTAGGTTAGTAAAAACCGTTTTTACTTGTAAAAGAAAATTTTTAAAATTCCGCAGCTTACCGAAGCGTTAATTATTTTCTTAAACCCTAGATCGATTCCAACAGAGACTCCATGCCTAAAGGGTGTTTGGCCCTTCTTGGAGTATTGCATCGAGAAGCGATCCATCACCTTAACAATATAAGATGCTTGAGAGAGCGACAGGGTCCGGTTTTTCCTATCTCGAAAGATTTGGATCCCCAGTATGTACGCGGCTTCTCCTAGATCCTTCATGTCGAATTGCTTTGCTAGCAAGACCTTAACCTCAGATAATTTACCCACATCGTTACCTATGAGTAATATATCATCGACATATAGTACCAGAAACACAAATTTGCCTTCGTGCATTAACTTGTAAATGCACGGCTCATCTATTGACTGCTCAATGCCGAAGCTCTTTACTGTTTCATCGAATCTAATATTCCATGACCTAGATGCTTGCTTTAGTCCATAAATGGACTTAAGTAACTCACAAACCTTGGTCTGTCGACCTTTTTCCACGAAACCGTCTGGTTGAGCCATGTAAATGCGCTCGTCAAGATTTCCATTCAGGAAGGCTGTCTTGACATCCATTTGCCAGATCTCATAGTCGAGAGCTGCAGCTATGGATAGGAGTATGCGGATGGATTTAAGCATCGCTAATGGCGATAAGGTTTCTTCATAGTCAATCCCTTCTTGTTGGGTATAACCCTTCGCCACAAGTCATGCTTTGAACGTCTCGACGTTCCCATCCTGACCCATTTTCTTCTTGTATATCCACTTACACCCTACGGGTTTAATCCCTTTAGGAAGGTCTACAAGCTTCCAGACTTTCTTCACATACATCGAGTGCATCTCAACTTTCATGGCGTCAAGCCAAAGGTTTGATCCAGAACAAGTCATTTCTTGGCTATAGGAAACAGGATCATCCATGTCAGAGACGGCTACGAGAGAGTCTCCATAAGACATGTACCTGTAAGGTTTTGAGTAGCCCTCCCACTACGTCGAAGTACTACATGATGAGATTCTGATGAGTTAGGTTGTGTTTAAGTTAGGGCAAGAACAGTTCTTACAGATAAGGTAGAAGCTTCCTCACCCTACTTTTGTTCAAGCACAATTATGCTTCTAGGTTTCACGTCTTTCATAAAGTCCTCCTCAAGGAAACGAGCATTCGTACTAACAAAAGTCTTATCATCCTCGGGACTATAGAAAATGAAACCTTTGGGTTCCTTTGGATATCCCACAAACAGGCACAATTCTGACCTACTAGCCAGCTTGCTAGTCTTTTGCCTCAGCACGTGTGCGAGGCAACCCCAAATTTTGATGCGGCCAAGATTTACTTTACGGCCAGTCCATCGTTCATAAGGAGTACCAGGAACCGTTTTGGAAGGAACTTAGTTCAGAATGTAAGCGGCTGTTTCAAGGTCATATCCCCAAAAGAAAAGAGGGAGTGATGAGTAACTCATCATCGATCTAACCATCTCCATTAGACACTACTACAAATAAGCTTTTCTGGTGCGGAAGGGCATTAGGTGCGACAAGTCGCACCTAATTGGGCATCAGGTGCGACTTGTCGCGCCCAAAGGGCTCCAGAAAAGAAAAAAATTTCGCTGATTTTAAGTGGTATTGGGTGCGACTAGTCGCAGCCAATAGTTTTGAAAACTTTCAGGTGCGACAAGTCGCACCTGAAAGTCCAAAAAAAATTCGGCGCTCAACTTCTCCCCCTCATTTTTTTCATTTGTCTGACGTGGAATTAATTTTAAGGTTTTGTTTTTTACTTTCAGGTGCGACTAGTCGCACCTATTTGAGTATCAGGTGCGACATGTCGCACCTGATTACTAGAGTTAGTTTTATAAAACACAATTTCCTGGTTCGTGTTCTTCATTTGGTCACAGCCGAAAAAACCAAACCCTCCCTCCCTCCCTCCGTGAGCCACCACTGCGAGCCACCACCGTGAGCCACCACCATCTTCATCGCTCTCTCTTTTCCGAGGTACCACCGTGAGTCACCACCGAGGCCACCACCGCGAGCCACCACCGTGAGCCACCACCATCTCCCTCGCTCTCTCTTTTTCGAGGTACCACCGTGAGCCACCACCGAGGCCACCACCGCGAGCCACCACCACAATCTCTCTGTCACCACCACCTCCGACCACTATCTTCTCAGCCTCGGTATGTTTTTCATTTTATTTTATTTTTGTAAATTATGGCCATGATTTCCGAGCTCGAAAGCTCCGCCTTATCCAACGCCTCGCCTTGACCTTTAGTCGTGCCTCGGCAGCCCGACCATCATCTCGCAGCCCCGTCCTCTCCGCATCGCCTCAGCCCCGTCCTCGCCGCGTCGCCTCAGCCCCGTCCTCGCCGCGTCGCCTCAGCCCCGTCCTCGCCGTGTCGCCTCAGCCCCGTCCTCGCCGCATCACCTCAGCCCCGTCCTCGCCGCGTTTCCTCCGCGTTGCCGCGCCTTGTACCTCGCAGCCCCGTCGGTGAAGGTTAGTGGTTATTTATGTTAATTAAATTAATTGATTAGTTATAGTAATTAGTAAGTTAAGTTCATAAATTAGGTAAATAATTTTGTTAAGTTGTTATTTATGTAATTAATTCACATGTTTATAAAAATGCTAATTAGTTATTAAATTTTAATAAGTATGTTAATATGTTAGGTTAATAAGTAGTTAATTTAATTAACTTGTTGATTAATTTGTTAATTTAATGAATGAAGTATATTTGTGTTTAATAATTATTGTAGTTATAATTGTTAATATATATAGTGTTTATAATTAGTTTACTTAACTAATTAATTTGTAGTGGAAATCAAATTGGTTAATAAGTTGTTAGTTTAAACTATAGATATTGATAAAATGTTGTGACCGAACCACAGAGGCTCGGTTTAGGACTTAGTTAATTAATATGATAGTTTCTAGATGGATTTTAAATGTTTTTAAAGTAGTTTGCAGGTTTTTGGTTTAACAATATTATAGGGGAAACTCTGCCAAAATTTCGGTAGAGTTTTGAACCAATTAGAATCGAAATCCACTAGAAACAGTCCATTTTCAAAAACAATCCATTTTCCAGGATTTTGAGGCGCTTTAGTATCTTTCCCACAATTTCTACAATCCATTTAAAAAAAATAAGATACCTTTCACAGTCTCTCTCTCATTCCTTCTAAATTCGCTCTCGGTCCGTTAGTAAGATCAGACTTTCAATGCAAATTAATAATTCTCGTTGTCTTTCTCGTTCAGCGAAATCAATGTCTAATCCAAGTAGAGATTGGGTTACCGAGAACGAGAGGTTGACCTTGCAGTATAAAATAGGGTTTAACGAGTTTATCCGCATTGCAAGCAGACAACCGAACGAAAATGGCCAATATCGTTGTCCTTGCAAGTCTTGCAACAACGTGAGATGGCACGCCATCGGGGTCGTAAGGCATCACCTCCTGGACAATGGGTTTACCCCAGGCTACACAGAATGGTATCATAACGGCGAGCGCCTTGTCCTTACTCATAGTGAAGACCCCATTGGAACTGATCAGAGAGGAGTAGGAAGATTGCACGACGCCCTGCATGATATCATGGACCACGAGGATTTCGACGACTTTGCGGATCCGACCCCGAGCGAGGTGCGTGCGGAGGAGCAAGTGGAAGACTTATTTGTCGAATTGTACCCTGGATGCAAAGAGTTTTCGTCTTTGTCATTCTTGGTTTCATTGATGCACATCAAAGTCACGAATCATTGGACGAACAAGTCGTTCACAGAACTCTTACAGCTCTTGAGGAAGTCTCATCCAACCGGTAACCGAATTCCGGAAAAGCACTACGAGGCAAAGGTGAAACTGAAGCGCTTCGGCATGGGGTACGAGATGATCGATGTGTGCACAAACGACTGTGTCTTGTTTCGAAAAGATCTCGAGAAAGCTAAAGTGTGCCCAGTTTGCAACGAGAGCAGATGGAAGCCGACTGGGAAACAGATACCGCAAAAGATATTGCGATATTTTCCCCTGAAAGATCGATTGAAGCGGTTGTACGCCTCTCGACACACGTTGCTTCAGATGCAGTGGCACGAAAGAGATCGCGTCAGAGAAGAAGGCGTTATGCGACATCCTGCGGACGGTACGACGTGGAAGAACCTGGACGAGAGATACCCAGAATTTGCCGAATAGCCTCGGAACGTGCGGCTTGGATTAGCTTCTGATGGGTTCAACCCGTTTGGAGAAATGAGTCTAGCGTACAGCATGTGGCCTATGGTACTGACTGCATACAACTTGCCGCCTTGGTTGTGCATGAAGAAAGGATACCTTATGCCGACGCTTCTGATTACCGGGCCGAGCTCACCAGGAAAGAACATGGACGTGTTCTTGCAGCCACTAGTTGAAGAGCTGAAAGAATTGTGGGAGACGGGATTCAACGTTCGAGATGGAGTCAACGATGAAGTGTTTCGGTTGCGTGCTGCGCTACTCTGGACGATAAACGACTTTCCGGCTCGATCGTATTTATCGGGGTGGAGTGGCCAAGGGTATCTCGCTTGCCCCACGTACTACGACCATCGTCGATTTTTGCCCACGCGTCACCGATTGAGGAAAAGTAGCGATCACTACACAAATCGCCACGAGAGACGTAGTAAACCCAACAAGTTGACTCCGCAAGACAAACTAGCTCAGTTGGCTAGTGTTTCTTACACGAAAACTGGCAAACACGCTAGTTCCGTTGGCAGAAAACGAAAGCGAGCCGAGAGTGAGCTTAATTGGGCGAAGAAAAACATCTTCTACGAGTTGCCTTACTGGTCAGAGTTGGAGTTGAAGCACAACTTGGATGTCATGCAAGTAGAGAAGAATGTGTGCGAGAATCTTCTTGGGACCATGCTTAGCTTAGAGAAGAAAAACTATGACACCGAGAAGGCGAGGTTTGATTTAATGGACTTGAAAATCAAAACCAGTTTGCACTTGCAAGAACAAGGGAATGGGTGGTACAAACCGCAAGCAACGTACACTTTGACCCTTGAGCAGAGGCAGCGGTTTACCGAGTTCCTCCAATCTATCAAATTTCCAGATGGCGTCGCTGGTAATTTGAAGAAAAACGTGACTGCTGACGAGAAGCTCACAGGTTTGAAGTCGCACGATTGCCACGTGATCTTGCAGAGGTTGTTGGTTGTTAGTATTCGCCCTTTTGTGCCAAAGGCAATACAGGTTAGGATCTCCGAACTTTGCAACTTTTTCAAGTTGATTAGTTCTAGAACGTTGGGAGTGGAAGATCTCGAAAAAGCGCAAAATTCCATTGTCGAGATACTATGAAAGCTTGAGATGATATTTCCACCTGCTTTTTTCACGATCATGGTTCACGTGGCGATTCATCTACCAGAGGAAGCGTTGTATGGCGGCCCGATTCATATGCAGTGGATGTACCCTTTTGAGAGATACCTTGGGACGTTAAAACATTTTGTTAAAAACAGAGCTAGGCCTGAAGGCTCTATTGCGGAAGCTTACGTTGTAGAATAAGCTCTAACGTTCGTTGGAAGGTATCTGGAGGATAAGAAAAGTGTTAATGAAGTTCCAGTTCGAGAGCTTTCTGTTTTTCGATCCGAGATGTGTGTGCCTTATGGGATAATGAATCCGATAATATTAGACGATGAGCAGAGAGAGAAGGCGGAGTGGTATATCTATACCAATTGTCCTGAAGTAGATCCATATTTGTTGTAAGTTTATCGATCCATGTGTGTTTCTCTAAGTTATTCCATTGTTAATCTGTTATTTGAGTAAAGTTTCGAACAACAGTGAGCATTTGGAACTCATACGAAGGAATTCTCAAGTGGGCATTGAAGATGCTGAACTCGAAGCAACGCATAGAAAAGAATTCAAAGATTGCTTTGAAAAAAAGGTAAACCCTAAACCTTAAACCAAATAATTCAAAGAGTTAAAAGTGCTAAGAATTTCTTTGTTTTGAACCAGATTTATGACATAAAAGTTAGTGGCTCTGACGTGTCTGAAGAGCTCTACGCATTATATGTCGGTTCATTGGAAATCTCCCATCAATATCCGAGCTGTTTTGTTAACGGCGAGAAGTTCATCACTCTTCGTCGTGATAATCAACGAATAACTCAAAACAGTGGTGTATGTGTGCCCGTGGATGAGTACAATTTCTACGGACGAATGGAAGATGTCATCGTGCTTAACTATAGACATAACTGTCGTGTCGTACTATTCAAATGCATTTGGTATGGTGACAAGTACAATACAGGGCGAATAGTGCATGTTGATAAGATTACTGGAGCGACGAGTTCTTATACCGCTAAAGAGTGGTTTACAGATGAGCCGTTCGTACTCGCGACTCAGGCGAAACAAGTCTTCTACATCCAAGATCTTGTTAAAGGTGGCGATTGGGAAATTGTTCAAGAAGGCAATCATCGAGGGATTTGGGGCATTCCCAAAGTTGACCCTACCACATCAGCCTTGGTCCCATTGACAATAGAATTGTCAAACATCGAAGGTCTAAATCATCGACACGAAACTGCTGAAATTGAGCTAGTCAGTATCGTTGACGATGATGAAGAGTTTGATGAGGATAATGAGGCACACATCGTTTTTTAGGGAGAAGATGTTGATGTAGATATAGAAGAAGATACTAACATTATAGGCAGTGATGATGATGAATGAGTAATATTTATCTAATATGTAACCACGGTTTTCCTCCGCCATATGTGAGGACATTTTAATAAAATTTTGTGGTGTCGTCCACGTTTCTTTGTTTTCTAATTTTTTTTTCTCCTTATAGGATGTCGACTGGAGCAGGTGGAGGCGAGGATCCACCATAGACGCCGGGATCCTCGTGTCAGCGAGAGCAGGGGTAGGGACTCCTGGTGCGAATGTAGTTCGCTACGATCGGCGACACATGATGTTCTACCAGGACATCAGGGAGCAAAATCCCTTGATCGGCACCTTCTCGAACCGTCTTGGAAACTTGATCAAGGCGACGTTTCAAGCACACGCAAATGACTGGAATGAAGTCGAGCATCAGCATGTGACGGCCGTTATGACCGCAATCCATAACGAGTACCGTTTTGTGTACGAGGATCCTGCAACTGGCGAGAGAGTGCCAGCTGATTGCATTCGCAACGAGATAGAGTCTACTATCATTCGCGAAATGAAGCGGTTGCGACGCAACCAAAAGTCAAAGTTATCATCTAGATTCTTCAACAAGTTTTGCGGGAAAATAGAGCTCGCCAGAGAAGAAACACCAAAGGGCTATACGCACGAGGCTTGGTTGAAGGCAATAGAGGTGTTCAACACACCGTAACATAAGGTATGAGTTGAACATGATTTTTTTTCTCATCGAATCGAATTAAATGAATTTATGTCTCGTAGGCAAAGGCTGACCGCAACCGACAAAATGCGAAGAAGAAGCAGACAAAGGCCAGACAAGGGTCGATACCTTTTTTCGCTCATCGACAGAAGAGCGTAAGTTGCTTAATTTTTATTAACATTAGACACATTAGTCTTATTTTGATGATTAAAACTTGCAGAGGAAGGAGGATGGGACATTGTCCTCCGCATTAGCGACGTGGGAGAAAAAGCATCAAGATATTAACGGCAACTGGACAACGCCCTTCGCAAGTCAACAATTTGTAAGTTACTTTATTTAATTACTTAATAATAAATATATAATAATTTTATTTGGTTTTTTTGTAAAGGCGCGAATCAACGCCCAAGTGGCAGATATTTTGCGACAAGCGGAGGAGAGAGGCGAAGAGGTGAGCCTCAAAGCCGCAGAGGAGTATGCGATGCATGACGTTCTCGGGCCACGCCATGATTGGGATGTCGGGATAGGACCCACGACACCAGTTGGGGCTTTGAGTGTGGCTCGAGCTCAAGATGGAAGCTCGTCTGGTTCGTCACCTCAGTCATGTGCCGATCCAGTACTGTATACCGAGTTGCAAGCTCAGTTGGCAGCACAACAAGTTCAAATGGCGGCACAACAAATGCAGATGGAAGAGATGCAACGACAGCTGCTCTCGTTTACACATATGCATACTCAGGCTTCCCCTACGCCGACATCAGCGGCAATGGCTGATAATGAAACGCCAGGTTCTGCGGAGTTTCAGCGTGATCGTCCTAGCGGTAGCGGCCGTGGCCGAGGAGGAAGCAGCAGTGGCCGCGGAGGCAACTTATTTGAATGAGGAAATTCCTCTATAGATAACTTTTATAGGCAACAACGAAAATAGTTGCACTTATATATTTTTATATTAGCGAACAAACTCGGATTAGTTGTTTGTGTATTAAAAATATTTTAATATGAAATATTAATTTCTAATTCTAATTATAATTCTATTATAATTCTAATAATATTAATTTCTAATTCTAATAATATTATATTCTAATTCTAATATTTGTAAAAAAAAAATTAAATAAATTGGGAATCGGATGCGACACGTCGCACTCAATACTATGGCGGGAAGGGTATTGGGTGCGACTAGTCGCACCCAATAAGATGGCGGGAAGGGTATTGGGTGCGACTAGTCGCACCCAATAAGATGGCGGGAAGTGTATTGGGTGCGACATGTCGCACCCAATAAGATGGCGGGAAGTGTATTGGGTGCGACATGTCGCACCCAAAAGTCAAATTCCCGCCTTATTCTTAAGTTCCCACGAAAAAATAGGTGCGACTTCAGGTGCGATAAGTCGCACCTGATAGTGTCGCACCTAATAGTATATACTATTGGGTGCGACATGTCGCACCCAATAGTATTAGTTGTGGCCTTTTAGGTGCGACTAAGTCGCACCTATAGTCGCACCCGTTAGTACTATCGGGTGCGACGCTGTGGGCATCAGGTGCGACTTTTGTCGCACCTGATGCCCATATTTGTAGTGGTGAGAGTTCGGTTTCTTCTCTCTAACACCCTGTTTTGTTGACGTGTGCTAGGTGCGGTAAGCTGATAAGCGATACCTTCTTCTTTAAGAAAGTCATCGATCTCTCCAGACATATATTCACCACCTCGATCAGATCGAAGGGTTTTGATCACTTTGCCAGTTTGCGTTTCCAATAAAGCCCTAAAGACCGTAAATACGTTAAAGGTCTCGGATTTGTGTTTGAGCAAATAGACAAAGCCATATCGCGAGTAATCATCGGTGAACGTAACGAAGTATTCGTATCCTCCACGTGCCTGTTGGCTGAGCGGACCACATACATCAGAATATACTAGCTCCAGCAACTCAGTGGCTCTTCGACCCTTATCGGACAAAGGTCGCTTAGTCATTTTTCCTTCTAAGCAGGATTCACAAGTAGGTAGTGAACCTATTGCAGAGGCTTGGAGTGGACCGTCCCTCACAAGTTTCTTAATCCTATCTAGACTGATATGACCAAGTCTTAAGTGCCATAGGTATCTTGATTTTGTTAGATCGGAGGATTCAGAAAGTTTGATCCTCGTTGGCTCCCTAACTAGATTATTATCTATTCCGGTGTCTAAAAGAGAAGGTTGAGTGGTATAGATGTAAAAAAGAGCATTCTTCATACATGCATCAGTGACAAAAAAATTATCAGGAAACGAAATACGAATTCCATTCTTAATGAACTTTAAACAATAATCTTGCTCAAGAAGACGAGCAACAGATATTAAGTTCTTCCCAAAGGTAGGAACAAAATAATAATTATTCCAGTTTAAAGTGTAGTCTTCAAAAGACAGCGTCACGGATCCCATAACCTTCGCAGACACCAGGCTCCCATCACCCCATTTGAAACAGAAGTCGCCTATTTCTAAGCTTTTGGTTTTCTTGAAACCAGTCATGGAACAACAAATATGGTTAGTAGCAGCGGAGTCAAGAATCCACGTTGATACATTATTAGCTACTAAGCATTCTTTGGTAATTAGTACAATACTATGTTCCTTTGCTTTGAGATAGGTAGGACAGTTCTATTTCTCGGCCTTGTGAGGTCTCTTCTCAGTTCCAGAGGCAGAGGCTTTTTGCTCAGTAGCATGTGCCTCTCCTTGATTCCTCTTTCTCTTAGTGAGACCTTTAGCAGTGTGAAGCTCCTTCATAAGCTCGATAACAATGTACTTTAGCTTGTTCATGGAGTAGTTCAGCTTGAAGGTATCGAAAGAGTCAGGGAGAGTTTCCAATATCATATCTATTTTGGTCTCCTCGTCAATCTTAGATCCTAGGATTTCCATCTCATTCAGGTAACTAATGATCAGCATCATATGGTCCCTAACAGGAGTTCCAGCCTTCATACGACAGTTCATAAACTGTCGGACTACTTTTTGCCTTGCTTGACGCCTTTGCCCTCCAAACATCGCAGGGAGATTGTGGAGCGTGTTGGCGGCAATCTCGATTTCACGATGTTGTTATTGCAACACATTGTTCATTGATGCTAAGCACCTCACAATCTCATCGGATCGGAGCCAGGCCGCCAAGGCGTCTTTGTCCTCTTGAGTCGAATCATCATTCGTTTTAGGAGGACACGGGGTGGTGAGTACCCATTTGTGCTTGTTAATGGTAAGGATGATATCGAGGTTACGTATCCAATTAACGTAGTTTTTGGTTTCGAGTTCTTTTGAGGAAAGGATGATTGAGAGATGGTTGAGAGACATGTTGCTTAATTAAGTTTAAACAAGTTTATGATTTAGTCTTTGGTTTAGGATTTAAGTTTGTTTAAGACTTGATAAAATCCAAAGGTGTTATAAACCAAACGATAATTTACTCCCTCAAGAGAAGGCCGCAAAAAATCTCCATTTATAAGTAAATGACACATCATTAATGCTTAGCCAAGATGTCAATACACCAATTTTGACTAGCAAACTTTTAAATTGGTTTGATCACTCACATCCTTTCGCAGGGCCTCGAGGGAGGATTACAAGGGATTCAGTCTAAGTGTGTAACCAACCACTTAGTCCAAAAGGTCAACTTTGAAAAACAATCCCCCAAGGGGAGGCCTTGTCATCATCGTCTCACTCTTGGACGTAGCTCATTGAGCAATGATCGAAGAAAAAACGCCTTAGAGTACTCCCATTTAAGAGAGGACCACAAGAGCGGCTCTTAGTCCCATGTTAATTGCTTCTTTCATTAGTGTTAGGGATCGTGGGTTACAAACAACAAGTATAACCCTCCCACTTAGTTTTTCGAGTTGGTATATCGACTCCTATAAGTTTAGAAACGGTTTTCCTAGTTATAGCGCGATAGAGCGGACAACTAGAAAAGAATCCTAGATCTTCATGTTCAGAGTAGTGTTAGTGCATAAAGGCACAAGGGACATACTCGGACCTTGTCCTATTTTCTATTTCCGGAAAGTGC
This sequence comes from Urtica dioica subsp. dioica, assembly GCF_054948205.1. Lineage (NCBI taxonomy): Eukaryota > Viridiplantae > Streptophyta > Magnoliopsida > Rosales > Urticaceae > Urtica > Urtica dioica. The sequence continues at coordinate 23,360,966 of NC_142761.1, read as the reverse complement.
ATGAGGGAAGTGTGAACTTCAACTCACTCGAACACTTGAAACTTTGAGATTACACATCTTTTTATTTTTCGGCTTGTCTACAAGGAGACCTCCCACTCAAATTTTCAAGAGCATATAGATTTTGAACATATGTGATATAGATATAGTTTCGAAAACATTTTGACAATTTATTTGATTTGGATGACAAAATATTTTTCAAGTTTGAAAGTGAAAACGGTTTTTCAAAATTCAAACTAGTTTTGTAAAAATTCAATTTCAATTAAACTTTCAAAATTCAAAAAAATTTAATCTTACACATCATGTTTATAATCTTATGAAAAACATTTTTGCTCAAGAAATTTTTCTCATTAGAGTTCTATAACTCATGGTAGTGGGGCTGAAAATCCGGAATTCTAAAAAACTGAAGTTTCGGAACAGCCGCACACCTCGGAGTAAAATCACCATAACTGGCGGCTCTAATGTCCTTTTGCCCCAAAGGTGGGGGCATTAAAAAGAGGACAGACAGATCTTTAATTTGATTTAAGAATCATTAAATTTGGATTTCGGAGCAGAGAGTTATGCCACTTTTACTGCGGGTTTTACTCCAGCTCGAAGAAAAAGAAATAATTAAAGTTTGGTCTTTTTAGGTGCGAAAAAGAATCGAGTGTAACGGAACGTTTTAGGAAGTTGTTAGAACTTTTATTTGTGTTTTATTAGCAAGGTAATAACATGGTATAAAAGAAATAACAACAATCATAAAACGATTCAAGTAAATAAAAGAAACTAGTAAGACAAGAAAACTAGTCACAAAAATTACTCGAAATTTTCTCCAACTTAAAAACACGTTTTTTAATATAAAAAATTAAAAACTTTTAGAACTGATTCTTAATAACACGTTTTAATAACATCCCAAACTCATAGAAAATAAACATGATTTTTAATTTAAAGGCAAGAGCAATAAATTAAAAAAAAAAACTAAGATAACAATTGTAACTTGTCACAAAAATAGTAAACTTTCGAAAACGATTTTCAACTCATAATTTTAAATACATGTACATGCATATCTTTGACCATAGCTCTGATACCATTTTTTGGAATTAATCTAAGGTTTAAGAAAAAGTTTAACGCTTCGGTAAGCGGCGGAATTTTAAAAATTTTCTTTTAACTAGTAAAACGTTTTTACTAACGTAGACAAAGAGCAAACACATGTAAATAAAAACTTATATGAGCATTAAAGATTACTAACCTTCTTAGAAGCTTGAACATTGAGAAGCTTTTGGAAAGTTGCAACGTTCGTCTCCCTCGCAGCACGTCTCTCTTCCTTCCTCGGCAACTCGAGCAACCACGAAAGTTTCTATCACTAAATCACTCGAGAGAAAAAGGAATTAGTGTGTGGGCACTTTTAAAGACTACGACTTAAGAACAAGTCTTAAAGTCAATGAGCTAAAACACTAGGTCAAATGAAGACCTAGGTGGCAAAACCAAAAACGAAATTGAATAGAAAGAGAGAGAGAGGAGTCGGCCAAGTCTAGAGAGAGAAGCTCTCAAATCTCTAAAACTTGGATGAATGAAATGTGAGGAATGAGGCTCCTATTTATAGGAGAGGTCTCTCCTTCAATAAGGTAGTTTCCTCTTCTGTAAAATATCACATATACATGAGCACAATATCCCTCCTTACCCACTTGAGACACACGGCCAAAAAAGCCTTCTAGAATCCTTGATTTGTTTCCTATTTTGTGCCTCCTCTAGGTTGGCCGATTTTCCTAATGCATCCACATGCAAATTTGTTTCCTCTTTTTCTTTTGGCAAGTATCTTGATACATTTATGCACAAAATATTCTCTCTTTCTCTTGGGTAGTTGGGGCCCATATGGTCTCTAGAAGGGGCTTCTAGAAGCTCCTTCATTTGTTCATGACAACATGAAAAAGGCCCATTAAGAATTTTCAATAAAATTCTTATGAAATGAAATTAATCCACAAGCTCCAATAAATCTGATTTTGGCCGAGTGATGCATGTCATCAAATGACCATGTCAAAAAAATTTATTGAAATTCATTTCATCCTATGTCTCAAAAGACAAAAATACAATTTTGACAATTTTCGTAAAACTTGTCTCGTTTTTGTTTTGACTTAGCTTCTAGTTTAACTATTCCTACTCAATGTGATTTGTGACAGTGACCTAATGGATCCAAATGAACAAAGCTTGAGCTAAACACTTGGACTCAAAAGTTCACAAACCTTTTCCAAGTTTAGCTTAGAGCCAACTGACTCCACTAAAGAGTTGACAATGAAAATCTCTCGGTTCAAATGAATTTATTTTCTACTCAAGAATTCAACCTAATTATGATGAGCGGATCCACTGAATATTATCTATGTTTACCCTTCATGAATATCATCAGCTAGTTAGAAACAATGTAATGACGAGGTGCTAACAAGTCACATTCTTTAATCCAAAAGAGTAAAGATTCAATTTGGACACTGGCCAGTTCATTTATTCACATTCCAAGGAACAAAGTATGAGGTGATATACATTGCATTTTAGCAATCTTGTACATGAATTCCATATCTATGAGAACTTCACAAAGTTACTCATGATATTCTCATAACTTAGTACTTCACCAATAGGCCATGTTCAGAATCACATAGTGAGTCCGAACTCTGACTTTCTCAAATGAGAATACGTAAGCTATGAAATGGCATGTCTCATTCCAGGATGAAGGTAAGCACGATGCAATTCATACATAGTGACTTCGAGACATAAGAGGTTAAATGGTTTGTTCTTATTTTTTCTCTAGAAGTGTACTGATCAATTCAGTACCTTCAGAAGATACCTAGAAGAACTATAGAGTCTCCAACTCTCAATGTCCTTTAACCAGACATCATAGATTCTCCTAACAATCGTACTGAGGTCAATAGTCCCTTGACCCTTGGATTGCGAATATATTGTTTTAAGCAAACCATGAAGAGTTTGTTCATGCAAATCTACATTTGTCTCGTCGTAAGTTGTTAGGTTTGTTTATGTTCTAAAGACTAATGTTTTATCATAAAGCTTTAAAAAGACAAGGAGGAATGAATGAACGTTTCAACTTTTTATTAATGCATAAGCAATTACAAGCAAGAGTCTTAATGAGATTTATTACATCAAATGTACAAAATAAAGACTACAACTTTTCTTGTGGGCACCATTGACAACTGCGTGCTGCGCCGCTCTGCGCGCGGCGAGACCCTGCCCGGGTGCGGCGCGCCCTGGGCTGCATCTTCGTGGGTTTTTCGCGACCGTCGTCCTTCCGTGTCCGTCAAGCCATTATGGGCTTCGCATCCCGGGTTTATGACACGAATGTATCTATTCGACGGGTAGGATCCGACTCGAGGTTCGTCTCGAGGGGACCGACCCCGGTCTCGACTCGAGGAGACCGACTCAGGGCTCGACTCGAGGAGTGAGGCTCGACTCGAGGAGACTGACTCAGGGCTCGACTCGAGGAGCGAGGCTCGACTCGAGGAGACGGATTCAAGGCTTGACTCGAGGAGATTGACTTAGGGCTCGACTCGAGGAGCGAGGCTCGACTCGAGGAGACTGACTCATGGCTTGACTCGAGGAGCAAGTCTCGACTAGAGGAGATTGACTCAAGTCTCGACTCGAGGAGCGAGGCTCGACTCGAGGAGATTGACTCAAGTCTTGACTCGAGGAGCGAGGCTCAACTCAAGGAGCTGATTCAAGTCTCGACTCAAGGAGCTAGGCTCGACTCAAGGAGTTAAGCTTGACTCAAGGAGCTAAGAGTCTGGACGAGGGCTTGACGGTCATCTTGTGATGGGGAGCTCGCCGCTCTTCAGGACCTCCGGCCTGACCATCGGCCCTTTGAACGACGTGTTTTTCCAGCGTCTCGGGTTTTCAAAAAATGACCGACAACATTAGCCCCCAAGTTCGTCACTCGGGAGGTTCCTGGCGAAGAACTTTATGTCTTTTCGGTTGGGTGTTTGAGGAAAATATCCTTGAAAATTCCGTCACCCAAAGAAGGTTCTTCCTTTCCCTTCTCTTCTATATTTTTTTTGAGTGACCAGATGGCGCGCGGTCCGTGCGGCGTGCCTCGTGCGCGAGGCTGGTGCGCTCGCCTGGGGGAATCCGACTTTTTTGGAGGTTTTCCTCCGTTTTCTCTCCTTGTGGGAGTAGGATTTGGACTCCAACTCCCCTAGGAGTCTATAAATAGCCCCCCCCCTCTCTCTCATTCTTCCACTTTATTTTTTCTCCTTTTCTCTACACTTTTTTTATTTTCTATCGCTTGCATTATGGATATTCCTCCCCTTTTCTCAACTGAGGATCCCGAGATTGATTTCTCTCTCTTGTTTCAGGACCCTGAACATGTAGAGGATGACGTCTTCATGGGATTGAGGGAATTTCCTTTACACGTGGAAGAGAATCCAAGTGGAATGGAGCAGTGGCTCGAAGGAGGTGAGCCGGGCGCAACCGCGCCCGTTCCTCTGCCTCAGGAGGGGTGTGTGCTGACTGGGCGTGGCACAGACGGAGGCGTCGATCACCCCGTGTCCAGGTAACCTGCCCCTCGCCTTGTGATCAACTTGGTTTGCGAGGGGGCTCGCGACAAGCCCCGCCCCGACGCGCCAAAGTCCGACATGGATTCTCATGGCATGTCGGGAGACGTTGCGGCCGCGGACGCGATGACTCCGCTAGAGTCGGTCCTCGATGAGATTGACTGCATCGACGACTTTGGTCCCGAGTCTGAAGATCCCGGAGGTGATTTAGAGACATATCCGGGGGCCGAGGGCCTCGCACCGGAGCGTCTTGAGGGGCCGCCGGCGGGTGCCGCTGCCGTGCTGGAGGGCGGAGGCCGTTCTATGGAGCCAGGGGGTGCTCAGCCTGAGACCCCTGACGTAGAGGTGATTATGTCGGCGAGGTCGCTTGCTAGGATGGAGTGGTATCCCAAGGAAGGCTTTGATGCTCCTGAGGGCTTCGATTATTTGGGGGTCGATGCTTTGAGCTCGCTCACCTACCGGACATTCATCGGTCTCAGGGAGGCATTTGCCATTCCGTCGTCCGTGGCGCTTCTCCGTCCCTTACAGGGCGACCGTCCTTTCCATCCTCGCCGTGGATTTGCCGCTGTTTTGGTCGCGCGTCGCAATTGCGGGTTGCGGTTGCCGTTCCAACCCATCATCCAGCACTCCTCGCACGATTAGGGGTGCATGCTTGACAGATGAGTCCGGCGTTTTACCGCATCGTGGCAATGTGTCACATGGAGTGGCATTGCCAGACCGAGCGGGTGATGACCGTGAGTGTCTTTCGCAATCTCATCGCGGTCTTCCCTGCGCCCGGGCAACCCAGTTTCTTCATGGCCCGCGATCGCCGGAATACTAAGCTGATCACAGACTCAGAGAAGTATAATCGAAGACCGTGGGTGTGGGTTTCGGCGGAGGCCTTTGGCGACGCGCCGCTTCGGTTTGGCCCTTTGACCGAGTTTTCTGCCGATGCGGGGGCCAATGATCTCGACTTCGTGAAGGAGATCTGGGGAATGTCGGAGGCTCGAAAGGCTATTGAACGATATCATTCGCCTGAGCTGATGGCTTCCACCGGGCCTTTGGCGACGCGCCGCTTCGGTTTGGCCCTTTGACCGAGTTTTCTGCCGATGCGGGGGCCGATGATCTCGACTTCGTGAAGGAGATCTGGGGAATGTCGGAGGCTCGGAAGGCTGTTGAAGGATTTCGTTCGCCTGAGCGGATGGCTTCCACCGGGTGATTCTCGCCCTTTCCTCCTAGCCGTGAAGACAGTCAGCGGGTGGAGAGTGCCCCTAGCGCCGCGCCATCTCCCTGGAGCAGTGGTCTTCCAGGTATTTTAACCTTCACTTTTTCTGTTTTTAACTTTTAGTCTAGGGTTTGACTTTGTTGCTTTTGTAGCCTCCTCGGCAAGGGCGAGGGCTCGGGCGCGCTTAGCGAAGGCATCTCAGGACCCGAAGTCATTGGCGGCAATCCGTTCTCGGATTCCGATTATCCGACGGAGAGCGGCCCTCGCACTTCTTTGAAGCGACCCTCTTCCTCGGCTCTTCCAGACATGTCTTCGGACTCGAAGCGCGTAAATTCGATGGTCGAGGTGGAGGCCGCAGAGATTAGAGGGGAATGTTCCATGGGCCTCGCTCAATCTTCGATGAAGATGTGGAAAAGAATCGTGGCCTCGCTCAATCTTCGATGAAGATGAGTTTCTCTTGCTTTTTTTTTTCTTGCTAGGGCCTTGTATTTTGCTGACTTGTCTTTTTGCCTTCTCAGGTGCTTGCTCGAGCAACCCGGAGCGCGAAGATCCTTCATTATCTTCTCCGACGGATGAGCCTTGCCCAAGAGGACCTTGCTCAAGCGAAGTCTCAGCTGGCCCATGCCGAGCGAGGTTCTCACTCAAAGGCAGAGTTTGCGAGTCCCCGCGAGCAGCTTCAGGAGGCTCGCGTGGAGTTGGGGGTTACCCGCGGCAAATGTGACTGTGCTTAGTCGGCCGTGGCAAAGATGGCTAAGGAGCTAACGTCGGAACGTCAGGCTCTCAAAGTGGCGACTCGATCAACAAAAGTTTTCCGAAGCGAGGTGCGGGACCTTCGACGCCAGTTGGAATCGCGTATAGAAGAAATAGGCATTCTTGAGGGCCAACTTCCAATGAGCGAAGCTGCCCGTGTTCGAGCGGAGTGTGAGCGCGACTCCTTGGCGGAGGACGTGGCTCGAGCCACCGCGGAGAAAGCTGCAGCGGAGCAGCTTGCGTCCGACCTTCATGATGATTTTGACGTCGGGGTCGAGGAGGCGAGATATGCAGCGGTGGTGGAGTGTCGGGACGCCACAGCTACTGAGAATGATTCTCGGGATTCACCTTCCACTTGTTCGACTCACTGTTCCCACCACTCGACAGGGCCGATCCTATTGGCGACGATCCCGCCGAGTGACATATTTTCCTTATTATTTTTTCTGCGCAAGTGTTTAGCGCATGCTTTCCTTTAGCTTTTTACTTTCAGCGCACTTGTTTTAGCGCTTGCTTTCTAAGTTTTTCGGGGCGGTTGCCCTTTCTTTGGTGAAACATTATTTCTCTTAATGAACGTTTTTGCTCATTTTTTTTCGTTATGGCATGTTTCGATAGGTAAGTGTTTGTGTTAATGGCCTTGCCCGTTCTTTCATCTCAGCAAGATCTCACCTCGGACGCGCCAGCCGTTTGAGTGGTGTGCTTTCCGTAAGTTTTTCGACTGCGAGTTAGCCATGCTACGTGGGCACCTTATGTGCGCCGGGTGTGTGTCCTGATCGCGCCATGTAGGCGTCTTAGGGTTGTCTCGAAGGATGACTTAGATGCGCCATGTAGGCGTCTTAGGTGCGCCATGTGGGAGTCTTAGGTGCGCCATGTAGGCATCTTAGATGCGTCTAGAGAGACGACTTGGTTGCGCCATGTAGGCGACTTAAATGCGCCATGTAGGCGTCTTAGGTGAGCCATGTAGGCGTCTTAGATGCGTCTCGAGAGACGACTTGGTTGCGCCATGTAGGCGTCTTAGGTGCGCCATGTAGGTGTCTTAGATGCGTCTCGAGAGACGACTTGGTTGCGCCATGTAGGCGTCTTAGGTGCGTCTCGAGAGACGACATGGTTGCGCCATGTAGGCGTCTTACGTGCGCCATGTTGGCGTCTTACGTGCGCCATGTAGGCGTCTTTGGTGCGTCTCGAGAGACGACTTGGTTGCGCCATGTAGGCGTCTTAGGTGCGCCATGTTGGCATCTTAGGTGCGCCACGTAGGCATCTTAGGTGCGCCATGTAGGCATCTTAGGTGTGCCATGTAGGCGTCTTAGATGCGCCATGCAGTCGTCTTAGATGTGTCTCGAGAGACGACTTGGTTGCGCCATGTAGGCGTCTTAGGTGCACCATGTAGGCGTCTTAGGAAATTTTTGGTGGAGCGTGTTCTTTTGAAGGTGTCCTTACCGTTGCTAGCCCCCCATGTTTTAGGGTTATATGTTTAGTTTATGATAACCGGAAAACTTGCACAAAACGAATTTTGAAAGGGAAAACTCGAATTTTTATTACGTTTGCGAAAAATTTAAAATCCTAAAAAATTGGCTCGCAGGCCTTATTGAAAATGGGAAATGGAAGCGGTAAAATGTCGGGAACGCTAGCTACTGGTAGTACTGCCTCAAGTGTTCCGCATTCCACGGGTGGCGGATCAGAGTTTCGTCTGTGTGCTCGATGTAGTATGTCCCGTCGTGAATGACTTTTCGTACTCTATAGGGACCTTCCCAGTTCGGGCCTAGGACACCGGAGCCTTGAACTTGCGTATTCTGGAACACTCGTCTGACTACAAGGCTTCCGACGGAAAAGGTTCGCCTTTTGATCTTGGAGTTGTAGTATCTTTCGCCCTTGCGCTTCTATGCAGCGAGGCGTCTGAATGCTTCTGACCTCATTTCGTCGATCAAATCCAACTCCAGGCGCATGGCCTCGTCGTTGTTCGCTTCGTCGAATGTATCAACTCAGAATGTGAGGATCTCGGTCCCATATGCGAGGGAGAATGGCGTTTCGCCGGTAGTGTTTCGCGTGGTTGTCCTGTAAGCCCATAGGATGAATGGCAATTCCTCGGCCCTGGCGCCTTTTCTATCTTCGAGCTTCTTTTTAAGATTGCTCTTCATATTCTTGTTGACTGCTTCGACCTGGCCAGGATGACGTGGCGATGAAAAAGTCTTGCTGATCTTTAGTTGATCGCAGATATCTCTTACTCGCGCATTATCGAACTGTGCTCCATTGTCGGTCACAATCAAGGCCGGGATACCGTGCCTACATATGATGCTTTTCTAGATGAAGTTTGTCGTGTTCGCTTCAGTTATTCTGGCAAGCGGCTCGGCCTCTACCCACTTAGTGAAGTAGTCTATGGCGATTATGGCATACTCGTATTGCCTCGGTGCTCTAGGGAGCTTTCCAATGATGTCCACGCCCCATTTAGCAAAGGGACGTGGGACGGCGATGCTGCTTAATGGGGTCGGTGGCTGTCGCGGGATTTCTGCGAAGTGTTGGCATTTGTCGCAACGCCTTGCCTATTCGCAAGCATCTTGCTGAAATGGATGATCCTGTTTCCTATAGCCAAGCGATGGCTTGTTCTAAATCAAACTGTTGTCGGTCCGTCTCGGATCGACAGAGACTAAAGCGTCACCTCGACCCATGCGACCGGTGCAAGGCCTCGAGCGGCGAAACCTTGCCTCGGCCTTTGGCCGGCCCAAACCAGTGGTCGGGCCAAAGGTCAGCCGGCCAATGGCCGGCCATATGCTCAGCCGGCCCTCCAAGGCCGGCACTCCAAGGCCGGCCCTCCATGGCCGGCACTCCCTGGCCGGCCCTCCAAGGCCGGCCCTTCTCCATGGCCGGCACTCCAAGGCCGGCCTTCCTCCATGGCCGGCCGGCTCTCCATGGCCGGCACTCCAAGGCCGGCCTTCCTCCATGGCCGGCCCTCCAAGGCCGGCCCTTCTCCATGGCCGGCACTCCAAGGCCGGCCTTCCTCCATGGCCGGCCGGCTCTCCATGGCCGGCACTCCAAGGCCGGCCCTCCTCCATGGCCGGCCCTCCATGGCCGGCACTCCAAGGCCGGCCTTCCTCCATGGCCGGCCGGCCCTCCATGTCCGGCACTCCAAGGCCGGCCCTCCTCCAAGGCCGGCCCTCCTCCATGGCCGGCTCTCCATGGCCGGCCCTCCTCCAAGGCCGGCCCAACCTTGCTCACTCGGCCAAGGGGTCTTCAAACCACCCCTTGGCTGCCTATAAATACAAGGGTCCTTCCCTTGACCCAGGTAATCCATTCTTGAGTACTGAAACGCTGCCGAACTCGTACCTCGCTCGTTTCTCTCAAACTTTGGCCTCTAAACACCCCTAAAACCTCTATAGTCCACCTCAATCACACTAATGTTGAGCGTCGGAGAGGTAAACAGGGGCACCCCCCTTGTTTCCCCTTTGTAGTTCACGTGTTCTCTACTCCTCTTCAGGTACTTTGACGAACTCAAGGGACATCCACAGCTAAGGGACGACCCGGGACACCGGGTCCGACACGCTCGAGTCAAGACGAGACCACTCGGTCCGGCCTTGGGTCTAACCGTCTTTGGCTCCTAAATAGTTGTCCGAAAAATTGCGACAACATTTTGGCGCTAGAAGGAGGGGACCACCGACCTTAGCACGCTCTCCCTTCCATTCCACACTTTCACCGCCCCTACGACTCTCGAGAGATGAGTCACCTACCCACTACCTCCGCGGGTACCCGAGCGACGAGCTCGAGGTACGGTCTCCGACTCCTCGCGCACCGTCTTGATGGGCAACCTCGCGATAGCGAGAGCCAGCCCCAAGACCCGGTGAACGACCCCGAGGCCGAGCTCCGAGAGGACACGGCCCGGCGGCTCGCGGAGCTCCTCGACCGTCCCGGCGTTGACAGCTCCCTCATCGCCGGTCTCCTCGGCTACGACGTCGAGGATCGATCTGCTCAAGATTACTCCGACCCCGAATACGTGGAGGAGTCGAGGACCGACGAGGCCATCCCTAGCCTCGCTCAAGCGCGACCCGAGAGGGCCAACGGTGCGTTGGCCGATCCTTTGTACCCGGCGCGACAACAGGCACGGTCACAGTCCCGGGGACTCGCCCCTTCGGTTTCAAGAGGTGGCCGGACACGGCCCCTCGCCGAGGAGAGAGCGACTCTGGTCGACGATGGAGCCGATAGCCGAAGCGCTCGCCGGACGACCCGACCAAGGGCGACCTCGCCTCGTCGTGCGCCAAGTGTGGACCTGAGAGAGCGTTTGACGGCGCAGAGAATCTCCCGAGGGGAGGATCTCCGCCAAAGGCTAAATTCTCGAAGGGACGCGCTCCCCGCCGCAACTCTTGGCCGGCCTCAGGCCAATGTCATGGACCAAGCATCCAACGAACGCCAACCGGTGACTCCCGTGGCCCCGACGGTCGGCCCTGCTAACGGGCTTGACGTGGTCACGATGATTCAGAGCCTCCAGAATCAAATCATCGAGATGAGGGAGTCTGGGAGGCAAAGGCCGTACAGAGGGATCGAGGAATCATACTCTCCCTTCGCCGCACAGGTCCTCGCGCAGCCATGCGTGGGAAACTTTAAGTTACCGTCCATTCCCCCCTATGATGGACGTACGGACCCCCACTTCCACGTCCAACACTATGAGACGTGGATGACGATGCAAGGGCAGACGGACGCCACCCTCTGCCAAGCCTTCAGCCTGACCCTCACAGGGTCGGGCTTTGAGTGGTTCCAAAGTTTGAGGCCTGGAAGCATCCCGTCCTTCAGGGTCTTGCGAGAGGCTTTCCTCGCTCGCTTTGCCACGCTTGTGGCACAAAAGAAATCGAAGACCCACCTCCTCTCCATTCGGCAGGGGAGAGGTGAGACATTGAGACAATACCTCGCTCGCTTCACCGAGGAGTCTCACAAAGTCGAGGGCTTCGACGACAAGGACGCCATCACGGCGATCACCGAGGGAGTTCGCACGAGCGACTTCCTCAAGTCCATTGTCGGGCAAGTCCCGCGAGACATGGCGGAGCTGATGACGAGAGCCCGCACACATATGGGAATCGAGGACTATCTCGATGGCCGCGATGGCCGAAAGTCAGGAGGACAAGGTAGTCGCCACCGTGAAGAACAGGACGAAGATCGCCCCGACCCTCAAAGCAAGAGGAGCAAGGGAGGCCGGGCCCCTAACGGTCGCCCCCTCTCCGGTCCAAGATCGTCGCACGTTGATAGCTTCCGAGCGTCATCAACGTACACCCCTCTGAACACTCCGCAAGAGCGGATCCTAGCTCTGCACCGCGACAAGCTAGGAAGTCCGGCTCCTCTGGCGAAGGATCCCGCGAAGAGGGATCGGAACAAGTTCTGTGAGTACCACCAGGATCACGGGCATCTGACGTCCGAGTGCTATCATCTTAGGCGTCAGATCGAGGCCCTGATTCAGGATGGGAAATTAAAAGAGTATGTCCTGAGAACGGTCGGGGCGGCCACGATGCACGAAGGCCATCCGCGGCAGGGAAGGAAGGGTCCGGCGACGGTGACTGTCACGGACCAGGCAGCGATTGAAGAACCGGAGAGCTCACAGCTGCATGTCGTGGGCTAAGCCCGTCCCCTTTTCTCATTATGTCATTTTATTTCCGGTTTTAAGACAATCTCGAATTTCAATAAGGCCAATGGCCCAGGGATGTAATTTTTGACTATTTATGCATGGTAATTAGATTACATTTCACCTCGAAGTCTTTATCTTGTTGCATTATAATTCCTAGTCTCCTCTACGAGTACACGAGAAACTCGGGGGGCTAATGGGAAACAATGCTCAACGAAACTAGGGCTCGCTCGCTCAAAAAAAAAGAAAAAAAAAAAGACGTGCAAATCGATTATGCCTTCGTTGGCAAATCGAGAACATAAGACGCGCACAACAAAACAAAGACGTGCAAATCGATTATGCCTTCGTTGGCAAATCGAGAACATAAGACGCGCACAACAAAACAAAGATGTGCAAATCGATTATGCCTTCGTTGGCAAATCGAGAACATAAGACGCGCACAACACAACAAAGACGTGCAAATCGATTATGCCTTCGTTGGCAAATCGAGAACATAAGACGCGCACAAAACAACAAAGACGTGCAAATCGATTATGCCTTCGTTGGCAAATCGAGAAAACAAGACGCGCACAAACCAACAAAGACGCGCAAATCGATTATGCCTTCGTTGGCAAATCGAGAAAACAAGACGCGCACAATATAAAAAATACGCGCAAATCGATTATGCCTTCGATGGCAAATCGAGAACATAAGACGCGCACAATACAAAAAAGACACGCAAATCGATTATGCCTTCGTTGGCAAATCGAGAAAACAAGACGCGCATAAAACCAAGAAGACATGCTAATCGATTATGCCTTCGTTGGCAAATCGAGAAAACAAGACGCGCAAGACAAAAGAGACGTGCAAATCGATCATGCCTTCATTGGCAAGTCGAGAAAACAAGACGCGCACAACGCAATAAAGCCGTGCTAATCGATCACGCCCTCACTGGTAGATCGAGAAAATAAGCCGCGCACGATCAACCCGAAACAATAAGTCGTCCCTCGCGACGCCCAAAGGCCATCCCTCATGACGCAAACCCGAGAGCATTCATCCCGCATCCGTATAAAGAGTAGATTTTGAGTTTCCACTCGATCTACGCTCGACCGGAAACTCGGGGGGCTAATGTTGTCGGTCCGTCTCGGATCGACAGAGACTAAAGCGTCACCTCGACCCATGCGACCGGTGCAAGGCCTCGAGCGGCGAAACCTTGCCTCGGCCTTTGGCCGGCCCAAACCAGTGGTCGGGCCAAAGGTCAGCCGGCCAATGGCCAACCATATGCTCAGCCGGCCCTCCAAGGCCGGAACTCCAAGGCCGGCCCTCCATGGCCGGCACTCCCTGGCCGGCCCTCCAAGGCCGGCCCTTCTTCATGGCCGGCACTCCAAGGCCGGCCTTCCTCCATGGCCGGCCGGCTCTCCATGGCCGGCACTCCAAGGCCGGCCCTCCTCCAAGGCCGGCCCTCCTCCATGGCCGGCTCTCCATGGCCGGCCCTCCTCTAAGGCCGGCCCAACCTTGCTCACTCGGCCAAGGGGTCTTCAAACCACCCCTTGGCTGCCTATAAATACAAGGGTCCTTCCCTTGACCCAGGTAATCCATTCTTGAGTACTGAAACGCTGCCGAACTCGTACCTCGCTCGTTTCTCTCAAGCTTTGGCCTCTAAACACCCCTAAAACCTCTATAGTCCACCTCAATCACACTAATGTTGAGCGTCGGAGAGGTAAACAGGGGCACCCCCCTGTTTCCCCTTTGTAGTTCACGTGTTCTCTACTCCTCTTCAGGTACTTTGACGAACTCAAGGGACATCCACAGCTAAGGGACGACCCGGGACACCGGGTCCGACACGCTCGAGTCAAGACGAGACCACTTGGTCCGGCCTTGGGTCTAACCGTCTTTGGCTCCTAAATAGTTGTCCGAAAAACTGCGACAACACAAACCTTTGGCTTGACGCCATGAAAGTTGAGATGCACTCGATGTATGTCAACAAAGTCTGGAAACTTGTAGACCTTCCTGAAGGGATTAAACCCGTAGGGTGTAAGTGGATATACAAGAAGAAAAGGGGTCCTGATGGGAACGTCGAGACATTCAAAGCACGACTTGTGGAGAAGGGTTATACCCAACAAGAAGGGATTGACTATGAAGAAACCTTCTCGCCAGTCCCGATGCTTAAATCCATCCACCTACTCCTATCCATAGCTGCAGCTCTCGACTATGAGATCTGGCAAATGGATGTCAAGACAGCCTTCCTGAATGGCAATCTTGATGAGCGTATTTACATGGCTCAACCAGACGGTTTCTTGGAAGAAGGTCAAGAGACCATGGTTTGTGAGTTGCTTAAGTCCATTTATGGATTAAAGCAAGCATCTAGGTCATGGAATATTAGATTCGATGAAACTGTGAAGAGCTTCGGCTTTGAACAGTCAATAGATGAGCCTTATGTTTACAAGTTAATACACGAAGACAAATTTGTGTTTCTGGTACTATATGTTGATGATATATTACTCATTGGTAATGACGTGGGTAAGTTATCTGAGGTTAAGGTCTGTATGGCAAAGCAATTCGATACATGTTGGAATCGATCTAGGGTTTATGAAAATAATTAACGCTTCGGCAAGCGGTGGAATTTTAAAAATTTTCTTTTACAAGTAAAAACAGTTTTTTACTAACCTAGACAAAGAGCAAGTACATGTAAATAAAAACTATTATGAGCATAGAAGTTTACTAACTGTTACCGGTCCATCTCGGCCCGGTAGAGCAGCGACGACTGCGATAGCGACCACCCCGGGACTCTCCAGCTCCATGGCCGACCTCCGGCCTCATGAGCTCGGCCTCCAGCTCCATGGCCGACCTTCGGCCTCATGAGCTCGGCCTCTAGCTCCATGGCCGACCTCCGACCTCATGAGCTCGGCCTCCAGCTCCATGGCCGACCTCCGGCCTCATGAGCTCGGCCTCCAGCTCCATGGCCGACCTCCGGCCTAATGAGCTCGGCCTCTGGCTCCAGTGGCCGAGTGAACTTCCAGCAGTTCACTCGGCCATTGGCCGAGTGAACCTTTCAACCGGCCATGCAGTTCACTCGGCCAATGGCCGAGTGAACCTCAGCCGGCCCAAGCTTTTCACTCGGCCAATGGCCGAGTGAACCTCACCACCATGTTCACTCGGCCATTGGCCGACCCAACCATTCAGGGGGTCAATGGCCGACTCAAGCATGCTCACTCGGCCAAGGGGTCTTCAAACCACCTCTTTTTATTAATGAATAAGCAATTACAAGCAAGAGTCTTCACGAGACTTTATTACATCAAATGTAGAATATAAAGATAACAACTCTTCTTGTGGGCACCATTGACAACAATATGAAGGATCTAGGAGAAGCCGTGTACATTCTGGGGATCCGAATCTTTCGAGATAGGAAAAACCGGACTCTGTCGCTCTCTCAAGGATCTTATATTGATAAGGTGATGGATCGCTTCTCGATGCAAGACTCCAAGAAGGGCCAAACACCCTTTAGGCATGGAGTTTCACTCTCTAAGCACCAGTCTCCCAAGACTGCACAAGAGATTGAAGATATGAGGAAGATTCCTTACGCCTCTGCCGTAGGAAGCCTCATGTATGCTATGCTTTGCACTAGACCTGACATCTGTTTCGCCGTTGGCGTAGTTAGCCGTTTCCAATCCAACCCTGGACCCGAGCACTGGATTGCTGTTATGCATGTTCTTAAGTATATTCGAAGAATTAGGAACTTGATGCTTGCATACTCAGGTACTGACCTGACTATGATGGGATATACCGACTCCGATTTTCAAGCGGACAATGATTCTAGGAAATCCACTTCGGGATCTGTCGTGGAGCTGTCGTGTGGAGGAGTATTAAGCAATCTTGCATTGCTGACTCCACAATGGAAGCAGAATATTTGGCTGCTTGTGAAGCATCCAAAGAGGCTGTATGGCTTAGAAAATTCCTTAAGTATTTGGAAGTTGTTCCAAACGTCGACGAGCCCATGACCCTTTACTGTGATAATAGTGGGGCTGTCGCTAACTCAAAGGAACGTCAAAGCCATAAGCGCTCTAAGCATATTGAGAGGAAATACCATTTGATTTGAGAGATCGTGCAGCGCGGAGACGTGGAAGTGAAGAAGATCTCAACGGTGGACAACCTAGCAGATCCATTCACCAAGGCCCTAGCGAACAAGGTCTTCGACCAACATCGAGAGGGATTATGCATGAAGGACTACACACATCTTCTTTGAGTCAAGTGGGACTTTGTTGTCAATGGTGCCCACAAGAAGAGTTGTAGTCTTTATTTTATACATTTGATGTAATAACGTCTCACGAAGACTCTTGGTTGTAATTGCTTTCTCATTAATAAAAAGTTGAAACGTTCATTCATTCTTCCTTGTGTGCTTGAAGCTTTATGATAAACTCTTACGAAGACACAAATGTAGATTTGCATGAATAAACTCTTCGTAGTTTGCTTAAATCGATATATTCACAATCTAAGGGTCAAATGACTATTGACCTCAGTATGATTGTTAGAAGAATCTATGATGTCTGGTTATGAGGCATTGAGAGTTGGAGACTCTATAATTCTTCTAGGTATCTTCCGAAGGTACTGAATTGACCAGTGAGGAAACAATTGTTGTCAATGGTGCCCACAAGAAGAGTTGTAGTGTGTATTTATGTACATTTGATGTCATATAGTCTTACGAAGACTCTTGCTTGTAATTGCTTATTCATTAATAAAAAGTTGAAACGTTCATTCAATCTTCCTTGTTTGAAGCTTTATGATAAAAACCTTAGTCTTTAGTCCATAAACAAACTAAACAACTTACGAAGAGACAAATGTAGATTTGCATGAACAAACTCTTCGTAGTTTGCTTAAAACGATATATTCGCAATCTTAGGGTCAAAGGACTATTGACCTCAGTACGATTGTTAGAAGAATCTACGATGTCTGGTTATGAGGCATTGAGAGTTGGAGACTCTATAGTTCTTCTAGGTATCTTCCGAAGGTACTGAATTGACCAGTGCACTTCTAGAGACAAGATAAGAACAAACCATTTAACCTCTTATGTCTCGAAGTCACTACGTATGAATTGCATCGTGCTTACCTTAATCCTGAAATGAGACATGTCATTTCACACCTTAGTATTCTCATTTAAGAAAGTCAGAGTTTGGACTCACTATGTGATTCCGAACAGGGCCTATTTGTGAAGTACTAAGTTGTGAGAATGTCATGAGTAACTTTGTGAAGTTCTCATAGATATGGAATTCATGTAAAAGATTCTGAAATGCAATGTATATCACCTCATTCTTTGTTCCTTGGAGTGTGAATAAATGAACTGGCCAGTGTCCAAATTGAGTCCTGACTCTTTTGGATGAAACAATGTGACTTGTTAGCTCCTCGTCAATACATTGTTTCTAACTTATTCACAAGCGACAAAGGAGTTGAGGAAATAACAGCTAGAAGGGTAAAATGGTAATTTTGTAAATCCCGAGTAGCTGATGATATTCATGAAGGGTAAACACTGATAATATTCTGTGGATCCGCTCATTACAATTAGGTTGAATTCTTGAGTAGAAAATAAATTCATTTGAACCGAGAGATTTTCAGTGTCAACTCTTTAGTTGAGTCAGTTGGCATTAAGCTAAACTTGGAAAAGGTTTGTGAACCTTTGAGTCCAAGTGTTTAGCTCAAGCTTTGTTCATTTGGGTCCATGAGGTCACTGTCACGAATCACATCGAGTAGGAATAGTTAAACTGGAAGCTAAGTAAAAAAAAACGAAAATTGTCAAAACGGTATTTTTGTCTTTTGAGACATAGGATGAAATGAATGTCAATAAATTTTTTGACATGGTCATTTGATGACAAGTAACACTCGGCCATAATATGATTAATTGGGCTTTGTGGATTAATTTCATTTAATAAGAATTTTATTGAAAATTCTTAATGGGCCTTTCTCATATTGTCATGAACAAATGAAGAAGCTTCTAGAAGCTCCTTCTAGATGAGAAATAGGCGCCCATAATACCCAAAGAAAGAGAGAATATTTTGTGCATAAATATATCAAGATACTTGCCAAAAGAAAAAGAGGAAACAAATTTGCATATGGATGCATTAGGGAAATCAGCCAACTAGAGAATGGAACAAAATAGGAAACAAATCCAAGCCTTTAATGGCACGAGTTGGGCGCCCAACATGGGTAAAAAGGAAACTAGTTTTTTGCTCATGAATATGTGATATTTTGTAGAAGAGGAAACTACCTTATTGAAGGTAATCCCTCTCCTATAAATATGGCCCTCATTCTCATTGTTTTCTCATTCCAAAAGTTTTAGAGATTGAGAGTTTCTCTCTCTAGACTTGGCCGATCCTCTCTCTCCCTCTCTCTTCAATTTCGTTTTATTGTTTTGGCACCTAGGTCCTCATTTGACCTAGAGTTTAGCTCTGCGAATTCAAGACTCGTTCTTAAGTCGTAGTGTTTAAAAGTGCCCACTCAGTGATTCCTTTTATTTCGAGTGATTTAGTGATAGAAACTATCGTGGTTGCTCGAGTTGCCGAGGAAAGAAAGAGAGACGTGCTGCGAGGAGACGAGCGTTGCAACTTTCCAAAAGCTTCTCAAAGTTCAAGCTTCAAGAAAGGTTAGTAAACTTCTTAGCTCATAATAGTTTTTATTTATATGTACTTGCTCCTTGTCTAGGTTAGTAAAAAACTCTTTTTACTTGAAAAGAAAATTTTTAAAATTCCACCGCTTTGCGAAGCGTTAAACTTTTGCTTAAACCCTAGATCAATTCCAACAAATGGTATCAGAGCTATGGTCAAAGATATGCATGTACATGTATTTAAAAATTATGAGCTTGAAAATCGTTTTCGAAAGTTTACTAATTTTGTGACAAGTTAGAATTGTTATCTTAGATTTTTTTTTTAATTTATTGCTCTTGCCTTTAAATTAAATATCATGTTGTTTTTCTATGAGTTTGGGATGTTATTAAAACACATTAGAATCAGTTCTAAAAGTTTTTAATTTTTTATATTGAAAAACGTGTTTTAAAGGTTTGAGAAATTTCGAGTAAAATTTTGTGACTAGTTTTCTTGTCTTACTAGTTTCTTATTTTTACTTGAATCGTTTTATGCTTGTTGTTATTTATTTTATACCATGTTATTACCTTGCTAATAAAACACAAAATAAAAGCTTTAACAACATCCTAAAACGTTCCGTTACACTCGATTCTTTTTCGCACCTAAAAAGGACCAAGCTTTAATTATTTCTTTTTCTTCGAGCTGGAGTAAAACCTGCAGTAAAAGTGGCATAACTCTCTGTTCAGAAATCGAAATTTCAGGATTTATGAATCAAATTAAAGCTCTGTCTGTCCTCTATCCAATGCCACTGGTTTCAGGTCAAAAGGACATCGGAGCCGCCACTTATGGTGATTTTACTCCGAGGTGTGCGGCTGTTCCGAAACTTCAGTTTTTTAGAATTCCGGATTTTCAGCCCCACTACCATGAGTTATAGAACCCTAATGAGAAAAATTTCTTGAGCAAAAATGTTTTTCATAAGATTATAAACATGATGTGTAAGATTAAATTTTTTTGATTTTTGAAAGTTTAATTGAAATTGAATTTTTACAAAACTAGTTTGAATTTTGAAAAACCGTTTTCACTTTCAAACTTGAAAAATATTTTGTCATCCAAATCAAATAAATTTTCAAAATGTTTTTGTCACGACCCGCGAGCCTTAGCTCGCCCGCGAGCCGCGGCAGATTTCTCCGTATCTTACTTGACATAAATAAAATTCATAAAAACTTTGGTGGAAGCGCTTCCTGAAAACATTTTTTAGAAAAACTTTTAAAATATTTACATAAACGTCTCAAAAATATGGGCGAATTTTTCGTTTTTCTTAAAACATACTATTTAAAACTTTACAAACAAAAGACTCGTCTTTTAAAAACAAAATAGACTCATTCGCCCTTGACTTAGCCACAGGTCGGCAGCCGTACATACACACGCCTACTTACTTACCGGTTTCGCTGATGCTCTGCTCAGTCTTCTTTGGCCTTTCCTTTATCTACAATATCAAGATAATAACTGTGAGTCGAAAGACTCAGTAAGCGGATATCTACATATCTAATGCACAATGCATATAACACATAAACAATACATAACATGAGATCATATCTTTTCATAACTTGCGGAAGTATCGGCTTAGGTCCCGATAAATCCACCTTACTTGAGAATCAATCGGCTTAGGTCCCGATAGATTCATCCTGCTTAGGAATCACTCAGCTTAGGTCCCGAGAGATTCCTCTTACTTAAGAATTCACCAGCTTAGGTCCCGGTGATTCACATCATAAACATACTTGCTTTAATCATAACTATGGAATTACCAGCTTAGGTCCCGGTAACTCCTCTTACTTGAGAATATGCCAGCTTAGGTCCCGGCAATTCCCATCATACAATACATTTCCTGCTCGGGATCCCTTAATGATATCCGCACGACACATGTCTTATTGGCGCCAGACAGGAGGGTGCACAGTCTCCTGCCTAATCCCCATGTGGTACCAGCACGAAGCATAATAGGTACCTGCTAACAAGGGGTATATGTCGGAGGCGGTATCATTCTGTGTTTTCCCTTTAATTAACTTAACATGAGAGACTGCTTAATTCGGGTTTAATCCCGATCTTAACATATATTCTTTTCGCTTATTAACTCGTGAATTATAAGATCTTGAGATGCGACTCCCAAAGATCCTATCATAATATTCTCGCTTTTGAATACGAGTCTTAACTTCAGTCTCTCATAATACAGTTAACTAGGACTGGATCTCTGGAAGGTGGCTAACTAAACACATAGCAAAGGCTCGGGTTCCTAGTTACCTCTAGCCATTTTTGTTAGCCGGACTAATTCCGTTTCCCAATTCGTTAGCGGCTTAAAGCCCTTAATCTTGATAGTGAATTGTCTTTTGGTTTATCTTACTCTTGCTTACTAGAAAGCATATAGAAAATGCACGTACAATATATGTATATATATAAAGATATATATAATATTTCTTGATATTGTAGGTACCTATAATCCACTTACCCGGATAACGATTCTTTCGAATCCTGAGATCTTCTCTTCCAGATAAAAGGGTTCTTCTTAACTTCACGTATAACCCAGTCCTCGTAAGCTTCTCCTGCTAATCCTTATAGCAATCTGGACGTATCTATGGAAGAGAAAGATCGAACATTGAGCATACTCAGTATCTCGTCCATTGATCTACTAACGTACACACTTCTACTAAAAGAAAGCTCATAAGGAACGTATTCAAAACGTCCTCCTAGTCACGCTACTCAGAGCGTCTAAAAAAACAAACATCAGGGAATACATGACAGAACAGAGACTAAAAAGAATCGACGCCTAAGAACAAGGCCTTAACAACTTCCCTGATCTAGGCTAAGAAACGCCCCGCTATTCGACCACCTATTCTTTTGACGGGACAAAACCCATTGCTTAGGATAGGTTCCCGAAGGTCGAAACTAAAAGAAAAGAACGTATAAAGAAACTCTTACTAACAATCTATAGAATACGTAAGTTATATGAAAATAACTCAAACCGACACTTCTCAAATGTGGTTTAGAAAATATTCTATGACTTGTCTCTTTTTATTGACAAGTTATAACGTTTGAGAACGTAAATAAAACATTTCTCGTTGATATTCTTTTTCCAAATTAAAAGAGTCGAGCTTATAGTCGAACTCGATTTTTAATACATAATTAAGATAAATATACTAAATAATTACGTGAATAATCAACGAGTTTAATAATGATACATATTAATTATTTTTTTTTAACAACTTACATAAAACGAGCTCGATTATAAAACATACATATTGATATTATATCGCAACTCTCATAATCTAGAACGACCCAACAAAAATAATTATAGGTTCGCACTAGCACGAGTCGAGACTCGGGAAATTTCTCGACTTTCTAACACTAAACCGAGACTTCGCGAGTTTCCGAACGAAACCCGACAGCCGTGAACAGCCCCCCGAGAGCCGCCACAAAGTCGCTGCCGTTCCCGACCCAACAGCTCGTCCCAACCGAGCCGATGAACCTCGCTGACCAGCCCCGCTCCTTCGTCACTCGCGCAACAGCTCTGCCAACCTTCGGACAGCCTCTTCGCCATCCCGAGCCGCTGCCCCGAGACCTGTTCAGCCCACCTAAAACGAGCCTAGACTCTCAACATATATAACTCACACGCACTCCAACGAAACAACCGTTAACTCCTATTCTCAACTAGAAAAAACAAAATCAATTCAAATCCAACATCACACGGCCAAAACAGACCCACACCAAACCAGATTAGCGATCAACACATCCACACACGCACGGCCAGCCCTAAACCAGAGAATTCCATACTAAAATGGGGCTTGACTAAGCAAATATTCAAATATCGAATCCAAACCAAGAGATAACCCGGAAACAACACTAATCCATGCCATGATTAAACAAAAACACTCAGAGAGAAAAGCCCCAAATTCCAAAATTCAAACCCTAGAATCCGGATTCCAAAATTAGGGGAACCAAAAATCTAACCTTAATTCCGTGAAATCTCTTCTCTCCGGTGCTCGTTCCTTCTGTTTCCGGTGATTTCTCTCGGTCCGGTCTCCTCGGCGTGCTCGCGGCGGCGCTGGTTCCTTCTCGGCCGCGCGTGGGTTGCGCTCGGGCTCGGTGGCTGGCTGGATGGCGCGCGCACAGGCTGGTGCTGGTAGTCGCGCGTCCTCTCCTTCTCAGTCTCGCTCTCTCGCTCTCTTCTCTCTTTCTCGGCCTTTCTCTTCCCCGAGCTCTCTCTCTCTCCCGCTCAGTTTTCTTCTGCTTCTTCTTTTCTCTTCTTTTCCTTTCTTTTTTTTTTTCTGGTTTGCCGACTCTTTTCTTCTTCACTCGGCCAAGTGATACTTATCACTTTGTGAAGAAGATGAGTCATAGATGACGTGGCAAGCTAGGAAGAAAACATCTTATTTACAATCCAAACTCTTTTCCTTGTTTTCTTTCAAATGGGTCCCATAAAAATTGTTACAACCACGTCCTTTCATACAATTATTTAATTAAATCCATAACCGAACGGATTATAATTATATGATTCGAACCGAAAATTTTCTCGTTCGTTCTCGATTAATTAAAATATATTTAAGGATTCTCGGAATTAATTCTCTTCCTTGAGAATTTGTTTCTTAAATTAATTTCCGGAATGTCTCTTCGGAAATAATTTATTAATCGAGTTAAGCTCGATAATTCCTTTATTTATTCCGAGATTTTCCATAACCTTAACATATTTAAAATTAATTCGATAAATCCATTGAAATATAACCCACTCGATAATTTAGTTGTAACAACGGAAACTCGCTTATTATCTCCAAATACGAGTGACGCAGAAACTTGTCCTTACAGTTTTCAAAACTATATCTATATCACATATGTTCAAAATCTATATGCTCTTGAAAATTTGAGTGGGAGGTCTCCTTGTAGACAAGCCGAAAAATAAAAAGATGTGTAATCTCAAACTTTCAAGTGTTCGAGTGAGTTGATGTTTACACTTCCCTCACGCACTTTCCCAAAATAGAAAATAGGAAAAGATCGAGTATGTACCTTGTGCCTTTATGCACTAATACTGCTCTGAAGATGAATATCTAGGATTCTCTTCTAGTTGTCCGCTCTATCGCTCTATAACTAGCAAAACCGTTTCCGAACTTATAAGAGTCGATGTACCAACTCCAAAAACTAAGTGGGAGGGTTATACTCGACCCACGATCTCCAACACTAATGAAAAGTGTAATTGTCGCCAGACTAAGAGTCACCCTCGTGGCCCTCTCTTAAATGAGAGTACTCAAGGGCGCTTTGCACTGATCATTGCTCAATGAGCTAAGTCCGAGAGTGAGACTATGAGACAAGACCTCCCCTCGGCGGATTGTTTTTCAAAGTCGATCTCTTGGACTAAGTGGTTGGTTACACACTTAGACTCAATCCCTAGTAATCCTCCCTCGAGGCCCTGCGAAAGGATGTGAGTGATCAAACCAATTTACAAGGTGGCTAGTCAAAAATGGTGTATTGACATCTTGGCTAAGCATTAATGATGTGTCATTTACTTATAAATGGAGATTTTTTGCGGCCTTCCCTCGAAGGAGTAAATTATCGTTTGGTTTATAACACCTTTGGATTTTATCAAAGTCTTAAATAAAACTTAAATCCTAAACGAAAGACTAATCATAAACTTGTTTCAACTTATATAGGCAACATGTCTCTCAACCTTCTCTCGTTCATCCTTTCCTCGAACAAACTCGAAAACAAAAACTACGTAGATTCGAAACATAACACCTCGACATAATCCATACCAAGCACAAATGGGTACTCACCACCCCGTGTCCTCCTCTAACGAATAATGATTCAACTGAAGAGGACAAAGACGCCTTGGCGGCCTGGCTCTGCTCCGATGAGATTGTGAGGTGCTACATCTTAGCATCAATGAACAATGTGTTGCAACAACAACATCGTGACATCGAGACCGCCGCCGAAATGCTCATCAATCTCCATGAGATGTTTGGAGGGCAAAGGCGTCAAGCAAGGCAAAAAGTAGTCCGACAGTTTATGAACTGTCATATGAAGGCTAGGACTCCTGTTGGAGACTTTATGATATTGATCATTAGTCATCTGAGTAAAATGGAAATCCTAGGATCTGAGATTGATGGGAAGAATGTCATAGATGTGATCTTAGAAACTCTCCCCGCATCTCTTGATACCTCCAAAATGAACTACTCCATTAACAAGCTAGAGTACACTGTAACCAAGCTTATGGAGGAACTTCACACTGTTGTAGGTTTCACTAAGAGAAAGAGGAATCAAGGAGAGACACATGCTACTGAGCACAAAGCCTCCGCTTCTAGAACTGAGAAGGCACCTTACAAGGCCGATAAAAAGAACTGTCCTGCCTATCTCAAAGCAAAGGAACATAGTATTGTACTAGTTACCGAAGCATGCTTAGTAGCTGATAATGTATCAACGTGGATTCTTGACTCCGCTGCTACTAACCATATTTGTTGTTCCTTGAATGGTTTCTAGAAAACCAAAAGCTTAGAGGAAGGCGAGTTCTGTTTCAAATGGGGTGATGGGAGCCTGGTGTCTGCGAAGGCTGTGGGATCCGTGATGCTGTCTTTTGAAGACCGCACTTTAAACTTGAATAATGTTTATTTTGTTCCTACCTTTAGGAAGAACTTAATATCCGTTGCTCGTCTTCTTGAGCAAGATTATTGTTTAAAGTTCATTAAGAATGGAATTCGTATTTCATTTCCTGATAATTCTTTTTTCAGTGATGCATGTATGAAGAATGCTCTTTTCTACATCTATCCCACTCAACCCTCTCTTTTAGACACCGAAATAGATAACGATCTAGTTAGGGACCCAAAGAGGATCAAACTTTCTGAATCCTCCGATCTAGCAAAATCAACATACCTCTTGCAATTAAGACTTGGTCATATCAGTCTAGATAGGATTAAGAGACTTGTGAGGGATGGTCCACTCCAAGCCTCTGCAATAGGTTCACTACCTACTTGTGAATCCTGCATAGAAGGAAAAATGACCAAGCGACCTTTCTCTGATAAGGGTCGAAGAGCCACTGAGCTGCTGGAACTAGTACATTCTGATGTATGTTGTTCGCTCAGTCAACACGCACGTGGTGGATACGAATACTTCGTTACATTCACTGATGATTACTCGCGATATGGTTTTGTCTATTTGCTCAAACACAAATCCGAGACTTTTAACGTATTTAAAGTCTTTAGGGCTTTAGTGGAAAAGCAAACTGGCAAAGTGATCAAAACCCTTCGATCTGATCGAGATGGTGAGTATATGTCTGGAGAGTTCGATGAGTTTCTTAAAGAAGAAGGTATCGCTTCTCAGCTTACCGCACCTGGCACACCTCAACAAAACGGAGTGTCAGAGAGAAGGAACCGAACTGTTATGGAGATGGTTAGATCAATGATGAGTTACTCATCACTCCCTCTTTCCTTTTGGGGATATGCCCTCGAAACAGCCGCTTACATTCTGAACCAAGTTCCGTCCAAAACGGTTCCTGGTACTCCTTATGAACGATGGACTGGCCGCAAAGTGAATCTTGGCCGCATCAAAATTTGGGGTTGCCCTGCACACGTGCTGAGGCAAAAGACTAGCAAGTTGGCTAGTAGATCAGAATTGTTCTTGTTTGTGGGATATCCAAAGGAGACCAACGGTTTCATCTTCTACAGTCCCGAGGACGATAAGACTTTCGTTAGCATGAATGCTCGTTTCCTTGAGGAGGACTTTATGACAGATGCAAAACCTAGAAGCAAAATTGTGCTTGAAGAAAAGTTGGGTGAGGAAGCTTCTACCTCATCTGTAAGAACTGGTCTTACCCCAACTGAAACACAACCTAACTAATCAGAATCTCGTCAAGTTGTACTTCGACGTAGTGGGAGGGCTACTCAAAAGCCTGACAGGTACATGTCTTATGGAGACTCTCTTGTAGCCGTCTCTGACATGGATGATCCTGTTTCCTATAGCCAAACGATGGCTTGTTATGAATCAAACCTTTGGCTTGACGCCATGAAAGTTTAAATGCACTCTATGTATGTCAACAAAGTCTGGAAACTTGTAGACCTTCCTGAAGGGATTAAACCCGTAGGGTGTAAGTGGATATACAAGAAGAAAATGGGTCCTGATGGGAACGTCGAGACGTTCAAAGCACGACTTGTGGCGAAGGGTTATACCCAACAGGAAGGGATTGACTATGAAGAAACCTTCTCGCCAGTCGCGATGCTTAAATCCATCCGCATACTCCTATCCATAGCTGCAGCTCTCGACTATGAGATCTGGCAAATGGATGTCAAGACCAAGTTTTGTGAGTTACTTAAGTCCATTTATAGACTCAAGCAAGCATCTAGGTCATGGAATATTAGATTCGATGAAACTGTGAAAAGCTTCGGCTTTGAACAGTCAATAGATGAGCCTTGTGTTTACAAGTTAATACACGAAGGAAAAGTTGTGTTTCTGGTACTATATGTCGATGATATACTACTCATTGGTAATGACGTGGATAAGTTATCTGAGGTTAAGGTCTGGCTGGCGAAGCAATTTGATATGAAGGATCTAGGAGAAGCCGCATACATTCTGGGAATCCAAATCTTTCGAGATAGGAAAAACCGGACCCTGTCGCTCTCTCAAGCATCTTATATTGATAAGGTGATGGATCGCTTCTCGATGCAAGACTCCGAGAAGGGCCAAACACCCTTTAGGCATGGAATTTCACTCTCTAAGGACTAGTCTCCCAAGACTGCACAAGAGATTGAAGACATGAGGAAAATTCCTTACGCCTCTGCCATATGAAGCCTCATGTATGCTATGTTTTGCACTAGACCTGACATCTGTTTCGCCATTGGCGTAGTTAGTCGTTTCGAATCCAACCCTGGACCCGCGCACTGGATTGCTGTTAAGCATGTTCTTAAGTATCTTCGAAGAACTAGGAACTTGATGCTTACATACTGAGGTACTGACCTGAATATGACGGGATATACCGACTCCGATTTTCAAGCGGATAAGGATTCCAGGAAATCCACTTCGGGATCTGTGTTCATCCTTAATGGTGGAGCTGTTGTGTGGAGGAGTATTAAGCAATCCTGCATTGCTGACTCCACAATGGAAGCAGAATATGTGGCTGCTTGTGAAGCATCCAAAGAGGCTGTATGGCTTAGAAAATTCCTTAAGTATTTGGAAGTTGTTCCAAACGTCGACGAGCCCATGACCCTTTATTGTGATAATAGTGGAGCTGTCGCTAACTCAAAGGAACCTCGAAGCCATAAGCACTCTGAGCATGTTGAGAGGAAATACCATTTGATTCGAGAAATCGCGCAGCGCGGAGACGTGGAGGTTAAATAGATCTCTGGCAGATCCATTCACCAAGGCCCTAGCGAAGAAGGTCTTCGACCAACATCGAGTCAAGTGGGAGTTTGTTGTCAATGGTGCCCACAAGAAGAGTTGTAGTTTGTATTTATGTACATTTGATGTCATATAGTCTTACGAAGACTCTTGCTTATAATTGCTTATTCATTAATAAAAAGTTGAAACTTTCATTCAATCTTCCGTGTTTGAAGCTTTATGATAAAAACCTTAGTCTTTAGTCCATAAACAAACTAAATAACTTACGAAGAGACAAATGTAGATTTGCAGGAACAAACTCTTCGTAGTTTGCTTAAAACGATATATTCGCAATTTAAGGGTCAAAGGACTATTGACCTCAGTATGATTGTTAGAAGAATCTATGATGTCTGGTTATGAGGCATTGAGAGTTGGAGACTCTATAGTTCTTCTAGGTATCTTCTGAAGGTACTGAATTGACCAGTGCACTTCTAGAGACAAGATAAGAACAAACCATTTAACCTCTTATGTCTCGAAGTCACTACGTATGAATTGCATCGTGCTTACCTTAATCCTGAAATGAGACATGTCATTTCACACGTTAGTATTCTCATTTGAGAAAGTCAGAGTTCGGACTCACTATGTGATTCCGAACAGGGCCTAGTGGTGAAGTACTAAGTTGTGAGAATGTCATGAGTAACTTTGTGAAGTTCTCATAGATGTTATCGGCCCGATCCCGATCGAAGCTATTCAAAGGGAAAAATAAAAGGCAATCAGACTTGCCCTAGCCATTAATCGGCCCTTGGGCCGATTAGGCCAAAAGCCGGCCCAATGGCCTCGGCCCAAGACCGAGCTCGACCTCGGCCTCAGCTCGACCTCGGCCTGACGAGCTCGACCTCGTCCTCAGCTCGACCTCGGCCTGGCTAGCTCGGCCTCGGCCTCAGATCGACCTCGGCCTGGCGAGCTCGACCTCGGCCTGAGCTCGACCTCGGCCTGACGAGCTCGACCTCGGCCTCAGCTCGACCTCGGCCTGACGAGCTCGACCTCGGCCGCAGCTCGACCTCGGCCTCAGCTCGACCTCGGCCTGGCGAGCTCGACCTCGGCCTCAGCTCGACCTCGGCCTGGCGAGCTCGGCCTCGGCCTCAGCTCGACCTCGGCCTGGCGAGCTACTTCGGCCTCACAGTCCTGTCCTTGGCCCTATGCCATCCTCGGCCGAGCTTATGTTATCCTCGGCCAAGGAGCCCACCAATGACGCTAGCCCATGTTTTCCTCAGCCCAGGGACACGCCAGTGACGCCAGCCTATGTTATCTTCGGCCAGGGGGCACATCAATAGCGCCAGTCTATATTATCCCCTGCCGAGCCCATACTGACGGGCCCACCAGTGACGCTACCCTATGTTATCCTCGGCCAGGGGCTATCCTCGGCCAGGGGCTATCCTCGGCCATGGGCCATCCTCGGCCAATGGCTATCCTCGGCCAAATGCTATCCTCGGCCATGGGCCATCCTCGGCCAATGGCTATCCTCGGCCATGGGCTATCCTCGGCCATTTACTTCACTCGGCCAAAGGGCCCACCAATGACCCCTTTGGTCGCCTATAAATACAAGAGGCCCTCCCTCTTCCAAAGGTAATCCAAATTTGAGAAAGGAAACGCTGCTGAACTCACCTTTCGCTCGTTTCTCTCAAGTCTCGGCCCCTTAACACTTAAACCCTATATTATCCACCTCAATCCCACTAATGTTGAGCGTCGGAGAGGTAAACAGAGGCACCCCCTCTGTTTCCCCTTTTTAGCTCACGGTTCTCTCATCCCTTCTAGGTACCCCGGCGAGCTCAGACACCACCGACAGCCAAGGGAAGACTCGGGACACCGAGTCCGACACGCTCAAGCCCAGGCGAGGCCACTTGGTCCGGTCTTGGGTCTAACCGCCTGCGGCTTCTAAATCGTTGTCCGGAAAACGGCGACAACATTTTGGCGCTAGAAGGAGGGGATCTCTTGACCTTGGCGACACATTCCCTCTACCACTTTCACCCCGACCTTTGAACAATGAGTCACATTCCCACTACCTCCGCGGGTACTCGGGCAACAACCTCGAGGTACGGTCTCCGACGCCTCGCACACCGTCTTGAAGGGCAACCTCGCGATAGCGAGAGCCAGCCCAAAGACCCGGTGAACGCCCCCGAGGCCGAGCTCCGAGAGGACACGGCCCGGCGGCTTGCGGAGCTCCTTGACCGTCCCGGCGTCGACGGTTCGCTCATTGCCGATCTCCTCGGCTACGATGTCGAGGATCGATCCGCCCACAGCGACTCCGACTCCGACTATGTGGGGGAGTCGAGGACCGACGAGGCGACTCCTAGCCTCGCCCATTCGCGGTCCGAGAGACCCAATGGCGCTTTGGCCAACCCGTCGCGTCCGGCGCGATGGCAGGCGCGGTCACGTTCCCAGGGACTCGCCCCTTCGGTTTCAAGAGGCGGCCGGACACGGCCCCTCGCCGAGGAGAGAGCGACTCTAGGCAATGATGGGGCCGATAGCCGAAGCGCTCGCCGCGCGGCCCGACCAAGGGCGAACTCTCCTCACCGCGCGCCGAGCGTGGACCTTAGAGAGCGCTTGACGGCGCAGAGAAACTCCCGGGGGGAGGATCTCCGCCAAAGGCTCAACTCTCGGAGGGACGCGCTCCCCGCCGCAACTCTCGGCCAACCTAAGGCCACTATCGTGGACCAAGCATCCAACGAGCGCCAGCCGCCGACTCCCATAGCCCCGGCTGTAAGCCCGGCTAACGGGCTCAACATGGTCACGATGATTCAGAGCCTCCAAAACCAAATCATCGAGATGAGGGAGTCGGGGAGGCAGAGGCCATATGGGGGGATCGAGGAATCATACTCTCCCTTTGTCGCGCAAATCCTCGCGCAGCCTTGCGTGGGAAACTTCAAATTGCCGTCCATCCCTCGCTATGATGGGCGGACTGACCCGGCTTCCACATCCAACACTACGAGACATGGATGACAATGCAAGGGCAGCCGGACGCGACCCTATTCCAAGCCTTCAGCCTAACCCTCATAGGGTCGGGCTTTGAGTGGTTTCGGAGCCTGAGACCCAGGAGCATCCCGTCCTTCCGGGCTTTGCAGAAGGCTTTCCTCACCCGCTTCGCCACGCTCGTGGCACAAAAGAAGTCAAAAACCCACCTCCTCTCCCTTCGGCAGGGGAGAGACGAGACATTGAGGCAATACCTCGCTCGCTTCACCGAGGAATCTCACAAAGTCGAGGGCTTCGACGACAAGGACGCCATCACGACGATCACCGAAGGGGTTCGCACGAGCGACTTCCTCAAGTCCATTGTGGGGAAGGTCCAGCGAAGCATGGCAGAGCTAATGACGAGAGCCCGCACGTATATGGGAATCGAGGACTATCTCGATGGCCGAGATGGCCGGAAGTCGGGGGGACAAGGTAGTCGACGCCGCGATGACCCGGACGGAGATCGTCCCGACCCTCGAAAGTGGAGGAACAAGGGAGGCCAGGCCCCTAACGGCCGCTCCCTCCCTGGGCCGAGACCGGCACACATCGATAGCTTCCGAAAGTTCTCGACGTTCACCCCTTTGAACACCCCACCGGAGCGGATCCTAGCTCTGCACCGCGACAAGCTAGGGAGCCCTGCTCCTCTCACAAAGGATCCTGCAAAGAGGGATCGAAACAAGTTCTGCGAATACCACCAAGATCACGGGCATCTAACATCCGAATGCTATCAACTCAAGCGTTTGATCGAGGCCCAGATTCAAGACGGGAAACTGAAGGAATACGTCTTTAGAACGATCAAGACGGCCGCGGCACGCGATGAGCGCCCGCGGCAAGAAAGAAAGGGTCCGGCGACGGTGACCGTCATGGACCGAGTAGCCATTGAAGAACCAGAAAGCTCGCAACTGCACATCGTGGGCGCGATCCCGGGAGGCCCAGAATTTGGAGACTCGGCCACGTAAAGGAAGAAGTACGTGCGCGAAGTTTCCGGAGGGAAAATAGCGCACTATATCAACAACACATACGAGGCTCCTCCCCCAGCCCCGTTCGAGTCCATGTTCTTCACCGGCCAAGAGGCGGCGCGAGTCCTCCACCCACATAACGACGCGATAGTCGTCTCGGCCCCGGTCGCCAACAACCTCGTCCGAAGAATCCTAATCGACAATGGGAGCTCCGCCGATATAATCTTCAAGTCGGCGTTGGACAAGATGAAGCTATCCGGGATGAGACCGACCCCGATATCGACCCCACTCTTCGGCTTCTCCGGGGAAAGGGTCATGACGGAGGGAACTATCGACCTCCCGGTTACCTTCGGCACACCGGGGGGGCTCGAAGTGACCCACATCGTGTCATTCCTGGCCGTGGACCAGCCCTCGGCATACAACGTCATCGTCGGCCGCCCGACTCTCAATCGGCTAAAGGCCATCACTTCCACTTACCACCTGATGATGAAGTTCCCAACGGACAAAGGGATAGCCGTAATGTTGGGAGACCAATCGATGGCGAGGATGTGCTACATCCAAGGCATGGACGGGAAAGAAAAGGGAAAAATGGTGAGCACCATCTTCCAACTCGGGGACAAGTTCCCGTGCGAAATAGGGAAGGGAGGAATCTTCGGAGAATTGGACCAAAGAGACGATGTCGAGCGTCGAAAGGTGGAGACACCGGACGACCTTGTTCCCGTCGTGTTGGACGACGCCAAACCTGACCACGTAGTTAAGATAGGCGCCCAACTCCCGTCCGAAGTTTGAGCCCAGCTCGCCACCTTCCTTCGCGAGCACAAAGACGTCTTCGCGTGGACACACGCCGACATGCCGGGGATCGACCCCGAGATAATGGTTCACCGTCTCAACGACGACAAGAGAATGGCTGAGTGCGTTCAACCACGACGAACGTTCAGTGGAGAAAGGTATCAAGCCATTAGTGAAGAGGTTGACAAACTTCTCGCCGCCGACTTCATCAGGGAGGCGAAACACCCCAAGTGGGTGTCCAACGTGGTGATGGTCAGGAAGCCAAACGGGAAGTGGCGGATCTGTATCGACTACAAAGATCTCAACAAAGCCTGCCCGAAGGACAGCTGCCCTCTCCCGAGGATCGAGCAACTTGTGGACGCCAAGGCGGGCCATGAGTTATTAAGCTTCATGGACGCCTACTCAGGCTACAATCAGATCCGCATGCACGAGCCGGATCAGATCAAGACCACCTTTGTTACAAACCGCGGACTCTACTGTTACAAGGTCATGCCTTTTGGCCTCAGAAACGTGGGGGCGACGTATCAAAGGTTGGTGAACCGAATGTTCGCCGATCAAATCGGCAAAACTATGGAGGTCTACGTTGACGATATGCTCGTCATAAGCCTCAAGACCAACGACCACGTTCGAGACCTGGGAGAAATGTTTGCGATCCTGCGACGCTACAAGATGAAGCTCAACCCCAATAAGTGCGCTTTTGGGGTCGAGTCCGGAAAATTCTTGGGCTACATGGTTAGCCGCCGCGGGATCGAGGCTAACCCCAAGAAGATTAGGGCGATCTTAGAGATGAGGTCGCCGCAAAAAGTGAAAGAAGTTCAGAGTCTGACGGGAAGGATCGCCGCCCTAACGCGATTCGTGTCCAAAGCCACCGACAAGTGCCAACCGTTTTTTAAGGAACTAAAGAAGACCGACGGGTTCGTGTGGACGGAGACGTGCGAGGAAGCGTTCCGCGAAATGAAAGCCTACTTCGCCTCCCCCCCGTTCCTCACAAAGCCAAAGAATGGTGAAACCTTGTACATCTACCTCGCGGTTTCTGACAGGGCCGTGAGCACGGTTCTCATACGTGAAGAAGACAAGGTGCAATGGCAGGTCTACTATGTCAGCAAGGCGCTCCTCGACGCCGAGACTCGATACCCGGAAATCGAGAGGTTGTCCCTCGCCCTTGTCATGAGCGCGAGAAAACTCCGACCCTACTTTCAGGCGCACCACATTGTGATCCGCACGGGACATCCCATCGAGAAGGCCCTTCAAAAAGGGACCTCCTCTCGAATGGCCGTGTGGTCCCAAGAGTTGGGCGAGTACGGGGTCGAGTTCCAGCCAAGAACCGCCATCAAGGGTCAGGCCCTCGCCGACTTCATCGCCGAATTCACAACGCCCCCGGCCGACGATGGCGACGAAGGTAATAAGGGCACGAAAGACGAGGAGGATGACCACGGCGAGCCGTCAAGAAAGAGGGCCAACGGCCCGACAGGGCCGGTCTGGGACTTGCACGTGGATGGCGCATCAAACGCCCGGGGGGCTGGCGCCGGCGTAGTGCTCACGAATCCCGATAGGGAAAAACTGAGATATGCCCTGCGGTTCGAGTTCAAGGCTTCCAACAACGAGGCAGAGTACGAGGCTCTGATCGTTGGCTTTGAGCTGGCAGACAAGCTAGGCGCCCAAAACCTGCGCATCCACTGCGACTCGCAGTTGATTGTGAACCAGGTTAAGGGCGACTACGCCGCTAAAGAGCCGAACATGGTCGCGTACTTATCCAAGACCCGAAAAAACCTAGAGGCACTGTCATGGTTCGAGATCGTCCAAGTCCCCCGAGAAGCGAACATCGACGCTGACGCCCTTGCCCGCCTCGCGTCCGGGATAGACGAGGAGGGCGAAGGCAGCGTCCCGATCGAGGTGCTGACCCGACCCTACGTCTCGAGAGGCGACGTAGGGGTAGTTGAAGAGACTCCGCCTCCCTCGTGCATGACACCGCTCGTAGAATTCCTTAAGCGAGGAGTCGTCCCCGAAGACAAAGAGGAGGCCAAAAAGCTGAGAAGCTTGGCGCCAAAATACACGATGAGGGAGAACAACCTGTTCAAAAGAGGCTACTCCATGCCCCTCCTCCGCTGCTTGACCGAGGTCGAGGCGAAGAGGGCGCTCCACGAGGTTCATGAGGGGGTGTGCGGAAACCACGCCGCCGGACAATCTTTGGCGTTGAAACTCCTGAGGCTCGGATACTTCTGGCCAACCTTGAAAAAGGACTCCCACGAGTGGGCCAAAAGGTGCGACAAATGCCAAAGGTTCGCCCATATCCCGCGCCAAGCACCGGCACCGCTATGTCCGATCATCGTACCGCGCCCCTTCGCAAAATGGGGAATCGATCTCATCGGCGAGCTACCTATGGCTCCGAGACAATACAAGCATGCGATCGTGGCAATCGACTATTTCACGAAGTGGGTAGAGGCCGAACCGCTGGCAAAGATCACCGAGACAAACACAACGAACTTCATCTGGAAGAACGTTGTCTGCCGCTTTGGGATTCCCGCGTCGATTGTGACCGATAACGGAAAGCAGTTTGACAACGCGCGCCTCCGAGAAGTGTGTGAGCGGTTGGGCATTAGCAAGACTTTCTCTTCCCCCCACCATCCTCAAGCCAACGGTCAGGTAGAGGCGGTCAACAAAACGATGAAGGAGAATCTGAAAAAGAGGCTGGAGGAGAAAAAAGGGGCTTGGGCTGACGAGCTCCCCATGGTCCTGTGGGCGTACCGAAGCACCGCGCGAAATGCGACCGGCGAAACCCCTTTCGCTCTCGCGTTCGGAGTCGAGGCCGCGGTACCCGTCGAGACCAAGCTGCCGACCCTGCGCATCGAGGAATACGAAGAAACCGCCAACGACAGCGCGATCAGGCTCGAGCTGGACCTCATAGATGAGAGGAGGGCGGACGCCCTCACCCGCCTTGCCGCACAAAAGAGGAAGGTCGAAAAGTACTACAACTCCAAGGTCAAGCTACGGCAGTTCACCGACGGAAACCTCGTCCTCAGGAGAGTGTTCCAAAACACGAAAGTGCAAGGGGCGGGAGTCTTGGGCCCCACTTGGGAAGGTCCGTACCGCGTGCGCCGAGCCATCCACAACGGCACGTACGAGCTCGAGAACCTGGAAGGACTCGTATTCACACACCCTTGGAACGCGGAAGACCTTCGGCGGTACTACCAATAGATGCCCGTTCCTGCTTACTCTATGTTTTGTTATGTCATTCCATTTTCAATTCTTTGAAATGACATTTGTTAAATCTCAAGTACGGCCGAATGGCCTGGGAATGTAATCTTTTTTATTTAACTATTTCAACGTTGTAATCGAACTACACTTCACTTCGAAACCTTTACTTTACTTTGTAACAATTTCTCGTCTTTTCTGCGAGCACACAAGAAACTCGGGGGGCTAACGGGAAACAATGCTCAACGAAACTAGAGCTCACTCGCTCAACAAAAAAAAAAGACTCAAAAACAAAAGTATAACAAAGTCTCAAGGGGCCGATGGTTAGGCCGGAGGTCCCAAGGAAAGACTTATCACGTAACTCCTCGTGCAAACTCCACATAAGTCCTCAAGTTGAGTAACAGATTGTTGGGATTTCGAGCTCGCCAATTCGCCTAGTCGAGATCACCAGTTCGCCAAGTCGAGCTTGTCAG
The DNA here is from genome assembly GCF_054948205.1 of Urtica dioica subsp. dioica. NCBI lineage: Eukaryota > Viridiplantae > Streptophyta > Magnoliopsida > Rosales > Urticaceae > Urtica > Urtica dioica. The sequence continues at coordinate 23,324,584 of NC_142761.1, read as the reverse complement.
TTTGCCTAGGCTGAGCTCGCCAGTTCGCCAAAGTCGAACTCGTCAGTTCGCCTAGGCTGAGCTCGCCAATTCGCCTAGGCCGAGCTCGTCAGTTCGCCTGGGCTAAGCTCACCGGCTCGCCAGCTCGCCAGTTCGCCTAGGCCGAGCTCTCCAGTTCGCATAGGCCGAGCTCGCCAGTTCGTCTAAGCCGAGCTCGCCTCGCCACTTCGCCTGGTGGAGCTCCCAGTCAAGCTCGCCAGTTCGCCAAGTCGAGCTCGTCGGTTCGCCTAGGCTGAGCTTGCTAGTTCGCCTAGGCCGACCTCTCCAGTTCCCCTAAGTCGAGCTCGCCAGTTCGCCTAGGCCAAGCTCGCCACTTCGCCTGGTGGAGCTCCCAGTCGAGCTCGCCAGTTCGCCAAGCCGAGCTCGCCAGTTCGCCTAGGCCGAGCTCGCCACTTCGCCTGGTGGAGCTCCCAGTCGAGCTCGCCTGTTCGCCAAGCCGAGATCGCCAGTTCCCCTAGGCCGAGCTCGCCACTTCCCCTGGTGGAGCTCCCAGTCGAGCTCGCTAGTTCGCCAAGTCAAAAATCTTCAGTTCGCCTAGGCTGAGCTCGCCAGTTCGCCTAGGCCGAGCTCGTCAGTTCGCATGGGCTGAGCTCGCCGGCTCGCTAGCTCGCCAGTTCGCCAAGTCGAGCTCGTCAGTTCGCCTAGGCTTAGCTCGCCGGTTCGCCTAGGCCAAGCTCTCCAGTTCGCCTAGGCCGAGCCCGCCAGTTCGCTTAAGCCGAGCTCAACTCGCCACTTTGCCTGGTGGAGCTCCCAGTCGAGCTCGCCAGTTCGCCAAGTTGGACTTGTCAGTTCGCCTAGGCTGAGCTCGCCGTCTCGCCAGTTCGCCAAGTCGAGCTCGTCAGTTCGCGTAGGCTGAGCTCGCCAGTTTGCCTAGGCCGAGCTCGCTAGTTCGCCAAGCCGAGCTCGCCAGTTCACCTAGGCCGAGCTCGCCACTTCGCCTGGTGGAGCTCCCAGTCGAGCTCTCCAGTTCGCCAAGCCGAGCTCGCCAGTTCGCCTAGGCCGAGCTCGCCACTTCGCCTGGTGGAGCTCCCAGTCGAGCTCGCCAGTTCGCCAAGCCGAGCTCGCCAGTTCGCCTAGGCCGAGCTCGCCACTTCGCGTGGTGGAGCTCCCAGTCGAGCTCGCCAGTTCGCCTAAGCCGAGCTCGCCTCGCCACTTCACCTGGTCGAGCTCGCCGCTGCTCCAAGTCGAGCTCGCCACTGCTCCCAGTCAAGCTCGCCACTTCGCCTGGTCGAGCTCCTAGTCGAGCTCGCCGCTGCTCCTAGTCGAGCTCGCCACTTCGCCTGGTCGAGCTCCTAGTCGAGCTCGCCACTGCTCCTAGTCGAGCTCGCCACTCCGCCTGGTCGAGCTCCTAGTCGAGCTCGCCACTACTCCTAGTCAAGCTCCTAGTCAAGCTCGCCACTGGTCCAAATCGAGCTCCCGGTCGAGCTCGCCGCTTCACCTAAGTCGAGCTGGCCGCCTCATCACTACGAGCTGGTCACTCCGCCTAGTCAAGCTTGTCACGTCGTCTAGCTGAGCTCGTCGCCTCGTCTAGTCAGGCTCGCACAACGACTCGTTTTACGCACCAAGAGGTAGCTAAATATCAACAAATCGGATCAGTGCACCGGGCCTCCGACCCCCGCGCGACGCTCTCGCGCAACTCCACGCCCCGCACACCGATAGGCAACGGGGCATCGGTAGATCACGTCCGCGCACCGGACCGTCGATCTCGGCAGTCAAAACCCAAAACGTGACGAGCGTACCTACGGGTACCACGCTCACCGAGAACTACGAGCTCGTCACGATATGCACGCCGACAGGTAGCGTACTCGCCGCAAGACGAGCGCGACGGCCACCTAGCTCACACACGCCGACAGGCGATGAGTCACGAATGAGTGGCCGAAGGTCGCACCACCCGCCGGGCGAATCTGGTCTAGCCAGCGACCGCGGGAAGCTTCGCCGCCAAGTGCGGCAGTAAGCTGTGCAAACCGGTTATGCTAGGTAAGGCAAGCCGGGCTCGTGAGACACGCACCAATCACAACACGCGAATCGATTACGCTAAGCATGGCAAGTCGAGAAAATAAGACGCATAACAGACAGAAAAGCGCAGACTAAGGCGAACAATGTTGTACGAACAACCCAAAAAGAAAAGTATAAGAACACGACAAACTTCTAACGGAAGAATGACATAACAAAATTCCGGAAGAAAGCATGATGCAAGCGCTAGACGAGTGCGCGTAAAACCGAAGAGAACCCGACTACTCCGAGCCGAAGTCGATCGGCTCTTCATCTCCCTCGGGGCAGGGGGTGCCAAACCCACCGATGACTTCTCCGTCGAGTTGGAGGTTCGCCGACTGAGCGGCTTCCGCGGGGGCTGGAGTACGCAGATCGTCCTCGGGTGACTCGCCGTCCAGAGGAGGAAACATGACGTCGAAGAAGGAAAACGTGGTCCCGCGAGACACGTTCTCCTCCACAGTCGCGTCTCGGACCCGTTTGGCCACCTCATAGCGGGCCGCCTCCAGCGCGAGGTCCCAGTCGTCCTCCAGGTCCGTCTTGGACTGCACAGCGTCGTCTTTCTCCTCGGCGAGGATCTGCACCTCCGCCCGCAAAGTATCCCTCTCCCTCTCGGCCTTGACCCGGGAGATCTCACTCGCTGACAGCCGGGCATGGACGATGTTCAGCTCCTCGTCCCGACTCAAGAGCGCCGCCTGGAGCTTCTTTGTCTCCCCTAAGAAGGTGTTGGCCGCCTGCTCCGCCTTCTCCCGAGACGCCTGCCCGGCCGTGCAAAGCAATTTCTCGGTCGCCAACTCCTCGCGAGCTCGCTCCAACTCCTCCTCGAGTGCTTGGAAATCTCGAGCAGTGCGGGCTCTCGCTAGAGCGTCAGCATGGGCGGCCGCCGTGCTCTCCTTGTCCTTCTCCATAATCAGCATGCGCCGCAGCAGGTCCCGGAGAATGCGACCGCTTCGCTCTTGACGTGCGAGCATCTGCAAAGACAAACGATATACGTATAATCGAAGTAAGCATAAGGGTTACGCATGAGATAAGCAGGCGTATCGTACCTTTCGAGCATCGCCGATCCCGTTTTTAAAATGCTCCAGATCGCTTGCCGTCAGCAGACTCCTGAAGTCCCGCAGAGAGGTCTCAAGAATCCCTCAGGAGCACTGATCCCTCAACTCTGCCGCCTCCGCCAGGAGCATCGAATCCATGCCATCCGGCACCGCCGATATGTGGGCACGCTTGTGGCCGGAGGGTGGCCCGAAGGGAATCGACGGCAACGATCGCTTGTTAGAGGAGATCGCCTCGTTCCCCGCCTGCGGCGGCGACCCTCGGCGGCAAGACTCGGCTCGGGGGCAAGCCGCGATCGTGGCTTCGGCCTTGGGTGCCGCTGCCGGCACGTGTGTGCGCGGCCGATGTCGCCTGGGCATGATATCTGAAAGAGAGAGAGACGACAGTAAGTTGGAATACACACAATAAGCTTAAAACAACAGATAGCGCGATAACGCGAGAGCATGTGAACGGATAGTACCCCCCGCGTCGGGGGGAGGGGCGGACGAACCTCCCGCCTCTGATACAAGGTCCGCCGCAACCTCCACGCCAAGACCGAGACATGGAGGGATGTTGCCGCGAGGCACGAACCACCCGGTCCTTGCCATGAGGTCCGGGGACTCGAACAGTGACCCATGCCGCCTCGAATCCGGGATCGCCTTGATCACAGATACGAGTTCGGAATCTTCTACGTCCCTGACGGAGGGAAAGTCGACCGCGGGCCCAAACGCTCAGGGTGCGGACCCAAAGGCCGACTCGGAAACCCACACCCAAGGGTATCGGTGCTTCGAGGTAACCTTGGTAACGATGGAGATGCGCTTCCGAGGGCACGCGCAATAGAAGCCCAGTTTCCCCGGGACCCCGCGAACAACCACGAGACCCTGGATATCGTCGGCAGTGACTGCCCGCTTCTTCGCTCGGTAGAGCATCATATGGCACGTGGCGACCGCCCGGTAAAAGGATAGGGACATCTGCGACGCGTGCACCCCCAACCGAATCAATAGCTCTTGAATCACCGGCTGGAAGGGTAACCGTAGCCCCCCGCGAAGACTCGCCTCGTGGATGGCCGCGTGTCCATTCGGAGGACGGGTCGGGCGATCGTCGGGCAACGGCCTCAGGATCGACACCGAGTCAGGGATGCCATAACGCTTCCTCAAACTTGCGAAGCTAACGACCGAGAGCGAGCTCGAGACATCGACGCCCGAGCAGTCCAGGTCGCCACGGATTGCAGACCCCTCACGTCGGCCGCCCGGGCCAGCCGGCCCTGTCTCCTCCTTGTCCGGCCCGGCAGCGAGCCCACCGTCGGAGCCCGGCCTGTCCAAAGAGTTCCCTCGTGCGCCCAGGCCACCCGGGCTCCTTGGGCTCTCGCCCGGCCCATTGGCGCTTGCGCCTGGCTCGGCGGCACAGCGCGACTCGCCAGGTGGGACGCCACTGGCCCCTAGGGCTAGGGCAACCAGCGCCTCGGCCGCCGCCCCTTGGCCGGCACTGTCTGGCCGGCTTTCCTCGTCTCTAGTGCCGGCGTTACCTGTTGTCAACGGTGCCCACAAGAAGAGTTGTAGTCTTTATTTTGTACATTTGATGTAATAAAGTCTCATGAAGACTCTTGCTTGTAATTGCCTATTCATTAATAAAGTTGAAACGTTCATTCATTCTTTCTTTGTTTGAAGCTTTATGATAAAACCTTAGTCTTTTAGTCCATAACCAAACTTAACAACTTACGAAGAGACAAATGTAGATTTGCATGAACAAACTCTTCGAGTTTTCTTAAAACGATATATTCGCAATCTTAGGGTCAAAGGACTATTGACCTCAGTATGATCGTTAGAAGAATCTATGATGTCTGGTTATGAGGCATTGAGAGTTTGGGACTCTATAGTTCTTCTAGGTATCTTCCGAAGGTACTGAATTGACCAGTGCACTTCTAGAGACAATATAAGAACAAACCATTTAACCTCTTGTGTCTCGAAGTCACTATGTATGAATTGCATCATGCTTCCCTTAATCCTGAAATGAGACATGACATTTCACACCTTAGTATTCTCATTTGAGAAAGTCAAAGTTCGGACTCACTATGTGATTCCGAACAAGGCCTATTGGTGAAGTACTAAGTTGTGAGTCTGTCATGAGTAACTTTGTGAAGTTCTCATAGATATGGAATTCATGTACAAGATTGCTGAAATGCAATGTATGTCACCTCATGCTTTGTTCCTTGGAGTGTGAATAAATGAACTGGCCAGTGTCCAAATTGAGTCCTGACTCTTTTGGATGAAACAATGTGACTTGTTAGCTCCTCGTCAATACATTGTTTCCAACTTATTCACAAGCGACAAAAGGAGTTGTGGAAATAACAGCTAGAAGGGTAAAATGGTAATTTAGTAAATCCCGACTAGCTGATGCCATTCATGAAGTGTAAACATAGATAATATTCAGTGGATCCGCTCATCATAATTAGGTCGAATTCTTGAGTAGAAAACAAATTCATTTGAACCGAGAGATTTTCAGTGTCAGCTCTTTAGTGGAGTCAGTTGGCATTAAGCTAAACTTGGAAAAGGTTTGTGAACTTTTGAGTCCAAGTGTTTAGCTCAAGCTTTGTTCATTTGGGTCCATGAGGTCACTGTCACGAATCACATCGATAGGAATAGTTAAACTGGAAGCTAAGTCAAAACAAGAACAAAAATAGTCAAAAAGGTATTTTTGTCTTTTGAGACATATGATGAAATGAATGTCAATAAATTTTTTGACAAGTTCATTTGATGACTTAACGTCACTCGGCCATAACTTGATTATTGGGCCTTGTGAATTAATTTCATTTCATAAGAATTTTATTGAAAATTCTTAATGGGCTTTTCTAGTGTTGTCATTAACAAATGAAGAAGCTTCTAGAAGCTCCTTCTAGATGAGAATAGGCGCCCATAATACCCAAGGAAAGAGAGTTTATTTTGTGCATAAATGTATCAAGATACTTGCCAAAAGAAAAAGAGGAAACAAATTTCCTCTAGAAGGAAAGCATAACTTCGGCCAAGAGAGAGACAAAGCAAGGCTTGGAACAAAATAGGAAACAAATCCAAGGCTTAATGAAGCCTATGTTGGCCGAGCATCTCAAGTGGGAAAAGAGGTAATTGGCTCATGAATTTGTGATATTCTATAGAAGAGGAAACTACCTTATAGAAGGTGAGACCTCTCCTATAAATAGGAGCCTCATTTCCTCACAATTCATTCATCCAAGTTTAAGAGATTTGAGAGACTCTCTCTCTAGAACTTGTGGCCGAAAATCCTCTCTCTCTCTCTAGTTTATTTTCGATTTTTTCTTGTCTTGGCACCTAGGTCCTCACTCGACCTAGTGTTTAGCTCTGCGACTTCAAGACTTGTTCTTAAGTCGTAGTGTTTAAAAGTGCCCACTCACTAATTCCTTTATTTCGAGTGATTTAGTGATAGAAACTTTCGTGGTTGCTCGAGGTGCCGAGGAAAGGAAGGGAGACGTGCTGCGAGGGGAGACGAGCGTTGCAAACTTTCCAAAAGCTTCTTCAAAGTTCAAGCTTCAAGAAAGGTTAGTAAACTCTTAGCTCATATTGATTTTTAATTACATGTACTTGCTTCTTTGTCTAGGTTAGTAAAAACTGTTTTTACTTGAAAAGAAATTTTTTAAAATTCCGCCGCTTCTCGAAGCGTTTAATCTTTTTCTTAAACCCTAGATCAATTCCAACAAATGGTATCAGAGCTATGGTCAAAGATATGCATGTACATGTTTTTAAAATTATGAGCTTGAAAATCGTTTTCGAAAGTTTACTAATTTTGTGACAAGTTAGAATTGTAATCTTAGATTTTTTTTTTATTTAATGCTCTTGTCTTTAAATTAAAAAGCATGTTGATTTTCTATGAGTTTGGGATGTTTTTAAAACAAATTAGAATCAGTTCTAAAAGTTTTTAATTTTTTATATTGAAAAACGTGTTTTAAAGGTTTGAGAAATTTCTGTAAATTTTGTGACTAGTTACATTGTCTTTCTAGTTTCTTTTATTTACCGTATTCGTTTTATGCTTGTCACTATTTCTTTTATATCATGTTATTACCTTGCTAATAAAACACAAATAAAAGCTTTTACAACCTTCATAAAACGTTCCGTTACACTCGATTCTTTTTCGCACCTAAAAAGGACCAAAGTTTTAATTATTTCTTTTTCTTCGAGCTGGAGTAAACCCGCATTAAAAGTAGCATAACTCTCTGCTCAGAAATCGAAATTTAATGATTCTAGAATCAAATTAAATCTCTGTCTGTTCTCTGTCCAATGCCACCGGTTTCGACTCAAAAGGACATCGGAGCCGCCAGATATGGCGATTTTACTCCGAGGTGCGCGGCTGTCTGAAACTCCAGTTTTTTTAGAAATCCGGATTTTCAAACCCCACTACCATGAGTTATAGAACTCTAATGAGAAAACTTTCTTGAGCAAAAATGTTTTTCATATGATTATAAACATGATGTGTAAGATTAAAAGTTTTGATTTTTAAAAGATTAATTGAAATTGAGTTTTTACAAAACTAGTTTGAATTTTGAAAAACCGTTTTCACTTTCAAACTTGAAAATATTTTGTCATCCAAATCAAATAAATTTTCAAAATGTTTTCAAAACTATATCTATATCACATATGTTCAAAATCTATATGCTCTTGAAAATTTGAGTGGGAGGTCTCCTTGTAGACAAGACGAAAAATAAAAAGATGTGTAATCTAAAACTTTCAAGTGTTCGAGTGAGTTGAAGTTCACACTTCCCTAATGCACTTTCCCGAAATAGAAAATAGGAAAAGATCGAGTACGTACCTTGTGCCTTTACGCACTAATACTACTCTGAACATGTCGATCTAGGATTCTCTTCTAGTTGTCCGCTCTGTCGCTCTCTAACTAGGAAATTTGTTTCCGAAATTATAAGAGTCGATGAACCAACTCCAAAAACTAAGTGGGAGGGTTATATTCGTTGTTTGTAACCCACGATCCCCAACACTAATGAAAGATGCAATAACGTGGGACTAAGAGCCGCTCTTTCGACCCTCCCTTAAATGTGAGTACTCCAAGGCGTTATTGCCTCGATCATTGCTCAATGAGCTACGTCCGAGAGTGATGCAATGATGACAAGGCCTCCCCTTGGGGGATTGTTTTTCAAAGCTGATCTTTTGTACTAAGTGGTTGGTTACACACTTAGGCTCAATCCCTAGTAATCCTCCCTTGAGGCTCTGCGAAAGGATATGAGTGATCAAACCAATTTACAAGGTGGCTAGTCAAAGCTGATGTATTGACATCTTGGCTAAGCATTAATGATGTGTCATTTACTTATAAAAGGAGATTTTTTGCGGCCTTCTCTTGAGGGAGTAAATTATCATTTGGTTTATAACTCCTTTGGATTTTATAAAAGTCTTAATAAAACTTAAATCCTAAACCAAAGACTAATCATAAACTTGTTTCAACTTAAATAAGCAACATGTCTCGCAAACATCTCTCGTTCATCCTTTCCTCGAACAAACTCGAAAATGATAACTACGTAGATTCGAAACATAACCTCGACATAATCCTTACCAAGCACAAATGGTTACTCACCACCCCGTGTCCTCCTCTGACGAATGATGATTCAACTCAAGAGGACAATGACGCCTTAGCGGCCTGGCTTCGATCCGATAAGATTGTGAGGTGCTATATCTTGGCATCTATGAACAATGTGCTGAAAGAGCAACATCGTGACATCAAGACTGCCGCTGAGATGCTCTACAAATGTTTGGAGGGCAAATGCGTCAAGCAAGGCAAAAAGCAGTCCGACAATTTATGAACTGTCGCATGAAGGCTAGGACTCCTGTTGGAGACTTTATGATATTGATCATTAGTCATCTAAGTAAAATGGAAATCCTAGGATCTGAGATTGATGAGAAGAATGTCATAGATGTGATCTTAGAAACTCTCCCCGCATCTCTTGATACCTCCAAGATGAACTACTCCATTAACAAGCTAAAGTACACTGTTACCAAGCTTATGCAGGAACTTTACACTGCTGTAGGTCTCACTAAGAGAAAGAGGAATCAAGGAGAGGTACATGCTATTGAGCACAAAGCCTCCGCCTCTAGAACTGAGAAGGGACCTTACAAAGCCGATAAAAAGAAATGTCCTGCCTATCTCAAAGCAAAGGAATATAGTATTGTATTAGTTAACCGAAGCATGCTTAGTAGCTGATAATGTATCAACGTGGATTCTTGACTCCGCTGCTACTAACCATATTTGTTGTTCCTTAAATGGTTTCAAGAAAACCAAAAGCTTAGACGAAGGCGAGTTCTGTTTTAAATGGGGTGATGGGAGTCTGGTGTTTGCGAAGGCTGTGGGATCCGTGACGCTGTCTTTTGAAGACCGCACATTAAACTTTAATAATGTTTATTTTGTTCTTCTTTTTCTAATTCTGTTGTCAATGATGCATGTATGAAGAATGGTCTTTTTTACAATTATCCCACTCAACCTTCTCTTTTAGACACCGAAATAGATAACGATCTAATTAGGGAGCCAAAGAGGATCAAACTTTCTGAATCCTCCGATCTAACAAAATCAACATACCTCTGGCACTTAAGACTTGGTCATATCAGTCTAGATAGGATTAAGAGACTTGTGAGGGATGGTCCATTCCAAGCCTCTGCAATAGGTTCACTACCTACTTGTGAATCCTACATAGAAGGAAAAATGACTAAGCGACCTTTCTCCGATAAGGGTCGAAGAGCCACTGAGTTGCTGGAACTAATACATTCTGATGTATGTGGTCCGCTCAACCAACAGGCACGTGGAGGATACGAATACTTCGTTACCTTCACTGATGATTACTCAAGATATGGGTTTGTCTATTTGCTTAAACACAAATCCGAGACCTTTAACGTATTTAAGGTCTTTAGGGCTTTAGTGGAAAAGCAAACTGGCAAAGTGATCAAAACCCTTCGATCTGATCGAGGTGGTGAGTATATGTCTGGAGAGTTCAATGACTTTCTTAAAGAAGAAGGTATCGCTTCTCAGCTTACCGCACCTGGCACACCTCAACAAAACGGAGTGTCAGAGAGAAGAAACCGAACTCTTATGGAGATGGTTAGATCAATGATGAGTTACTCATCACTCCCACTTTCCTTTTGGGGATATGCCCTCGAAACAGCCGCTTACATTCTGAACCAAGTTCCGTCTAAAACGGTTCCTGGTACTCCTTATGAACGATGGACTGGCCGTAAAGTGAATATTGGCCGCATCCGAATTTGGGGTTGCCCTGCACACGTGCTGAGGCAAAAGACTAGCAAGTTGGCTAGTAGGTCAGAATTGTGCCTGTTTGTAGGATATCCGAACGAAACCAAAGGTTTTACTTTCTATAGTCCCGAGGACGATAAGACTTTCGTTAGCACGAATGATCGTTTCCTTGAGGAGGACTTTATGAAGGATGCGAAACCTAGAAGCAAAATTGTGCTTGAAGAAAAGTTGGGTGAGGAAGCTTCTACCTCATCTGTAAGAACTGTTCTTACCCCAACTGAAACACAACCTAACTCATCAGAATCTCGTCAAGTAGTACTTCGACGTAGTGGGAGGGCTGTTCAACAGCCTGACAGGTACATGTCTTATGGAGACTCTCTTGTAGCCATCTCCGACATGGATGACCCTGTTTCCTATTGCCAAGCGATGGCTTGTTCTGAATCAAACCTTTGGCTTGACGCCATGAAAGTTGAAATGCACTCGATGTATGTCAACAAAGTATGGAAACTTGTAGACCTTCCTGAAGGGATTAAACCCGTAGGGTGTAAGTTGATATACAAGAAGAAAAAGGGTCCTGATGGGAACGTCGAGACGTTCAAAGCACGACTTGTGGCGAAGGGTTATACCCAACAAGAAGGGATTGACTATGAAGAAACCTTCTCGGCAGTCGCGATGCTTAAATCCATCCGCATACTCCTATCCATAGATGCAGCTCTCGACTATGAGATCTGGCAAATGGATGTCAAGACAGCCTTTCTGAATGGCAATCTTGACGAGCGCATTTACATGGCTCAACCAGACGGTTTCGTGGATAAAGGTCAAGAGACCAAAGTTTGTGAGTTGCTTAAATCCATTTACGGACTAAAGCAAGCATCTAGGTCATGGAATATTAGATTCGATGAAACTGTAAAGAGCTTTGGCTTTGAACAGTCAATAGATGAGCCTTGTGTTTACAAGTTAATACACGAAGGCAAGGTTGTGTTATTGGTACTATATGTCGATGATATACTACTCATTGGTAATGACGTGGGTAAGTTATCTGAGGTTAAGGTCTGGCTGGCGAAGCAATTCGATATGAAGGATCTAGGAGAAGCCGCATACATTCTGGGAATCCAAATCTTTCGAGATAGGAAAAACCGGACCCTGTCGCTCTCTCAAGCATCTTATATTGATAAGGTGATGAATCGCTTCTCGATGCAAGACTGCAAGAGGGGTCAAACACCCTTTAGGCATGGAGTTTCACTCTCTAAGGACCAGTGTCCCAAGACTGCACAAGAGATTGAAGACATGAGGAAGATTCCTTACGCCTCTGCTGTAGGAAGCCTTATGTATGTTATGCTTTGCACTAGACCTGACATCTGTTTCGCCGTTGGCGTAGTTAGTCGTTTCCAATCCAACCCTGGACCCGAGCACTGGATTGCTGCTAAGCATGTTCTTAAGTATCTTCGAAGAACTAGGAACTTGATACTTACACACTCAGGTACTGACCTGACTATGACGGGATATACCGACTCCGATTTTCAAGCGGATAAGGATTCCAGGAAATCCACTTCGGGATCTGTGTTCATCCTTAATGGTGGAGCTATTGTGTGGAGAAGTATTAAGCAATCTTGCATTGCTGACTCCACAATGGAAGCAGAATATGTGGCTGCTTGTGAAGCATCCAAAGAGGCTGTCGCTAACTCAAAGGAACCTAGAAGCCATAAGCGCTCTAAGCATATTGAGAGGAAATACCATTTGATTCGAGAGATTGTGCAGCGCGGAGACGTGGAAGTGAAGAAGATCTCAATGGTGGACAACCTCGCAGATCCATTCACCAAGGCCCTAACGAACAAGGTCTTCGACCAACATCGTGAGGGATTAGGCATGAAGGACTACACACACCTTCTTTGAGTCAAGTGGGAGTTTGTTGTCAATGGTGCCCACAAGAAGAGTTGTAGTCTTTATTTTGTACATTTGATGTAATAAAGTCTCATGAAGACTCTTGCTTGTAATTGCCTATTCATTAATAAAGTTGAAACGTTCATTCATTCTTTCTTTGTTTGAAGTTTTATGATAAAACCTTAGTCTTTTAGTCCATAAACAAACTTAACAACTTGCGAAGAGACAAATGTAGATTTGCATGAACAAACTCTTCGTAGTTTGCTTAAAAGGATATATTCGCAATCTTAGGGTCAAAGGACTATTGACCTCAGTATGATTGTTAGAAGAATCTATGATGTCTGGTTATGAGGCATTGAGAGTTTGGGACTCTATAGTTCTTCTAGGTATCTTCCGAAGGTACTGAATTGACTAGTGCACTTCTAGAGACAATATAAGAACAAACCATTTAACCTCTTGTGTCTCGAAGTCACTATGTATGAATTGCATCATGCTTACCTTAATCCTGAAATGAGACATGCCATTTCACACCTTAGTATTCTCATTTGAGAAAGTCAAAGTTCGGACTCACTATGTGATTCCGAACAAGGCCTATTGGTGAAGTACTAAGTTGTGAGTCTGTCATGAGTAACTTTGTGAAGTTCTCATAGATATGGAATTCATGTACCAGATTGCTGAAATGCAATGTATGTCACCTCATGCTTTGTTCCTTGGAGTGTGAATAAATGAACTGGCCAGTGTCCAAATTGAGTCCTGACTCTTTTGGATGAAACAATGTGACTTGTTAGCTCCTCGTCAATACATTGTTTCTAACTTATTCACAAGCGACAAAGGAGTTGAGGAAATAACAGCTAGAAGGGTAAAATGGTAATTTAGTAAATCCCGACTAGCTGATGACATTCATGAAGGGTAAACATAGATAATATTCAGTGGATCCGCTCATCATAATTAGGTCGAATTCTTGAGTAGAAAACAAACTCATTTGAACCGAGAGATTTTCAGTGTCAGCTCTTTAGTGGAGTCAGTTGGCATTAAGCTAAACTTGGAAAAGGTTTGTGAACTTTTGAGTCCAAGTGTTTAGCTCAAGCTTTGTTCATTTGGGTCCATGAGGTCACTGTCACGAATCACATCGATAGGAATAGTTAAACTGGAAGCTAAGTCAAAACAAGAACAAAAATAGTCAAAAAGGTATTTTTGTCTTTTGAGACATATGATGAAATGAATGTCAATAAATTTTTTGACAAGTTCATTTGATGACTTAACGTCACTCGGCCATAACTTGATTATTGGGCCTTGTGAATTAATTTCATTTCATAAGAATTTTATTGAAAATTCTTAATGGGCTTTTCTAGTGTTGTCATTAACAAATGAAGAAGCTTCTAGAAGCTCCTTCTAGATGAGAATAGGCGCCCATAATACCCAAGGAAAGAGAGTTTATTTTGTGCATAAATGTATCAAGATACTTGCCAAAAGAAAAAGAGGAAACAAATTTCCTCTAGAAGGAAAGCATAACTTCGGCCAAGAGAGAGACAAAGCAAGGCTTGGAACAAAATAGGAAACAAATCCAAGGCTTAATGAAGCCTATGTTGGCCGAGCATCTCAAGTGGGAAAAGAGGTAATTGGCTCATGAATTTGTGATATTCTATAGAAGAGGAAACTACCTTATAGAAGGTGAGACCTCTCCTATAAATAGGAGCCTCATTTCCTCACAATTCATTCATCCAAGTTTAAGAGATTTGAGAGACTCTCTCTCTAGAACTTGTGGCCGAAAATCCTCTCTCTCTCTCTCTCTCTAGTTTATTTTCGATTTTTTCTTGTCTTGGCACCTAGGTCCTCACTCGACCTAGTGTTTAGCTCTGCGACTTCAAGACTTGTTCTTAAGTCGTAGTGTTTAAAAGTGCCCACTCACTAATTCCTTTATTTCGAGTGATTTAGTGATAGAAACTTTCGTGGTTGCTCGAGGTGCCGAGGAAAGGAAGAGAGACGTGCTGCAAGGGGAGACGAGCGTTGCAAACTTTCCAAAAGCTACTTCAAAGTTCAAGCTTCAAGAAAGGTTAGTAAACTCTTAGCTCATATTGATTTTTAATTACATGTACTTGCTTCTTTGTCTAGGTTAGTAAAAACTGTTTTTACTTGAAAAGAAATTTTTTAAAATTCCGCCGCTTCTCGAAGAGTTTAATCTTTTTCTTAAACCCTAGATCAATTCCAACATTACCGCCAGCAACACCACCCATCTCCGATCGACCTCCACCGATGCACCCCTCCTCGAGGGAGACCGGACCCAGAGTACCCGGGCCTCCCTCGCCGCCGCCCGGGACCGGCGCGACTCCTTCTGCGCCCGACCCGACCAACGCGACTCCTTCCATGGCGGGAGCTCCACCAGCGCGGTTTAGGCCTCTCCCGGCAACACCTTCAGCACAGACAAGGCCGACGCAGGCCGACCCGCCTCCGCACGGACTCGCCTCGGCGGGCGTACCTCCCCCGAGGCCGCGCGCATTCCCGGCGACCTCGGGGTCCCCTCTGGAGGCGAATCCGATGCGCGTACCCTCCTCCGCGTCGGCCAGCCGCGCATCCACCAAACGAGGATCGCCTCCAGCCATCTCAACCGACCCGTCGCCCGAAGGCGTTGATGGGGGCGCTGTGTTTTGGGTATCCACAGGGGGTAAGAATTGCGCCCAAAGATCATCTGTCTGCATCTTGATCCACGAGCAGAGGGAAGAGGTCATCTTCAATGGACCCACGCCCCGACAGATGGTTAGTGGGGACCATTGGCACGTGTAGCGAGGCAAAAAACGAAAAGAAACCAGAGAAGGGAAATTAAAAAGTGAAGGAGGCTCGGGTCGAACCTTTTTCGTGATGGGTCGCTTCAGTGGGTTGGGGATGACGGGAATCTTGAGTTTATCGCACAAGCTTCACTCGACGATAAACTCGGGGGGCTAATGTTATCGGCCCGATCCCGATCGAAGCTATTCAAAGGGAAAAATAAAAGGCAATCAGACTTGCCCTAGCCATTAATCGGCCCTTGGGCCGATTAGGCCAAAAGCCGGCCCAATGGCCTCGGCCCAAGACCGAGCTCGACCTCGGCCTCAGCTCGACCTCGGCCTGGCGAGCTCGGCCTCGGCCTCAGCTCGACCTCGGCCTCAGCTCGACCTCGGCTTGAAGAGCTCGACCTCGGCCTCAGCTCGACCTCGGCCTGGCGAGCTCGACCTCGGCCTCAGCTCGACCTCGGTCTGACGAGCTCGACCTCGGCCTCAGCTCGACCTCGGCCTGGCGAGCTCGACCTCAGCCTCAGCTCGACCTCGGCCTGGCGAGCTCGACCTCGGCCTCAGCTCGACCTCGGCCTAAGCTCGACCTCGGCCTGGCGAGCTCGGCCTCGGCCTCAGCTCGACCTCGGCCTGGCGAGCTACTTCGGCCTCACAGGCCTGTCCTCGGCCCTTTGCCATCCTCGGCCGAGCTTATGTTATCCTCGGTCAAGGGGCCCACCAATGACGCTAGCCCATGTTGTCCTCAGCCCAGGGACACGCCAGTGACGCCAGCCTATGTTATCTTCGGCCAGGGGGCACATCAATAGCGCCAGTCTATATTATCCCATGCCGAGCCCATACTGACGGGCCCACCAGTGACGCCACCTTATGTTATCCTCGGCCAGGGGCTATCCTCGGCCATGGGCCATCGTCGGCCAATGGCTATCCTCGGCGAAATGCTATCCTCGGCCATGGGCCATCCTCGGCCAATGGCTATCCTCGGCCATTTACTTCACTCGGCCAAAGGTCCCACCAATGACCCTTTGGTCGCCTATAAATACAAGAGGCCCTCCCTCTTCCAAAGGTAATCCAAATTTGAGAAAGGAAACGCTGCCGAACTCACCTTTCTCTCGTTTCTCTCAAGTCTCGGCCCCTAAACACTTAAACCCTATATTATCCACCTCAATCCCACTAATGTTGAGCGTCGGAGAGGTAAACAGAGGCACCCTCTCTAT
The DNA here is from genome assembly GCF_054948205.1 of Urtica dioica subsp. dioica. Taxonomy (NCBI): domain Eukaryota; kingdom Viridiplantae; phylum Streptophyta; class Magnoliopsida; order Rosales; family Urticaceae; genus Urtica; species Urtica dioica. The sequence continues at coordinate 23,308,419 of NC_142761.1, read as the reverse complement.
TTCCCCTTTTTAGCTCACGGTTCTCTCATCCCTTCTAGGTACCCCGGCGAGCTCAGACACCACCGACAGCCAAGGGAAGACTCTGGACACCGAGTCCGACACGCTCAAGCCCAGGCGAGGCCACTTGGTCCGGCCTTGGGTCTAACCGCCTGCGGCTTCTAAATCGTTGTCCGGAAAACGGCGACAACAATAGATATGGAATTCATGTAAAAGATTGCTGAAATGCAATGTATATCACCGCATGCTTTGTTCCTTGGAGTGTGAATAAATGAACTGGCTAGTGTCCAAATTGAGTCTTGACTCTTTTGGATGAAACAATGTTACTTGTTAGCTCCTCGTCAATACATTGTTTCTAACTTATTCACAAGCGACAAAGGAGTTGAGGAAATAACAGCTAGAAGGGTAAAATGGTAATTTTGTAAATCCCGACTAGCTGATGATATTCATGAAGGGTAAACAATGATAATATTCTGTGGATCCGCTCATTACAATTAGGTTGAATTCTTGAGTAGAAAATAAATTCATTTGAACCGAGAGATTTTCAGTGTCAACTCTTTAGTGGAGTCAGTCGGCATTAGGCTAAACTTGGAAAAGGTTTGTGAAGTTTTGAGTCCAAGTATTTTAGCTTAAGCTTTGTTCATTTGGATCCATGAGGTCACTGTCACGAATCACATCGAATAGGAATAGTTAAACTGGAAGCTAAGTCAAAACAAGAACGAAAATTGTCAAAAGGGTATTTTTGTCTTTTGAGACATAGGATGAAATGAATGTCAATAAATTTTTTGACATGGTCATTTGATGACAAGTAACACTCGGCCATAATATGATTAATTGGGCTTTGTGGATTAATTTCATTTCATAAGAATTTTATTGAAAATTCTTAATGGGCCTTTCTCATATTGTCATGAACAAATGAAGAAGCTTCTAGAAGCTCCTTCTAGATGAGAAATAGGCGCCCATAATACCCAAAAAAAAGAGAGAATATTTTGTGCATAAATGTATCAAGATACTTGCCAAAAGAAAAAGAGGAAACAAATTTGCATATGGATGCATTAGGGAAATCGACCAACTAGAGAATGGAACAAAATAGGAAACAAATCCAAGCCTTTAATGGCATGAGTTGGGCGCCCAACATGGGTAAAAAGGAAACTAGTTTTTTGCTCATGAATATGTGATATTTTGTAGAAAAGGAAACTACCTTATTGAAGGTAATCCCTCTCCTATAAATAGGGCCCTCATTCTCATTGTTTTCTCATTTTAAAAGTTTTAGAGATTGAGAGTTTCTCTCTCTAGACTTGGCCGATCCTCTCTACAAATTCAAGACTAGGTCCTCATTTGACCTAGAGTTTAGCTCTGCGAATTCAAGACTCGTTCTTAAGTCGTAGTGTTTAAAAGTGCCCACTCACTGATTCCTTTTATTTCGAGTGATTTAGTGATAGAAACTATCGTGGTTGCTCGAGTTGCCGAGGAAAGAAAGCGAGACGTGCTGCGAGGAGACGAGCCTTGCAACCTTCCAAAAGCTTCTCAAATTTCAAGCTTCAAGAAAGGTTAGTAAACTTCTTAGCTCATAATAGTTTTTATTTAGTAAAAAAGTGTTTTTACTTGAAAATAAATTTTTTTAAATTCCGCCGCTTTGCGAAGCGTTAAAATTTTTCTTAAACCCTAGATCAATTCCAACAACAATGTGACTTGTTAGCTCCTCGTCAATACATTGTTTCTAACTTATTCACAAGCTACAAAGGAGTTGAGGAAATAACAGCTAGAAGGGTAAAATGGTAATTTTGTAAATCCCGACTAGCTGATGATATTAATGAAGGGTAAACACTGATAATATTCTTTGGATCCGCTCATTACAATTAGGTTGAATTCTTGAGTAGAAAATAAATTCATTTGAACCGAGAGATTTTCAGTGTCAACTCTTTAGTGGAGTCAGTTGACATTAAGCTAAACTTGGAAAAGGTTTGTGAACTTTTGAGTCCAAGTGTTTAGCTCAAGCTTTGTTCATTTGGATCCATGAGGTCACTGTCACGAATCACATCGAGTAGGAATAGTTAAACTAGAAGCTAAGTCAAAAGAAGAACGAGACAAGTTTTTGTGAAAATTGTCAAAAGGGTATTTTTGTCTATTGAGATATAGGATGAAATGAATGTCAATAAATTTTTTTGGCATGGTCATTTGATGACATGCATCACTCAGCCAATATTGGTTTTATTGGGCCTTGTGGAGTAATATCATTTCATAAGAATTTTATTGAAAATTCTTAATGGGCCTTTCTCATGTTGTCATGAAAAAATGAAGAAGCTTCTAGAAGCTCCTTCTAGAGATATGTTGGGCGCCTACTACCCAAGAGAAAGAGAGAATATTTTGTGCATAAATGTATCAAGATACTTGCCAAAAGAAAAAGAGGAAACAAATTTCCCATACATGACAATAGGAATTTCGGCCAAGTGAGCCAAAGGCAAGGCAAGGAAAAAAAAAGGAAACAAATCCAAGCCTTCTATAAGGCTGCCTTGGCCGTGTGACATAAGTGGGGAGGAGGTAATATTTGCTCATGAATATGTGATATTCTATAGAAGAGGAAACTACCTTATTAAAGGTGAGACCTCTCCTATAAATAGGAGCCTCATTCTTCACATTTCATTCATCCCAAGTTTTAGAGATTGAGAGCTTCTCTCTCTAGCTTGGCCGCCCCTCTCCTCTCTCTCTCTATTCAATTTTGTTTTTTGTTTTTGGCACCTAGTTCCTCATTTGACCTAGTGTTTAGCTCTTCGACTTCAAGACTCGTTCTTAAATCGTAGTGTTTAAAAGTGCCCACACACTAATTCCTTTTCACCTTGAGTGATTTAGTGATAGAAACTTTCGTGGTTGCTCGAGTTAACGAGGAAAGGAAGAGAGACGTGCTGCGAGGGAAACGAACGTTGCAACCTTTTCTAAAAGCTTCTCAACGTTCAAGTTTCTAAGAAGGTTAGTAATCTTTAAAGCTTATATTAGTTTTATTTACATGTGCTTGCTCTTTGTCTAGGTTAGTAAAAACATTTTACTTATTAAAATAAAATTTTTAAAATTCCGCCGCTTACCGAAGCGTTAAACTTTTTCTTAAACCCTAGATCGATTCCAACAGTCATCAGTCGACTCGTGGACTCTGAACTAAACTCCTGGAGTGGACTCAACTCGAGGAGTGACCTCAACTCGAGGAGTCACGTGAAGAGTCAGCACGAGGAATCATCAGTCAACTCGTGGACACGGGACTCAACTCCAGGAGTGGACTCAGCTCGAGGAGTGATCTCAACTCGAGGAGTCACGTAAAGAGTCGGCACGAGGAGTAGTTAGTCGAATCGTGGACTCAGAACTCAACTCGAGGAGTCACGTGAAGAGTCGGCACGAGGAGTAGTTAGTCGACTCGTGGACTCATAACTCAACTCGAGGAGTGAACTCAACTCGAGAAGTCATGTGTAGAGTCAGCACGAGGGCTTATCAACCAACTTCTGGACTCGGTATTCGACTCGAGGAGTGAACTCAACTCCAGGAGTCATGTAGAGTCGGCACTAGGAGTAGTTGGTCAACTCATGGACTCAGAACTCAACTCGAGGAGTGGACTCAACTCGAGGAGTGACCTCAACTCAAGGACTCACGTGAAGAGTCAGAACGAGGAGTCATCAGTCGACTCGTGGACTCGGGACTCAACTCAAGGAGTGACCTCAACTCGAGGATTCACGTGAAGAGTCAACACGAGGAATCATCAGTTGACTCGTGGACTCGGGACTCAACTTGAGGAATGATCTCAACTCGAGGAGTCACGTGAAGAGTCAGCACGAGGAATCATCAGTCGACTCGTGGACTCGGGACTCAACTCAAGGAGTAGACTCAACTTGAGGAGTGATCTCAACTCGAGGAGTCACGTTAAGAGTCATCACGAGGAATTATCAAGCGACTCGTGGACTCGGACCTCAACTAGAAGAGTGAACTCAACTTGAGGAGTCATGTAGAGTCGGCACGAGGAGTAGTTAGTCGACTCGTGGACTCGGTACTCGACTCGAGGAGTCACGCATAGAGTCGGCACGAGGACTCATCAGTCGACTCGTGGACTCGGACCTCAACTCGAGGAGTCACGTGTGGAGTCGGCACGAGGAGTCATCAGTCGACTCGTGGACTCTGAACTAAACTCGAGGAGTTGAATCAACTCGAGGTGTGACCTCAACTCGAGGAATCTCGTGAAGAGTCAGCACGAGGAATCATCAGTCGACTCATGCACTCGGGACTAAACTCGAGGAGTGATCTCAACTCGAGGAGTCACGTGAAGAGTCGGCACGAGGAGTAGTTAGTCGACTCGTGGACTCAGAACTCAACTCGAGGAGTCATGTAGAGTCAGCACGAGGAGTAGTTAGTCGACTCGTGGACTCAGAACTCAACTCGAGGAGTGAACTCATCTCGAGGAGTCGAGGTTCTTTCTCTTTGGGACATCCGGCCTAACCATCGGCCCCTTGAGACTTCGTTATACTTTTGTTTTTGATTTTAGAGGGTTTCATTGAGTATTGTTCCCCATTAGCCCCCTGAGTTTCTTGTGTTTGTGAGACGAAGACCGAGAAATTCTCATGTTAGAGGTATACAATAGTACGTTACAATGGGCAGAACAACTTTTATTGCAAAAAGGATGTTTTTACAGCTTGCCTTGGCACTCGGCCTTTTTAGGAAAAATAAAATTACATGTTTGAAACGAAACGGCCATAGAGTGGGGTAAGTTTAGGCATAAATTTAATGGCGACAGCCATGTCAGTTGTAGCCGCAAGTGGTGGGCGCTTGTTAGATAGTGCTCATCGTCTCATCGTCTTTATGCTCGAGGATTCTCCCCTTTGACAAGTCGGGCGCTTGGTCGGGGTTGACACCTCGCTAGCGAATGTGATGAACTCTTTTAGATGCCCGCCTCGAATCAAGGAATGAATCTGCTTCCTAAGCTGGTAGCATTCGGTCGTCACATGTCCATGGTCTCGGTGATATTCGCATTGCTTGCTTCTGTCCCGCATTGCGTGGTCCGTCTTTAACGTGGCCGGGGATCATAGCTTCTCTCTGTGTAAGCTCAGGATCCAAGCGAGTGTCATGTTGAGAGGTATGAAGGATTGCTTCGGGGTCAGAGAAGGAAGGTCATTGGGGACCTGACCATTTCTACGCCTTTTCCTTTGCGAGTCGGGACCGACGGTCGATGGCACAGGTGTGGCGGCGCGCTTCTTGTTGGATGCGCGGTTAGCAATGTTGGGTGGTTGGTGCCCCAAGATGACCTCTCTCGCGATCTCACGTCGGGCGTTGAGTTTTTTTCTCAAGTCGTACCCGTGATCGTCTCTTTGAGAATTGAGGCGGTCTCTTAAGTCTCCGTTGGCCGATCCTATCACCCTTGACAAGGTTTTTCCATTCAAGCGACGTCCTCAACGGACGCCACGATCATTGATGTCGTCACCTCTCCGGGGGTTTTAGACGCAAATGGTCAGCTCGGAGCATCCCTTTTGGGACCCTGAGATTGAGGGTCCTCGGGTATTGCATGATATTTGACGCCTTGATGTGGTCTCTCGAGGGTGTCCCCTCGAGGGCGCACGAGTGTGTTCCCCTGACGCTTGATGTCCTGACGCGGTCGCTTGAGGGTGTCCCCTTGAAGGCGTGCGTGCGCGCTCACTTTCGTGAATAGCGTGGTCGGGGTTAGCTTTTGATTTCGCCACATTGTTGGGGTCTTTTTCTTTGTGGTTGACATCATCGACAATGTTGTAGCTCAGGAGGTCGGCGATGAGAGCACCATTCACCCCTGGCTAATCGAGCAGTTTAGAGAGTCTCCGGGCCGTGTCGTCACGGAGAGCGTCATTGGTGTCGCCGGTCGGTTCATGGATGGCTGGTTCGAGGGGTAGGCTCTCGTTATCATGAGGCGCTCGATTCCCAATCCAGCGTCCCAAGCTTCCTAAGGCATATCTCAAGCTAGTCGCTCGGTCGACCGTGGAGGTGACAGACAATTGACTCATATATCGAGAGTTTTGTCGTCGAAGGTAGATGAAGAGTGGTAGAGGGCATGTGTCGCCAAGGTCGGGAGAACCCCTCCTTCTAGTGCCAAAGTGTTATCGCTCGTTTTCGGACAACGATTTAGAAGCCTCAATGGTCTCGCTTTGGCTTGAGCGTGTCGGACTTGATATCTCGAGTCTCCCCTTAGCTGTCAATGGTCCTTGAGTTCGCCGGCATACCTGAAAAAGATAAAAGAATCGTGAACTAGGAAGGGAAAACAGAGGAGGTGCCTCTGTTTACCTCTCCGACGCTCACCATTAGTAGGATTAAGGTGCATAAGAGGGTTTAGGTGTTTAGAGGCCAAAGATGAGTGAAACGAGTGAAGTATGAGTTCGACAGCGTTTCAGGACTCAAAAATGGATTACCTATGGGAGAGGGCGGACCTCTGTATTTATAGGCAACCAAGGGGTCATTGGGGTACCCCTTGGCCGAGTGAGACTTTTGGGTCGGCCATTGGCCGACTGAGGCTTTGACTCGGCCAATGGTCGATTGAACTTTGGGACGGCCATTGGCCGGTTGAGGCTTTGACTCGGCCAATGGCCGAGTGAAATTTGGCCCGGCCATTCGCCGGCTGAAGCTTTGACTCGGCAAATGGCCGAGTGAACTTTGGGCCGGCCATTGGCCGGGTGAGGCTTTGACTCGGCCAATGGCCGAGTGAACTTTGGGCCGGCCATTGGCCGGGTTAGGCTTTGACTCGGCCAATGGCCGAGTGAACTTTGGGCCGGCCATTGGCCGGCTGAGGCTTTGACTCGGCCAATGGCCGAGTGAACTTTGGGTCGGCCATTGGCCGGCTGAGGATTTGACTCGGCCAATGGCCGAGTGAACTTTGGGCCGGCCATTGGCCGCCTGAAGCTTTGACTCGGCCAATGGCCGAGTGAACTTTAGGCCGGCCATTGGTCGGCCACACTTGGGCCGGCCAGGAGCCAACCTGACGGGCCTTGGCCGGCCGGGGCTCAGCATGCCGAGAGGCGCTGTGCGGTCTTTGGCCGGCCGGGAGCCGGTTGGACTGGCCTTGGCCGGCCAGGAGGCGGTGTTGTGGTTTTTTCCTCGTCGGTCGTCGATGGGCCGACAACAGCGACCGACCATATGTGTGGCGGAGGGAGTAGCCCTGCCGCCTTTACCTGCGCCTATACGCGACTTATGGCACGCCGGGTTAGGCCGACGATTTTACTCAAACCCCGTGTGTTTCGTGCCATTGGCGACCGGATGTGTATCGCTCAAATTTTGCCGTTTTAGGGTTTGAGGCAGCGCCTTTACGCGACTTACATGCGTCTGGGTGACAACTTTCACCTGCGCATTTACGCGTCTTACGGCACGCCGGGAAGGCCGGTGGTGTTGGAATTGATCTAGGGTTTGAGAAAAAGTTTAACGCTTCGTTAAGCGGCGGAATTTTAAAAATTTTCTTTTCACAACTAAAATGTTTTTACTAACCTAGACAAAGAGCAAGCACATGTAAATAAAAACTATTATGAGCATAGAAGTTTACTAACCTTTTTAGTAGCTTGAACGTTGATGAGCCTTCGGAAGGTTGATAACGTTCATCTCCCCTCGCAACACGTCTCTCCTCTTTCCTCGCAAACTCGAGCAACTACGAAAGTTTCTATCACAAGAATCACTCGAGAAAGAAAGGAATTAGTGTGTGGGCACTTTTAAACATGACGACTCAAGAACAAGTCTTAGAGTCGAAGAGCTGAAATACTAGGTAAAATGAGGACCTAGGTACCAAAACAAAAACGAAATTGACTAGAGAGAGAGAGAGAGAGAGGAGTCGGCCAACAATGTCTAGAGAGAGAGTCTCTCAATCTCTAATTTATAGGAGGAGGATTACCTTTAAATTGCACGTCCAAATGAGCTTCTAGAAGCCTTTGGATTTGTTTCCTCATTTGCTTTCTCTCTTAGTTGGCCGAAATTGCACTTTCCTTCTAGAGGAAATTTGTTTCCTCTTTTTTCTTTTGGCAAGTATCTTCATACATTAATGCACAAAATAAACTCTCTTTTTCTCTATTGGGCTGCACGAAATTAGTCTCCCATTCTCTTTGGTTGGACGGCCAAAGGGCTTCTAAAAAGCCTTTCTAGATTTTTCTTTACTTGTTCATGACAACATAAGTAAAGCCCATTGAGAATTTTCAAGTAAAATTCTATGAAATGAAATTAATCCACAAGACCGAATGAACATATCATGGCCAAGTGATCTAGGCCATCATATGTGTTGTCGGTCGTTTTCGGAAAACCCGAGACGCCAAGAAGACACGCCGTTCAAAGGGCCGATGGTCAGTCCGGAGGTCCTGAAAAGCGGCAAGCCTTCTGTCACGAGTCGACTGGCGAGTCCTCGGACCAAACTCTCATGCTCCTCGAGTCGTTCCCCTCGAGTCGAGCCTCGGGTCGTTCTCCTCGAGTCGAGCCTCGGGTCGTTCTCTTCGAGTCGAGCCTCGGGTCGTTCTCCTCGAGTCGAGCCTCGAATTGCTTCTCGAATCGAGTCACTCTCGTCAAGTAGAGACCTTCACATTTCGCATAGAAAGCATGATATCCAAAGACCCCTAAAAGCCCACAAGAGTCCGACGAGACGAGCCATGCATTGCGCGCGCAGCATGCCGCGCTGGACAGCCACACAGCAAGCCGCGTGCCGCGCCGGCAGGCTGCGCGCCGTGCCAGACAAACTGCGCGCCGAGCGAAGGTACTCCCGCGCCGCGCGCCCGTGCGCCGCGCCAGATGACCCGCGCGCCGTGCGCCTCCACTTGTCGGCGCGCGCGCCCCTAGTCCCACATGGACGAAAAAGGGACCTTCTAAGGCCCTCAAACACCTAAAAATACCCCTCTCATTGAGGGGAAAGCCATCACATTCATTCTCAAGGAACTTGATACTTCTCTCCGCTTCTCTAGATGCCATCCTTGGCCTGAAGCGGATTCTCCTCGATTTCTCATTCTCAGACGTTCTGAAGCACTCTAGGGGACTTCCCGGACGTTGCTCCCTCTGACCGAACGCCCCCTAGTGCTCAAGCACGCCCCTAGGGTTCTCGACTAGAGTCCCCCTGCGCGTCTAACACGTTAGACGCGTACACGATCTCCGAAGTTCTGAGACGCCGCTGAGGACTCCTCCGCGCCCCGTCTCCTTTGTCGAGTACGCTTATCCACCAAGGCTCCGCGCCTCATACTGCGTCTTACACGCTTGAACTACGTTTTGACCTGATCTCACACACGAGTACGTAGGCAGCCGACACCCAAGGCACGGTCACTCCTCCTCCTCACCCCTACCTCTCGCGAGAGGCGGGTTGATAGGAGAAAACTTAGCTCGAGACTTTCGAGTTCACACTCTTGGCCCGGGTGCGATCACTTGGTCCGGCCTTGGATCGAACCGGCCGTGCGACAACAGTTTCGCGCTAGAGGGAGGGGACTTCCCGACCTATTCAGCCCGAAATCCCTTCTGTTCATCTTCTTCTTTTCTTCTACAAACTCAACTTTCTCGAACTTGAGAAAAGATGAGTAGCCGACTACCCGTACGTTCTGAGGGCGTGAACAACCCCGAAAACGTCACTGGGACCAAAAAATATTTCTTGCGCTCTCACGCGCATGGTGACGAAGATTCGCTCCACGAAGAGAGCTCGACCCGCTCACCATCTCCATCTCCAGACAGCAGGGACGACCGCATCATGGAGTTGGAGGAGAATATCCGCCAACTAAAGGAGAAGAACGCGAGGTACCACAGCCGACTGGCTGCAAAGCAACCCGCGCATGACACAATGACCCCCAACGGGGATCCTGAGAACCTCAACGAGGAAAGCCGTGACCGCGACCCTGATTACGAGGGTACTGGCGATTCGGAGGATATCGAGACTTCTCTCACGAGGAACGGGGAACATCTCGCCGTGTTTGAAGCCGGTCCTTCGAATCCCCTACCCCGGACAGGCGACGCGCATGCTGCTTCTCAAGAGGGAAATTCCTGACGTTCGGCCCTCGACCGACTAGGTCAAAGGGAGAATGTTACGGAGAGTCAGGGCACGCGGAGAGCGCGCCGTCGCAGACGAAGCCTGCGCCTCCATACGACCAGCCCTGGTCTTAGGGATCACCTCCCCGCCCAATGCATTGAGCGTGGCGATGACTTAAGAGAGCGACTAAGCTCTCGGCCAAACATCCCCGTAGCAGCCCTAACTAATGGGAACCGCGGCACGGGTCAAGGGTCAAATGAAAGACGACAGGTGACTCCTCCCGAACAGGGAGTTACTCCGACTACCGGTCTCGATGTGATCACAATGATCCACAATCTTCGAAATGAAGTACGAGATCTCCGAGAACATGGAATAGGCGGAAGTGCCTATGGGGTTGTTGAGGAGAGTTCCTCACCTTTCACGGCTCAGATATTGGCCGAGGTATGCACGGGAAATTTCAAACTCCTGAACCTCTCTCCCTATGATGGAAAAGCGGATCCTGCATACCATATCCAGCACTATGAAACCTGGATGACGATGCAGGGTGTCGCCCCTGGCGCCATGTGCCAAGCTTTTAGTCTTACCCTCGCCGGACCCGGCTTCGAGTGGTTCAAGAACTTAAGGCCGGGAAGCATCCGATCGTTCAAAGACCTGAAGGACATGTTCCTAGCCAGCTTCGCTGAAGACGATACCTTGCCCGATTCACTGAAGAATCGAATAAGGTCGACCGCTTTGACGACAAAGACGCAATCACTGCCATCATTGAAGGCTTGCGCACAAGTGACTTCCTTAAGTCCATCGTCGGCCGTGTCCCTTCTACCATGGCCGAGGTAATGACTCGAGCCAAGACCTTCATGGGAGTCGAAGATTACCTCGATGGCCGCAAGGGCATAAATCAAATCCCTCACCACCGAGATGAGCCTAGCAAAGAGCAAGGCAACTCCAGTAAAAGACGAAACAGAGGGGCTTTAAGGGCTACTCGTCGTTCACGCCATTGAACACGACGCCGGATCAAATCCTGGCTTTGGCACGTGACAAGTTCACTCCCCCGGCTCCAATGAGCAAAGATCCCGCGACTCGCGATCGATCTAAATATTGCGAGTTCCATCAGGAATACGGTCACTTAACCTTCGAATGCTACAGTCTTAAAAGGCAGATCGAGGCATTGATCCAATGGGGTGAACTGAAAGAGTTCGTGTTACGCATGATCAGCGCTGCGGGCCCCACCACAAACAGACCACAATCTGGTAAAGGAGAAGGAACAGCCACTTCTGCAGACCGAACCATGGCTACTGCCAACGCCAATCCGCGACGCCATGTTGTAACCACCATACTGGGTAGCCCACAAGATGGAGATTCAGCCCGACAACGGAAAAGATTCCTAAGGGCCGTAGCTCAAGAAGACGCTGCTATGCACGTCAACCTCACCTATGAAGAACCTCCGTCCGTGCCTCATGAGACGATGTACTTCACCAACGAAGAGGCCAAGCGAGTTGTGCATCCACACAATGACGCGATAGTGCTCAAACCCCAAATGGCCAATGACTTGGTGAAAAGAGTTCTCATCGACAACGCTAGTGCTGCCGACATAATTTTCAAGTCCACCTTAGAGCGCATGAAGCTCGGGGGGCTATGCCTAACTTCGACCCAAACGCCTCTATTCGGGTTCACTGGGGAGAGAGTCATAACCGAAGGCATCATCGATCTTCCGGTCACCTTCGGGACTCCCGGAGGCATTGAAGTTGTTCACATGGTCCCCTTCCTAGTGGTTGATCAGGACTCGCCATATAATGTCATCATTGGGTGACTCACGCTGAACCGACTAAGGGCCATTACTTCCACATACCACCTACTGGTGAAGTTTCTCACCAAGGATGGAATCGGCATCATGGCTGGAGATCAATCCCAAGCCAGAATATGCTACATTCAAGGAATCGATGGAAAAACCGCTAGAAAGACGGTTAACATAATCTTCCATTTAACAGATAGCGTCGAGTCGACCAAGGTCCTCCACAAAATCCATGAAGACATCTGCATAACACCCAAGTGCAAGGTGTCGGCGTCCTCATCCCAAACAGCCGGACCCCACAAAGTCTGCCGAGTCATACATGACGAGATACACTACATCGAATACACAGACGAGACACCAATCCGTCGCCAGTGGAATGCGGAACACTTGAGACAGTACTACCAGTAGCCAGCGCTTCCCCCCATTTATTTCTTTGCTTTCCAACATTCAATAAGGCCTACGAGCCAATGTTTTAGGATTTCAAGTTTTTGCAATATTAATAAAGTTCGAGGTTTTTCTTTCAAAATCCACTTTATCAAAGGTTTTCGGTCATCAAAATACGATTGTAAACCCAAAAACTCGGGGGGCTAGTGACATAGGCAACGGTAAAATCCTCAAGAAAGTACGCTCCACCTAAAGAAAGTACGCTCCACCAAAACAAAACACCCGAACACAAACGGGAACGAGCGTTCAACTCAGACGCCTCTGCGACGCGCCGTAAGACATCCATAAGGTGCAGGCTAAAGACGCCTCCGCGGCGCGCCATAAGTCATCCCAGAGATGCAGGCTAAAGACGCCTCCGCAGCGCGCCGTAAGACATCCCAGAGATGCAGGCTAAAGACGCCTCCGCGGCGCGCCGTAAGACATCCCAGAGATGCAGGCTAAGACGCCTCCGCGGCGCGCCGTAAGACATCCCCGTGATGCAGGCTAAGACGCCTCCGCGGCGCGCCATAAGACATCCCAGAGATGAAGGCTAAGACGCCTTCGCGGCGCGTCGTAAGACATCCACGCGATACAAGCTAAGACGCCTCCGCGGCGCGCCGTAAGACATCCCCGAGATGCAGGCTAAGACGCCTCCGCGGCGCACCGTAAGACATCCCCGAGATGCAAGCTAAGATTCCTCCGCGGCACACCATAAGACATCCCAGAGATGCAGGCTAAAGTCGTCCCTCGTGACGCGCCAAAGACGCCTACATGCCGCACCTAAGACGTCTACATGGCGGACCAAAACCGTCCCTCGCGACGCACTGAAGATGCCTATATGGCGCACGTAAGACGCCTACATGGTGCACCTAAGACGCCTACATGGCGCACCCAAGACGCCTACATGGCACACCCAAGACGCCTACATGGCGCACCTAAGACGCCTACATGGCGCACGCGAGACGCCTACATGGCGCAACCAAGTCGTCCCTCGCAACGCACCTAAGACGTCTACATGGCGCGTTTAAATTGCCTACATGGCACATCTAAAAAGCCTATACGGCGCACATAAGAATCCTACGTGGCATATCTAGGCCATCCCTCGCGACTTTCCTAGACGGCTAAACGACGCGCTCCGAGTCGCCGCAAGGTGTTGCATGTGATGACTAATCGCAATGCACTTGAAGCCGCCACAAGGCGCACCTGAACCGCCATACAAGGCGTAGGTCCTGCCATCTTCTGCACCGCCTCTTAGCAAGAACTTCGCTCGGCCTGAGCTAGCTGAGACTTCGCTCGAGCAAGCTCCTCGAGTCAAGCAAGCTCCTCAAGTCCCAGGTGACGAATGAGGTCGTGTAGAATCTTCTCGAGTCGAGCCTTGCTCCCCGAGTCATTCTTCTCCAGTCGAGCTTCGATCCTTGAGTCAAGTCATTCTCCTCGAAGTCGAGCCTCGCTCCTCGAGTCGAGTCATTCTCCTCGAGTCGAGCTTCGCTCCTTGAGTCGAGTCATTCTCCTCGAGTCGAGCTTCGCTCCTTGAGTCGAGTCATTCTCCTCGAAGTCGAGCCTCGCTCCTCGAGTCGAGTCATTCTACTCGTGTCGAGCTTCGTTCCTTGAGTCGAGTCATTCTCCTCGAAGTCGAGCCTCGGTCCTCGAGTCGAGTCGTTCTCCTCGAAGTCGAGCCTCGCTCCTCGAGTCGAGTCATTCTCCTCCAAGTCGAGCCTCTCCCCTTGAGTCGAGTCATTCTCCTCAGGTCGAGCTTCACTCCTCGAGTCAAATCACTGACCTCGAGTCAAGCCTTGCTCCCCGAGTCAGATCATTCTCCTTGATTCGAGCCTCCTCGAGTCGAGTCATTCTCCTCGAGTCAAGCCTTGCCCCTCGAGTCGAGTGATTCTCCTTGAGTCGAGTCATTTTCCTCAAGTCGAGCCTCGCCCCTCGAGTCGAGTCCCGCTCCTCGAGCAAACACCTGGAGCGACCTGAAGAATAGGCCAGCCAAAGCAGAGACCCACGCTCGCGTCTGGGGAATAAGGGCCGATCTTCCGAATGCAGATGAAGAAGAGTCACCAAGGCGGGAATGGCGGATGCCCCGTGAGACTGACTTATGCTTGATGCATTGTCAAATTTTTAGCGTTGATCCCCGAGCAGTCGAAGCCCTCTGGTGCGGCAGAGCCTTTCACCAGGTGCCACTCCGTCTTTTCGAAGTATCAACCTGCGTCCTCAACCTCCATCTTCAAGACCTCGGAATGAGCACGCCTTTGCGAAACGCAAAAGTGCAGTCGCCTTCCAAGCTGGCCGAGACGGACACCATGATCTTCCCCTAACATGTCGCAATTAGACAATAATTGCCATGCTAATCATCATCGAGTTGTGTGGACTCCGGGTCAAAGATATCATAAAAAAACGCCATCGAAGAAAGAATTGGACGTGACTTCGCCAAAAGATCAACAAGCCGCGACACGCCGGTACGCCTCTGCACAAGTGCGTGCCCTACCTGCGCACACATATCCCCGCTGCCCCGGGGCTAGAGTGATGGATGCGACCGCGTCCTCCTCGCCCACGTTGAGCTACGCCTCTCATCCGCTCGGATCCTCCTCCATGTGTTGATCACACAATCGTGTTGAGAGAGATGGAAAAGCGAGAGAGAGCACATGCAATTGCAAGAATATTCTCTATAATCACAAAAGCTTCGCAACGGCGAAGCCCTAGGAGATAAATTTTCCTCAAACACCCGGCGGAAACAACTAAAAGTTCACCGCCCGGGACCTCCCGAGCGATAAACTTGGGGGGCTAATGTTGTCGGTCGTTTTCGGAAAACCCAAGACGCCAAGAAGACACGCTGTTCAAAGGGCCGATGGTCAGTCCGGAGGTCCTGAAAAGCGTCTAGCCTTCTGTCACGAGTCGACTGGCGAGTCCTCGTACCAAACTCTCATGCTCCTCGAGTCGAGCCTCGAGTCGTTCCCCTCGAGCCGAGCCTCGGGTCGTTCTCCTCGAGTCGAGCCTCGGGTTGTTCTCCTCGAGTCGAGCCTCGGGTCATTCTCCTCTAGTCGAGCCTCGAATTGCTTCTCGAATTGAGTCACTCTCGTCAAGTAGAGACCTTCACATTTCGCATAGAAAGCATGATATCCAAAGACCCCTAAAAGCCCACAAGAGTCCAACGAGACGAGCCATGCGTTGCGCGCGCAGCACGGCGCGCCGGGCAGCCACACGGCAAGCCGCGCGCCGCATGAAGGCACGCCCACGCCGCGCGCCCATGCGCCGCGCATCCCGCGCCGCGCCTGATGACCCACGCGCCACACCCCCTGCGCCGCGCGTTTTGCGGCGCGCGTGCCCCTAGTCCCACATGAACGAAAAAGGGACCTTCTAAGGCCCTCAAACACCTATAAATACCCTCGCATTGAGGGGAAAGCTATCCCATTCATTCTCAGGAACTTGAGACTTCTCTCCGCTTCTCTAGATGCCATCCTTGGCCTGAAGAGGATTCTCCTCGATTTCTCGTTCTCAGATATTCTGAAGCACTCTCGGGGACTTCCCGGACATTGCTCCCTCTGACCGAATGCTCCCTAGTGCTCAAGCACGCCCCTAGGGTTCTCGACTAGAGTCCCCCTGCGCGTCTAACACGCTAGATGCGTACGCGATCTCCGAAGTTCTGAGACGCCGCCGAGGACTCCTCCACGCCCCGTCTCCTTCGTCGAGTACGCTTCTTCACCAAGGCTCCGCACCTCATACTGCGTCTTACACGCTTGAACTACGTTCTGACCTGATCCCACACACGGGTACGTAGGCAGCCGACACCTAAGGCACGGTCACTCCTCCTCCTCACCCCTACCTCTCCCGAGAGGCGGGTTGATAGGAGAAAACCTAGCTCGAGACTTTCTAGTTCACACTCTTGGCCCGGGTGCGATCACTTGGTCCGGCCTTGGATCGAACCGCCCGAGGTTTTCAATAGTTGTTCATTTTCGTACGACAACAATATGACCATGTCAAAAAATTTATTGACATTCATTACATGCTATGTCCAAAATGAAAAATTTACCTTTTTACAATTTTCGTAAAACTTGTCTCGTTCTTGTTTTGACTTAGCTTCTAGTTTAACTAATCCTACTCGATGTGATCTGTGACAGTGACCTCATGGATCCAAATGAACAAAGCTTGAGCTAAACACTTGGACTCAAAAGTTCACAAACCTTTTCCAAGTTTAGCTTAATGTCAATTGACTCCACTAAACTGAAAATCTCTCGGTGTTGTCGGTGTTTTTCGGACAACGATTTAGGAGCCCTAAACGGTTCGACCTAAGGCCGGACCAAGTGGTCGCGTTCGGGCTCGAGCGTGTCGGACTCGGTGTCCCGAGTCTTCCCTTAGCTGTGAATGTCCCTTGAGTTCGTCCAAGCCCCTGAAAAGGGAGAGCGAACACGTGAACTACCAAGGGGAAACAGAGGGGGTGCCTCTGTTTACCTCTCTGACGCTCAACATTAGTGGGATTGAGGTGAAGTATAGAGGTTTTAGAGGGTGAGAGGCCAAAGATGAGCGAAACGAGTGAAGTATGAGTTCGACAGCGTTTCGGGACTCAAAAATGGGTTACCTGGACCAGGGGAGATCCCCCGTCATTTATAGGCGACCAAGGGGCATTTTGGGCATCCCCTTGGCCGAGGGCTGGCTCTGAGGCGGCCATGGAGGGCATGGACGCCTCTAACCTGGCCATGGATGTTGTCAATGGTGCCCACAAGAAGAGTTGTAATCTTTATATTCTACATTTGATGTAATAAAGTCTCATGAAGACTCTTGCTTGTAATTACTTATTCATTAATAAAAAGTTGAAACGTTCATTCAATCTTCCTTGTCTGAAGCTTTATGATAAAACATTAGTCTTTAGTCCATAAACAAACTAAAACAACTTACGAAGAGACAAATGTAGATTTTCATGAACAAACTCTTCGTAGTTTGCTTAAAACTATATATTCGCAGTATAAGGATCAAAGGACTATTGACCTCTGTATGATTGTTAGAAGAATCTATGATGTCTGGTTATGACGCATTGAGAGTTCGAGACTCTATAGTTCTTCTAGGTATCTTCCGAAGGTACTGAATTGACCAGTGCACTTCTAGAGACAAGATAAGAATAAACCATTTAACCTCTTATGTCTCGAAGTCACTACGTATGAATTGCATCGTGCTTACCTTAATCCTGAAATGAGACATGTCATTTCACACCTTAGTATTCTCATTTGAGAAAGTCAGAGTTCGGACTCACTATGTGATTCCGAACAGGGCCTATTGGTGAATTACTAAGTTGTGAGAATGTCATTAGTAACTTTGTGAAGTTCTCATAGATATGGAATTCATGTACAAGATTGCTGAAATGCAATGTATGCCACCTCATGCTTTGTTCCTTGGAGTGTGAATAAATGAATTGGCCAGTGTCCAAATTGAGTCCTGACTCTTTTGGATGAAACAATGTGACTTGTTAGCTCCTCGTCAATACATTGTTTCTAACTTATTCACAAGCGACAAAGGAGTTGAGGAAATAACAGCTAGAAGGGTAAAATGGTAATTTAGTAAATCCCGACCAGCTGATGACATTCATGAAGGGTAAACATATATAATATTTTGTGGATCCGCTCATCATAATTAGGTTGAATTCTTGAGTAGAAAATAAATTCATTTGAACCGAGAGATTTTCAGTGTCAACTATTTAGTGGAGTCAGTTGGCATTAAGCTAAACTTGGAAAAGGTTTGTGAACTTTTGAGTCCAAGTGTTTAGCTCAAGCTTTGTTCATTTGGGTCCATGAGGTCACTGTCACGAATCACATCGATTAGGAATAGTTAAACTGGAAGCTAAGTCAAAACAAGAACGAAAATTGTCAAAAGGGTATTTTTGTCTTTTGAGACATAGGATGAAATGAATGTCAATAAATTTTTTGACATGGTCATTTGATGACAAGTAACACTCGGCCATAATAAGATTAATTGGGCCTTGTGGATTAATTTCATTTCGTAAGAATTTTATTGAAAATTCTTAATGGGCCTTTTTCATGTTGTTATGAACAAATGGAAAAGCTTCTAGAAGCCTTTTTCTAGATGGTATAGGCGCCAAACATACCCAAATAAAGAGAGAATATTTTGTGCATGAATGTATGAAGATACTTGCCAAAAGAAAAAGAGGAAACAAATTTCCCCTAAGGGGAAACCAAGGTGGGCGTCCAAATGAGTCAAGAGAGAAGCAAATAAAAGAGGAAACAAATCCAAGGACTTGCTTGGCAAGTCTTGGCCGTGTGACTCTTTGAAGGAAAAGGGAAATTGGCTAATGAATATGTGATATTGTATAGAAGAGGAAACTACCTTATTGAAGGTGAGACCACTCCTATAAATAGGAGCCTCATTCCACACTTTTCATTCATCCAAGTTTAAGAGATTTGAGAGACCCTCTCTCTAGAACTTTGGCCGCCCCTTCCTCTCTCTTTCTAGTTTATTTTCAATTTTTTTTTGTTTTGGCACCTAGGTCCTCATTCGACCTATTGTTTAGCTCTGCGAATTCAAGACTCATTCTTAAGTCGTAATGTTTAAAAGTGCCCACTCACTAATTCCTTTATTTCGAGTGATTTAGTGATAGAAACTTTCGTGGTTGCTCGAGGTGCCGAGGAAAGAAAGAGAGACGTGCTGGGAGGGGAGACGAGCGTTGCAAACTTTCCAAAAGCTTCTTCAAAGTTCAAGCTTCAAGAAAGGTTAGTAAACTTCTATACTCATAATAGTTTTTAATTACGTGTACTTGCTCTTTGTCTAGGTTAGTAAAAACCTGTTTTTACTTGAAAAGAAAATTTTTAAAATTCCGCCGCTTTCTTAAACCCTAGATCAATTCCAACAATGGAGGCCATGGACGCCTCTGACCTGGCCATGGACGCCTCTGACCCGGCCATGGACGCCTCTGACCCGACCATGGACGCCTCTGACCCGGCCATGGACGCCTCTTACCCGGCCATGGAGGCTACGGACGCCTCTGACCCGGCCGTGGAGGCCATGGACGCCTCTGACCCGGCCATGGACGCCTCTGACCCGACCATGGACACCTCTGACCCGGCCATGGAGGCCAGGGATGCCTCTAACCCGGCCATGGACGCCTCTGACCCGGCCATTGACGCCTCTGACCCGACCATGGAGGCCAGGGATGCCTCTGAGGCGGCCACGGCAACGAGGGCCGGCTCTGAGGTGGCCGTACGCTGGGAGAGATTGGCCGAGGCTATTTGAGCCGGCCATTGGCCGAGGCTGGCCCTAGGGCCGGCCAATGGCCGAGGCTGGCCCTAGGGCCGGCCAATCGCCGAGGCTATTTGAGCCGGCCATTGGCCGAGGCTGGCTCTAGGGCCGGCCAATGGCCGAGGCTATTTGAGCCGGCCTTTTGGCCGAGGCTGGCTCTAAGGCCGGCCAATGGCCGAGGATAACCAGGCTCGGCCATTGGCCGAGGATGGCCAATGGCCGAGTATAGCCAGGCTCGGCCATTGGCCGAGGATGGCCGATGGCCGAGGATAGCCGAGGTCGGCCATGGAGTTGGAGGTCGAGCTCATGAGGCCGGATGTCGGCCATGGAGCAGGAGGCCGAGCTCATGAGGCCGAAGGTCGGCCATGGAGCTACAGACCGAGCTCATGAGGCCGGAGGTCGGCCATGGAGCTGGAGGCCGAGCTCTTGAGGCCGGAGGTCGGCCATAGAGCTGGAGGCCGTGCTCATGAGGCCGGAGGTCGGCCATGGAGCTGGAGGCGGAGCTCATGAGGCCGGAGGTCGGCGATAGATCTGGAGGCCGAGCTGATGAGGACGTAGGTCGGCCATGGAGCTGGAGGCCGAGCTCAAGAGGCCGGAGGTCGGCCATGCGTCGGGGGAGTCCCGGGGTGGTCGCCATCGTGGCTGCTGCTGCTATACCGGGCCGAGATGGACCGGTAACATTAGCCCCCCGAGTTTCCGGTCGAACTTAGGTCGAGTGGAAACTCAAAATCTACGCTTTCATGCGGATGAAGCGATTACAAAGTCTAGTGAGTCCGGGCATGAGTTTAAGGGTGGAAGCTGCGACAGTCACGGCTTGCTAGCGTACGCGACGAATTCCTTGAAGTCCCCACTTCGAATTAGGGAATCTATTTGCTTCCTAAGCATGTAGCATTCTGTCGTTGCGTGCCCGTGGTCTCGATGATATTTGCATTGTTTGCTCCTGTCCCTCGTCGCGGGGTCCGTCTTTTACGGGGCCAGCGAGCCTAGCTTTTCCCTGTGTAAGCTCAGGATCCGGTCAGGCGTCGCGTTGAGTGGGATGAATGATTGCTTTGGGGCCGGAGAAGGATGGTCATTAGGGACTCGACCGTTTCTACGCCTCTTCCTTCGCGAGCCGGGACCGGTGGCCGGTGTCATAGGTGTGACAGCGCGCTTCTTGTTGGATACGCGGTCAGCAGCGTTGGGTGGTTGACGCCCCAAGATGACTTCTCTCTCGATCCCGCGTTGGGCAATGAGTTTTTCTCTCAAGTCGCTCCCATGAGATTCCCTTCGGGAATTGAGGCGATCTCTCAAGTCTCCGGTGGCCGTCCCTATTACTTTAGGCAAAGATACGTCACTCGAGTGACGTCCTCGATAGACGCCACATCCATCGACTTTGTCATCTCCCCGGGGGTTTCGGACGCGGATGGTGAGCTTAGAGCGTCCCTTTTGGGACTCAGAGGTCGAGCATCCCCGAGTATTACTCGACACCTGACGCCTTGACGTGTTCGCCCGAGGGTGTCCACTCGAGGGCGCGTGCGCGTGCTCATTAGAAAGTTGACGTCTAGACGCGGTCGCCCGAGGGTGTCCCCTTGGAAGCGTGCGCGTGCGTCCCCTTTCGTGAAAAGCGTGATGGAGGTCGGTCTCGTTGGTTCCCGACTCCGCCACGTAATCGGGGTCTTTCTCGTCGTGGTTGACGTCGTCGATGTTGTTGGAGTCGAGGAGGTCGGCGATGAGCGTGCCGCTGACGCTGGGGCGGTCTAGGAGGTCGGCGAGCCTTCGAGCCGTGTCCTCTCGGATTGCGGCCTCAGGGTCATTCGTCGGGTCTCGAGGCTGGATCTCATTATCATGAGGTTTCCCTTCGAAACGGTGCGCGGAGCTTTGGAGCTCGTGCAACGAGCTAGTCGCTCGGGCGCCCACGGAGGTGGCGGGGACACGACTCATCTCTCGAGAGTCGTAGAAGTAGCGAAAATGTGGAATGGAAGGGAGAGCGCGCTAAGGTCGGTGGTCCCCTCCTTCTAGCGCCAAAATCTTGTCGCTGTTTTTCGGACAATGATTTAGGAGCCCCAAACGGTTCGACCGAAGGCCGGACCAAGTGGTCGCGTTCGGGCTCGAGCGTGTCGGACTCGGTGTCCCGAGTCTTCCCTTAGCTGTGAATGTCCCTTGAGTTCGTCCAAGCGCCTGAAAAGGAAGAGAGACCACGTGAACTACCAAGGGGAAACAAAGGGGGTGCCTCTGTTTACCTCTCCGACGCTCAACATTAGTGGGATTGAGGTGGAGTATAGATGTTTTAGAGGATGAGAGGCCAAAGATGAGCGAAACGAGTGAAGTATGAGTTCGACAGCGTTTCGGGACTAAAAAATGGGTTACCTGGACCAGGGGAGATCCCCCGTCATTTATAGGCGACCAAGGGGCATTTTGGGCATCCCCTTGGCCGAGGGCCGGCTCTGAGGCGGCCATGGAGGACATGGACGCCTCTGACCCGGCCATGGAGGCCTTGGACGCATCTGACCCGGCCATGGATGCCTCTGACGCCTCTGACCCGGCCATGGAGGCCATGGACGCCTCTGACCCGGCCATGGAGGCCATGGACGCCATTGACCCAGCCATGGACGCTTCTGACCAGGCCATGGAGGCCAGGGATGCCTCTGACCCGGCCATGGAGGCTATGGACGCCTCTGACCCGACCATGGACGCCTCTGACCCGACCATGGAGGCCAGGGATGCCTCTGAGGTAGCCACGGTGACGAGGGCCGGCTCTGAGGTGGCCGTGCGCCGGGAGAGATTGGCCGAGGCTATTTGAGCCGGCCATTGGCCGAGGCTGGCCCTAGGGCCGGCCAATGGCTGAGGCTATTTGAGCCGGCCATTGGCCGAGGCTGGCTCTAGGGCCGGCCAATGGCCGAGGCTATTTGAGCCGGCCTTTTGGCCGAGGTTGGCTCAAGGGCCGGCCAATGGCTGAGGATAGCCAGGCTCGGCCATTGGCCGAGGATGGCGGATTGCCGAGGATAGCCAGGCTCGGCCATTGGCCGAGGATGCCCGATGGTCGAGTATAGCCGAGCTCGGCCTTTGGCGGAGGTGAAGCTCATGAGGCCGGAGGTCGGCCATGGAGCTGGAGGCCGAGCTCATGAGGCCGGAGGTCGGCCATGGAGCTGGAGGCCGAGCTCATGAGGCCGGAGGTCGGCCATGGAGCTGGAGGCTGAGCTCATGAGGCCGGAGGTCGGCCATGGAGCTGGAGGCCGAACTCATGAGGCCGGAGGTCGGCCATGGAGCTGGAGGCCGAGCTAATGAGGGCGGAGGTCGGCCATAGAGCTGGAGGCCGAGCTCATGAGGCCGGAGGTCGGCCATGGAGCTGGAGGCCGAGCTCATGAGGCCGGAGGTCGGCCATAGAGCTGGAGGCCGAGCTCATGAGGCCGGAGGTCGGCCATTTAGCTTGAGGCCGACCTCATGAGGCCGGAGGTCGGCCATGCATCGGGGGAGTCCTGGGGTGGTCGCCATCGCGACCGCCGCTGCTATACCGGGCCGAGATGGACCGGTAACACTCGGTTCAAATGAATTTATTTTCTACTCAAGAATTCAACCAAATTACGATGAGCGGATCCACTGAATATTATCTATGTTTACCCTTCATGAATATCATCAGCTATTCTGGATTTACAAAATTACCATTTTACCCTTCTAGCCGTTATTTCCTAAACTCCTTTGTCGCTTGTGAATAAGTTAGAAACAATGTATTGACGAGGAGCTAACAAGTCACATTGTTTCATCCAAGGAACAAAGCATGAGGTGATATACATTGCATATCAACAATCTTGTACATGAATTACATATCTATGAGAACTTCACAAAGTTACTCATGACATCTTCACAACTTAGTACTTCGCCAATAGGCCCTGTTCGGAATCACATAGTGAGTTCAAACTCTGACTTTCTCAAATGAGAATACGTAAGTTGTGAAATGGCATGTCTAATTTCAGGATTAAGGTAAGCACGATGCAATTCATACGTAGTGACTTCGAGACATAAGAGGTTAAATGGTTTGTTCTTATTTTGTCTCTAGAAGTGCATTGGTCAATTCAGTACCTTCGGAAGATACCTAGAAGAACTATAGAGTCTCCAACTCTCAATGCCTCATAACCAGACATCATAGATTCTCCTAACAATCATACTGAGGTCAATAGTCCTTTGACCCTTAGATTGCGAATATATCGTTTTAAGCAAACTACGAAGAGTTTGATCATGCAAATCTACATTTGTCTCTTCGTAAGTTGTTAAGGTTGTTTATGGACTAAAAGACTAAGGTTTTATCATAAAGCTTCAGACAAGGAAGATTGAATGAACGTTTCAACTTTTATTAATAAATAAGCAGTTACAAGCAATGTTGTCGCTGTTTTTCGGACAACAATTTAGGAGCCTAAAGTCGTTAGACCCAAGGCCAGACCAAGTGGTCTAACTTCGGCTCGAGCGTTTCGGACTTGGTATCCCAAGTCGTCCCTTCGCTGTGAATGTCCCTTGAGTTCGTTCAAGTACCTGAAAAGGAAGAAATAACAGGTGAATTAGGAAGGGAAACCAGAGGGGGTGCCTCTGTTTACCTCTCCGACGCTCAACATTAGTAGGATTGAGGTGGAGTATAGAGGTTTTGGAGGTGGTGAGAGGCCAAAGATGAGTGAAACGAGTGAAGTATGAGTTCGACAGCATTTCGGGACTCAAATTTTGATTACCTGGGTCAAGGGAGGGACCCTTGTATTTATAGGCGGCCAAGGGATGTTTGGGGAACCCCTTGACCGAGTGAACATTTTGGGTCAGCCATTGGCCGACTAAAAGCTTGGGTTGGCCAATGGCCGGCTGAACATGTGGAGTTGACTCGGCCAATGGCCGAGTGAACAGCCTGGCCGATTGAAGATTTCACTCGGCCATTGGCCGAGTGAACAGCCTGGCCGGCTGAAGATTTCACTCGGCCATTGGCCGAGTGAACAGCCTGGCCGGCTGAACATTTCACTCGGCCATTGGCCGAGTGAACAGCCTGGCCGGCTGAAGATGTCACTCGGCCATTGGCCGAGTGAACAGCCTGGCCGGCTGAACATTTCACTCGGCCATTGGCCGAGTGAACAGCCTGGCCGGCTGAAGATTTCACTCGGCCATTGGTCGAGTGAACCTGCCTGGCCGGGTGAAGGTTCACTCGGCCATTGGCCGAGTGAAGGTGGCGAACCTTCGGCTGGCCATTGGCCGGCTGAGCCTTGGGTCGGCCATGGCCGGCTGAGCCTTGGGTCGGCCATGGCCCGCTGACCCTTGTGTCGGCCATTGGCCGACTGAGCCTTGGGTCGGCCATTGGCCGGCTGAGCCTTGGGCCGGCCATGGGTTGACTGGGCCATGGGCCGGCCATGGCCGGCTGAGCCTCGGGCTGGCTATTGGGTTGGGCCGGCCAGTGGCCGGCCATATGCTTGACCGGCCTGTCGCCGGCCCAAAGGTCAGTCGGCCACGTCCAAGGCCGGCACTCCAAGGCCGGCCCTCCTCCAAGGCCGGCTCTCCAAGGCCGGCACTCCATGGCCGGCTCTCCATGGCCGGCTCTCCATGGCCGGCTCTATAAGGCCGGCACTCCAAGGCCGGCCCTCCTCCATGGCCGGCTCACCATGGCCGGCCCTCCTCCAAGGCCGGCCCTCCTCCATGGCCGGCTCTCCAAGGCCGGCCCTCCTCCAAGGCCGGCTCTCCAAGGCCGGCACTCCATGGCCGGCTCTCCATGGCCGGCTGTCCAAGGCCGGCACTCCAAGGCCGGCCCTCCTCTAAGGTCGGCCCTCCTCCAAGGCCGGCCCTCCTCCAAGGCCGGCTCTCCATGGCCGGCTCTCCATGGCCGGCCCTCCTCCAAGGCCGGCCCTCCTCCATGGCCGGCTCTCCATGGCCGGCCCTCCTCCAAGGCCGGCCCTCCTCTATGGCCGGCTCTCTAAGGCCGGCACTCCAAGCCGGCCTTCCTCCAAGGCAGGCCCTCCTCCATGGCCGGCTCTCCAAGGCCGGCACTCCAAGGCCGGCCCTCCTCCAAGGCCGGCCCTCCTCCATGGCCGGCTCTCCATGGCCGGCCCTCCTCCAAGGCCGGCCCTCCTCCATGGCCGGCTCTCTAAGGCCGGCACTCCAAGGCCGGCCCTCCTCCAAGGCCGGCTCTCCAAGGCCGGCACTCAATGGTCGGCTCTCCATGGCCGGCTCTCCAAGCCCGGCACTCCAAGGCCGGCCCTCCTCTAAGGTCGGCCCTCCTCCATGGCCGGCTCTCCATGGCCGGCCCTCCTCCATGGCCGGCTCTCCATGGCCGGCCCTCCTCTAAGGCCGACCCTCCTCCATGGCCGGCTCTCCAAGGCCGGCCCTCCTCCAAGGCCGGCCCTCCTCCCTGGCCGGCTCTCCAAGGCCGGCACTCCAAGGCCGGCCCTCCTCCAAGGCCGGCCCTCCTCCATGGCCGGCTCTCCATGGCCGGCCCTCCTCCAAGGCCGGCTCTCCTCCATGGCCGGCTCTCTAAGGCCGGCACTCCAAGGCCGGCCCTCCTCCAAGGCCGGCTCTCCAAGGCCGGCACTCCATGGCCGGCTCTCCATGGCCGGCTCTCCAAGGCCGGCACTCCAAGGCCGGCCCTCCTCTAAGGCCGGCCCTCCTCCATGGCCGGCTCTCCATGGCCGGCCCTCCTCCAAGGCCGGCCCTCCTCCATGGCCGGCTCTCCATGGCCGGCCCTCCTCCAAGGCCGGCCCTCCTCCATGGCCGGCTCTCCAAGGCCGGCACTCCAAGGCCGGCCCTCCTCCAAGGCCGGCCCTCCTCCCTGGCCGGCTCTCCAAGGCCGGCACTCCAAGGCCGGCCCTCCTCCAAGGCCGGCCCTCCTCCATGGCCGGCTCTCCATGGCCGGCCCTCCTCCAAGGCCGGCCCAACCTTGCTCACTCGGCCAAGGGGGTCTTCAAACCACCCCTTGGCTGCCCATAAATACAGGGGCCGCTCCCCTAGTCCAGGTAATCCGAATTTGAGTACTGAAACGCTGTTGAACTCGTACCTCGCTCGTTTCTCTCAAGTCTCGACCTCTAAACACTGAACCCTCTACAAACCACCTCAATCCTACTAATGTTGAGCGTCGGAGAGGTAAACAAAGGCAACCCCTCTGTTTCCCCTTTGTAGTTCACACCTTCTTTGCTTGCTTTTCAGGTGCCTGGACGAGACAGATACCATAGACAGCTAAGGGAAGACTTGGGATACCAAGTCCGACACGCTCGAGTCGAGACGAGACCACTTGGTCCGGCCTCGGGTCTAACCGTCTGCGACTCCTAAATCGTTGTCCGAAAAACTGCGACAACATCTTCGGCTTGACCGACATCATCTTCAAATCAGCATTGGACAGGATGAAGCTGACCGGATTGAAACCGACCCCAATCTCGACCCCACTCTTCGGCTTCTCCGGGGAGAGGGTCATGACGGAAGGAACCATCGACCTCCCGGTCACCTTCGGAACACCGGGGGGGGCTCGAGGCCACTCGCATCGTATCCTTCCTAGTTGTGGACCAGCCCTCAGCGTACAACATCATCATAGGCCGCCCGACTGTCAACCGGCTGAAGGCCATAACGTCCACCTATCACCTGATGATGAAGTTCCCAACTGAGAAGGGGATTGCCATCATGTTGGGAGACCAATCGATGGCGAGGATGTGCTACGTCCAAGGCGTGGACGGGAAAGGGAAGGAAAAGACGGTGAGCGCCATCCATTAGCTCGGTCAAGCTGCAGAACTTGGCACGGCAGTGGAAGCCCGCTCCCGTTTCTCATTATGTCATTTTATTTCCAGTTTTAAGACAATCTCGAATTTCAATAAGGCCAATGGCCTAGGGATGTAATTTTGTGACTATTTCTACATGGTAATTAGATTACATTTCACCTCAAAATATTTATCTTGTTGCATTATAATTTCTAGTCTCCTCTACGAGTACACGAGAAACTCGGGGGGCTAATGGGAAACAATGCTCAACGAAACTAGAGCTCGCTCGCTCAACAAAAAAAAAGAAAAAACTCAAAAACAAAGACGTGCAAATCGATTATGCCTTCGGTGGCGAATCGAGAACATAAGACGCGCACAATACAGCAAAGTCGTGCAAATCGATTATGCCTTCGTTGGCAAGTCGAGAAAATAAGATGCGCACAACACAAAAAAGTGGTGCTAATCGATCACGCCTTCATTGGCAAGTCGAGAAAATAAGACACGCACAATAAAGTCGTGCAAATCGATTATGCCTTCAGGTGGCAAATCGAGAACATAAGACGCGCACAATACAACAAAGACGTGCAAATCGATTATGCCTTTGTTGGCAAGTCGAGAAAATAAGACGCGCACAACACAAAAAAGTCGTGCTAATCGATCACGCCTTCATTGGCAAGTCGAGAAAATAAGACACGCACAATAAAGTCGTGCAAATCGATTATGCCTTCAGGTGGCAAATCGAGAACATAAGACGCGCACAATACAACAAAGACGTGCAAATCGATTATGCCTTCGGTGGCAAATCGAGAAAACAAGACGCGCACAATACAACAAAGACGTGAAAATCGATTATGCCTTCGGTGGCAAATCGAGAAAACAAGACGCGCACAATACAACAAAGACGTGCAAATAAATTATGCCTTCGGTGGCGAATCGAGAACATAAGACGCGCACAATACAACAAAGACGTGCAAATCGATTATGCCTTTGGTGGCGAATCTAGAACATAAGACGCGCACAATACAGCAAAGTCGTGCAAATCGATTATGCCTTCGTTGGCAAGTCGAGAAAATAAGACGCGCACAACACAGAAAAGTCGTGCTAATCGATCACGCCTTCATTGGCAAGTCGAGAAAATAAGACACGCACAGTAAAGTCGTGCCAATCGATCACGCCTTCATTAGCAAGTCGAGAAAATAGGACACGCACAATAAAGTCGTGCTAATCGATCACGCCTTCATTGGTAAGTCGAGAAAATAGGACACGCACGATCAACCCGAAACAATAAGTCGTCCCTCGCGACGCCAAAAGGCCGTTCCTCATGACGCAAACCCAATCCATATGAAAGCGTGGATTTTGAGTTTCCACTCGATCTATGCTCGACCAGAAACTCGGGGGGCTAATGTTGTCGGTCCGTCTCGGACCGACGGGGACTAAGGCGTCACTTCGACCCACGCGACCGGTGCAAGGCCTCGAGGGGCGAACCCTTGCCTCGGCCTTTGGCCGGCCCAAACCAATGGCCGAGCCAAGGGTCAGCCGGCCAGTGGCCGGCCGTATGCTCAGCCGGCCAGTGGCCGGCCATATGCTTGACCGGTCTGTCGCCGGCTCAAAGGTCAGTCGGCCACGTCCAAGGCCGGCACTCCAAGGCCGGCCCTCCTCCAAGGCCGGCTCTCCAAGGCCGGCACTCCATGGCCGGCTCTCCATGGCCGGCTCTCCAAGGCCGGCACTCCAAGGCCGGCCCTCCTCCAAGGCCGGCCCTCCTCCATGGCCGGCTCTCCATGGCCGGCCCTCCTCCAAGGCCGGCCCTCCTCCATGGCCGGCTCTCCAAGGCCGGCACTCCAAGGCCGGCCCTCCTCCAAGGCCGGCTCTCCAAGGCCGGCACTCCATGGCCGGCTCTCCATGGCCGGCTCTCCAAGGCCGGCACTCCATGGCCGGCCCTCCTCCAAGGCCGGCCCTCCTCCATGGCCGGCTCTCCATGGCCGGCCCTCCTCCAAGGCCGGCCCTCCTCCATGGCCGGCTCTCCAAGGCCGGCACTCCAAGGCCGGCCCTCCTCCATAGCCGGCTCTCCATGGCCGGCCCTCCTCCAAGGCCGGCCCTCCTCCATGGCCGGCTCTCCATGGCCGGCCCTCCTCCAAGGCCGGCCCTCCTCCATGGCCGGCTCTCCAAGGCCGGCACTCCAAGGCCGGCCCTCCTCCAAGGACGGCCCTCCTCCATGGCCGGCTCTCCAAGGCCGGCACTCCAAGGCCGGCCCTCCTCCAAGGCCGGCCCTCCTCCATGGTCGGCTCTCCATGGCCGGCCCTCCTTCAAGGTCGGCCCAACCTTGCTCACTCGGCCCAGGGGGTCTTCAAACCACCCCTTGGCTGCCCATAAATACAGGGGCCGCTCCCCTAGTCCAGGTAATCCGAATTTGAGTACTGAAACGCTGTCGAACTCGTACCTCGCTCGTTTCTCTCAAGTCTCGACCTCTAAACACTAAACCCTCTACAAACCACCTCAATCCTACTAATGTTGAGTGTTGGAGAGGTAAACAGAGGCAACCTCTCTGTTTCCCCTTTGTAGTTCACACCTTCTTTGCTTGCTTTTCAGGTGCCTGGACGAGACAGATACCATAGACAGCTAAGGGAAGACTTGGGATACCAAGTCCGACACGCTCGAGTCGAGACGAGACCACTTGGTCCGGCCTCGGGTCTAACCGTCTGCGACTCCTAAATCGTTGTCCGAAAAATTGCGACAACACAAGGCATACAAAAGGAAACAAATCCAAGCCTTCTAGAAGGCTGCCTTGGCCGTGTGGAATAAGAGGGAAATGGGCAATATTTGCTCATGAATATGTGATATTCTATAGAAGAGGAAACTACCTTATTGAAGGTGAGACCTCTCCTATAAATAGGAGCCTCATTCCACACATTTCAATCATCCCACATAAGTTAGAGATTGAGAGCTTCTCTCTCTAGACCTTGTGGCCGACCCTATCTCTCTCTCTCTAGTCATTTTCGGTTTTTGTTTTGGCACCTAGGTCCTCATTTGACCTAGAGTTTAGCTCTGCGACTTCAAGACTCGTTCTTAAGTCGTAGTGTTTAAAAGTTCCCACACACTAATTCCTTTTTATCTCGAGTGATTTAGTGATAGAAACTTTCGTGGTTGCTCGAGCTGCTGAGGAAAGAAAGAGAGACGTGCTGCGAGGGGAGACGAGCGTTGCAACTTTCTAAGAGCTTCTCAAAGATCAAGCTTCAAGAAAGGTTAGTAAACTTATTAGCTCATATTGGTTTTTAATTACATGTACTTGCACTTGTATAGGTTAGTAAAAACTGTTTTACTTGTAAAAGAAAATTTTTAAAATTCCGCCGCTTATCGAATCGTTAATTATTTTCTTAAACCCTAGATCGATTCCAACAAATGGTATCAGAGCTATGGTCAAAGAGATGCATGTACATGTTTTTTAAAATTATGAGCTTGAAAATCGTTTTCGAAAGTTTACTAATTTTGTGACAAGTTAGAATTGCAATCTTAGTTTTTTTTAAATTTAATGCTCTTGTCTTTAAATTAAAAAGCATGTTGATTTTCTATGAGTTTGGGATGTTTTTAAAACACAGTAGAATCAGTTCTAAAAGTTTTTAATTTTTTATATTGAAAAACGTGTTTTAAAGGTTTGAGAAATTTCGGTAAATTTTGTGACTAGTTACCTTGTCTTTCTAGTTTCTTTTATTTACCGTATTCGTTTTATGCTTGTTGTTATTTCTTTTATTCTATGTTATTACCCTGCTAATAAAACACAAATAAAAGCTTTAAACAACATCTTAAAACGTTCCGTTACACTTGATTCTTTTTCGCACCTAAAAAGGACCAAGCTTTAATTTATTTCTTTTTCTTCGAGCTGGAGTAAACCCGCATTAAAAGTGGCACAACTCTCTGTTCAGAAATCGAAATTTAGTGATTCTTGAATCAAATTTAAACCTCTGTCTGTCCTCTGTCCAATGCTACCAGTTTCGGCTCAAAAGGACATCGGAGCCGCCAGATATGGCGATTTTACTCCGAGGTGCGCGGCTGTCTGAAACTCCAGTTTTTTAGAAATCCGGATTTTCAAACCCCACTACCATGAGTTATAAAACTCTAATGAGAAACTTTTCTTGAGCAAAAATGTTTTTCATATGATTATAAACATGATGTGTAAGATTAAAATGTTTTGATTTTTGAAAGTTTAATTGAAATTGAATTTTTACAAAACTAGTTTGAATTTTGAAAAACCGTTTTCACTTTCAACCTTGAAAAATATTTTGTCATCCAAATCCAATAAATTTTCAAAATGTTTTCAAAACTATATCTATATCACATATGTTCAAAATCTATATGCTCTTGAAAATTTGAGTGGGAGGTCTCCTTGTAGACAAGCCGGAAAATAAAAAGATGTGTAATCTCAAACTTTCAAGTGTTCGAGTGAGTTGAAGTTCACACTTCCCTCACGCACTTTCCCGAAATAGAAAATAGGAAAAGATCGAGTATGTACCTTGTGCCTTTATGCACTAATACTGCTCTGAACATGTCGATCTAGAATTCTCTTCTAGTTGTCCGCTCTGTCGCTCTCTAACTAGGAAATCTGTTTCCGAAATTATAAGAGTCGATGAACCAACTCCAAAAACTAAGTGGGAGGGTTATATTCGTTGTTTGTAACCCACGATCCCCAACACTAATGAAAGATGCAATAACGTGGGACTAAGAGCCGCTCTTGCGACCCTCACTTAAATGTGAGTACTCCAAGGCGTTATTGCTTCGATCATTGCTCAATGAGCTACGTCCGAGAGTGATGCAATGATGACAAGGCCTCCCCTTGGGGGATTGTTTTTCAAAGCTGATCTTTTGGACTAAGTGGTTGGTTGCACACTTAGGCTCAATCCCTAGTAATCCTCCCTTGAGGCTCTGCGAAAGGATGTGAGTGATCAAACCAATTTACAAGGTGGCTAGTCAAAAATGATGTATTGACATCTTGGCTAAGCATTAATGATGTGTCATTTACTTATAAAAGGAGATTTTTTGCGGCCTTCTCTTGAGGGAGTAAATTATCGTTTGGTTTATAACACCTTTGGATTTTATAAAAGTCTTAATAAAACTTAAATCCTAAACAAAAGACTAATCATAAACTTGTTTCAACTTATATAGGCAATATGTCTCTCAACCATCTCTCTATCTTTCTTTCCTCGATCAAACTCGAAAACGAAAACTACGTAGATTCGAAACGTAACCTCGACATAATACCTACCGTTACCGAGCACAAATGGGTACTCACCACCCCGTGTCCTCCTCTGACGAATGATGATTCAACTCAAGAGGACAATGACAACTTAGCGGCCTGGCTTCGATCCGATGAGATTGTGAGGTGCTATATCTTGGCATCTATGAACAATATGCTGAAAGAGCAACATCGTGACATCGAGACTGCCGTTGACATGCTCTACAATCTCCTTGAGATGTTTGGAGGGCAAAGGCGTCAAACAAGGCAACAAGCAGTCCGACTGTTTATGAACTGTCGCATGAAGGCTAGGACTCATGTTGGAGACTTTATGATATTGATCATTAGTCATCTGAGTAAAATGGAAATTCTAGGATCTGAGATTGATGGGAAGAATGTCATAGATGTGATCTTAGAAACTCTCCCCGCATCTCTTGATACCTCCAAGATGAACTACTCCATTAACAAGCTAGAGTACACTGTTACCAAGCTTATGGAGGAACTTCACACTGCTGTAGGTCTCACTAAGAGAAAGAGGAATCAAGGAGAGGCACATGCTACTGAGCACAAAGCCTCCGCCTCTGGAACTGTGAAGAGACCTTACAAGGCCGATAAAAAGGACTGTCCTGCCTATCTCAAAGCAAAGGAACATAGTATTGTACTAGTTACTGAAGCATGCTTAGTAGCTGATAATGTATCAACGTGGATTCTTGACTCCGCTGCTACTAACCATATTTGTTGTTCCTTGAATGGTTTCAAGAAAACCAAAAGCTTAGATGAAGGCGAGTTTTGTTTCAAATGGGGTGATGGGAGCCTGGTGTCTGCGAAGGCTGTGGGATCCGTGACGCTGTCTTTTGAAGACCGCACTTTAAACTTGAATAATGTTTATTTTGTTCCTACCTTTGGGAAGAACTTAATATCCGTTGCTCGTCTTCTAGAGCAAGATTATTGTTTAAAGTTCATTAAGAATGGAATTCGTATTTCGTTTCCTAATAATTCTTTTGTCATTGATGCATGTATGAAGAATGCTCTTTTCTACATCTATCCCACTAAACCTTCTCTTTTAGACACCGAAATAGATATAGATCTAATTAAGGGAGCCAAAGAGGATCAAACTTTCTGAATCCTCCGATCTAACAAAATCAACATACCTCTGGCACTTAAGACTTGGTCATATCTGTCTAGATAGGATTAAGAGACTTGTGAGGGATGGTCCACTCCAAGCCTCTGCAATAGGTTCACTACCTACTTGTGAATCCTGTATAGAAGGAAAATTGACTAAGCGACCTTTCTCCGATAAGGGTCGAAGAGCCACTGAGTTGCTGGAACTAATACATTCTGATGTACGTGGTCCGCTCAACCAACAGGCACGTAGAGGATACGAATACTTCGTTACCTTCACTGATGATTACTCAAGATATGGGTTTGTCTATTTGCTTAAACACAAATCCGAGACCTTTAACGTATTTAAGGTCTTTAGGGCTTTAGTGGAAAAGCAAACTGGCAAAGTGATCAAAACCCTTCGATATGATCGAGGTGGTGAGTATATGTCTGGAGAGTTCGATGACTTTCTTAAAGAAGAAGGTATCGCTTCTCAGCTTACCGCACCTGGCACACCTCAACAAAACGGAGTGTCAGAGAGAAGAAACCGAACTCTTATGGAGATGGTTAGATCAATGATGAGTTACTCATCACTCCCGCTTTCCTTTTGGGGATATGCCCTGGAAACAGCCGCCTACATTCTGAACCAAGTTTCGTCTAAAACGGTTCCTGGTACTCCTTATGAGAGATGGACTGGGCGTAAAGTGAATCTTGGCCGCATCCGAATTTGGGGTTGCCATGCACACGTGCTAAGGCAAAAGACTAGCAAGTTGGCTAGTAGGTCAGAATTGTGCCTGTTTGTAGGATATCCGAAGGAAACCAAAGGTTTTACTTTCTATAGTCCCGAAGACGATAAGACTTTCGTTAGCACGAATGCTCGTTTCCTTGAGGAGGACTTTATGAAGGATGCGAAACCTAGAAGCAAAATTGTGCTTGAAGAAAAGTTGGGTGAGGAAACTTCTGTTGTCGGTCATTTTTGGAAAACCCGAGACGCCAAGAAGGCACGTCGCTCAAAGGGCCGATGGTCAGGGCGGAGGTCCTGAAGAGCGGCAGGTCTTCAAGCCCTCGCCTAAACTCTTGACTCCTCGAGTCGAGCTTCGCTCCTCGAGTCGAGCCTTGAGTCAATCTCCTCGAGTCGAGCTTCGCTCCTCGAGTCGAGCCTCGAGTCAATCTCCTCGAGTCGAGCTTCGCTCCTTGAGGCGTGCCTTGAGTTGTTCCTCGAGTTGAGCCTCGAGTCGGTCTCCTCGAGTCGAGCTTCACTCCTCGAGTCGAGCCTCGACTCGCTCCTCGAATCGAGTCAGTCTCGCCAAGTGGAAACCTTCATATTTCATGTGGCAAGAATGGTATTCGAAGGCCCGCAAGAGTCCGGCAAGACGAGCCATTCGCCGCGCGCATAGCAAGCTGCGCCGGCCAGCCGCGCAGCAAGCAGCGCGCCGCGCCAGGCACACGCGCGCCGCGCCAGATGACCCGCGCGCCGCGCCCCCTGCGCCGCACGCCGCGCGTTGTGCGCCGCTCTTTGTGCGCCGCGCGCGCCGTGTGCCTCCACTTGATGCCACATGCGTTCCTAGTCCCACATGGACGAAAAAGAAGCCTTCTAAGGCCCCCAAACACCTATAAATACCCTCTCTCATTGAGGGGAAATATCATCCCATTCTTTCTCAAGGAACTTGAGACTTCTCTCCGCTTCTCTAGATGCCATCCTTGGCCTGAAGCGGATTCTCCACGATTTCTCGCTCTCGGAGATTCTGAAGCGCTTTCCGGGGACTCCCGAGTGCCGCCTCTCTTGATCGAGCGATTAATCTTGAGCCCACGAGTGCTCTAACGGTTTTCTACTGAAAATCGTCTACGCGTCTAGCCCCCTAGATGCGTCCGCCATTTCTAACAAGAAATCGCCTACGCGTCCGGCATTTCCGACTAGGAATCGCCTACGCGTCCGGAATCTCCGCCACAACAAGGAACTCTTGACTTAGAGTCTTCCACGTCTCCAAAAGAGAGAAAACACACATTCTCTCTCGCGCCTACGCGATCTCCGAAGTTCTGAGACGCCGCCGACGACTCCTCGCGCCCCGTCTCCTTCGTCGAGCACGCTTCTCCACCATGGCTCCGCGCCTCATACAGCGTTCTACACACTTGAACTACGTTCTGACCTGATCCCACACACGGGTACATAGGCAGCCGACAACCAAGGCACGGTCACTCCCCCTCCTCACCCCCTACCTCTCCCGAGAGGCGGGTTGATCGGAGAAAACCCTAGCTCGAGACTATCGAGTTCACACTCTTGGCCCGGGTGCGATCACTTGGTCCGGCCTTGGATCGAACCGCCCGAGGTAATAAATAGTTGTTCATTTTCGTGCGACAACATTTTGGCGCTAGAAGGAGGGGACTTCCCGACCTGTTCAGCCCGAAATCCCTTCTGTTCATCTTCTTCTTTTCTTCTGCAAACTCAACTTTCTCGAACTTGAGAAACGATGAGTATCCAACCACCCGTACGTTCTGAGGGCGTGAACAACCCCGAAAACGTCACGGGGACCAAGAAATACTTCTTGCGCTCCCGAGCGCATGGTGACGAAGAGTCGCTCCACGAAGAGAGCTCGACCCGCTCACCATCTCCATCTCCTGATAGCAGGGACAACAGCATCATGGAGTTAGAGGAGAGTATCCGCCAACTAAAGGCGAGGAACGCAAGGTACCACAGCGAACTGGCTGCGAAGCAACCTATGCGTGAGACGATAATCCCCAACGGGGATCCTGAGAACCTCAACGAGGACCGCCGCGACCGCGACCCTGATTACGAGGGTACTTGCGATTTAGAGGATATCGAGACTTCTCTCACGAAGGACGGGGAACACCCCGCCGTGTTTGAAGCCGGTCCTTCGAATCCCCTACCCCGGACGGGCGACGCGCCGGCAGCTTCTCAAGAGGGAAATTCCCGACGTTTGGCCTTCGACCGACTAGGTCAAAGGGAGAATGTTACGGAGAGTCAGGGCACGCGGAGAGCGCGCCATCGCAGACGAAGCCTGCGCCTCTATACGACAAGCCCAGATCTTAGGGATCACCTCACCGCCCAACGCATCAAGCGTGGCGATGACCTAAGGGAGCGACTAAGCTCTCGGCCAAACGTCCCCGCAGCAGCCCCAACTAACGGGAACCGCCGCACGGGTCAAGGGTCAAATGAAAGACGACAGGTGACTCCTCCCGAACAGGGAGTTACTCCGACTACCGGTCTCGATGTGATCACAATGATCCACAATCTTCGAAATGAAGTACGAGATCTCCGAGAACACGGAATAGGAGGACGTGCCTATGGGGTAGTTGAGGAGAAGTCCTCGCCTTTCACGGCTCAGATATTGGCCGAGGTATGTACGGGAAATTTCAAACTCCCGAACCTCGCTCCATATAATGGAAAAGCAGATCCTGCTTACCACATCCAGCACTATGAAACCTGGATGACGATGCAGGGTGTCACTCCCGGCGCTATGTGCCAAGCTTTTAGTCTTACCCTCGCCGGACCCGGCTTCGAGTGGTTCAAGAACTTAAGGCCGGGAAGCATCTGCTCGTTCAAAGACCTGAAGGACATGTTCCTAGCACGGTTCGCTACGTCTATGGTCCAAAACAAGACCAAGATGTACCTGTGGTCAATCAGGCAAGAGGATGGCGAGTCTCTTAGACGATACCTCGCCCGATTCACTGAAGAATCGAATAAGGTCGACCGCTTTGACGACAAAGACGCAATCACCGCCATCACTGAAGGCTTGCGCACAAGTGACTTCCTTAAGTCCATCGTCGGCCGTGTCCCTTCTACCATGGCCGAGTTAATGACTCGAGCCAAGACCTTCATGGGAGTCGAAGATTACCTCGATGGTCGCAAGGGCAATGATCAAAGCCCTCACCACCGAGACGAGCCTAGCAACGAGCAAGGAAACTCCCGTAAAAGGCGAAACAGAGGAGGTCAGACTTTTAATAGACGACCTCCGATGCCCCAGAAGCCGCGACTTGCGGAAGACTTTAAGGGCTACTCGTCGTTCACACCGTTGAACACAATGCCGTAGCAAATCCTAGCTTTAGCGCGTGACAAGTTCACTCCCCCGGCTCCAATGAACAAAGATCCCGCGACTCGCGATAGATCTAAATATTGCGAGTTGCATCAGGAATACGGTCACTTGACCTCTGAATGCTATAGTCTTTAAAGGCAGATCGAGGCATTGATCCAACGGGGTGAGCTAAAAGAGTTCATGTTACGCATGATTAGCGCTGCGGGCCCCACCTCGAACAGACCACAGTCTGGCAGGGGAGGAGGAACAGCCGCTTCTGCCGACCGAACCACGGCTACTTCCAATGCCAATCCACAACTCCACGTTGTGACCACCATATTGGGAGGTCCACAAGATGGAGATTCGGCCCGACAACGGAAAAAATTCCTAAGGGCCGTGGCTCGAGAAGACGCTGCTATGCACGTCAACCTCACGTATGAAGAACCTCCGTCCGTGCATCACGAGACGATGCATTTCACCAACAAAGAGGCCAAGCGAGTTGTGCATCCGCACAATGACGCAATTGTGCTCAAAGCCCAAGTAGCTAATAACTTGGTGAAAAGAGTTCTCATCGACAACGGCAGTGCTGCCGACATAATCTTCAAGTCCACCCTAGAGCGCATGAAGCTCGGGGGGCTACGCCCAACTCCGACCCAAACGCCTCTATTCGGGTTCACTGGGGAGAGAGTCATGACCGAAGGCATCATCGATCTACCGGTCACCTTCGGAACTCCTGGAAGCATTGAAGTCGTTCACATGGTCCCATTCCTAATGGTCGACCAAGAGTCCCCCTACAACGTAATCGTTGGGCGACCCACGTTGAACCGGCTAAGGGCAATCACTTCAACATACCACCTACTGGTGAAGTTCCCTACCAAGAATGGAATCGGCATCATGGCTGGAGACCAATCCCAAGCCAGAATATGTTACATCCAAGGAATCGATGGAAAGACTGCTAAAAAGACGGTTAACACGATCTCTCAACTTAGAGATAGCGTCGAGTCGACCAAGGTCCTCCGAGAAGT
Source organism: Urtica dioica subsp. dioica (assembly GCF_054948205.1). NCBI lineage: Eukaryota > Viridiplantae > Streptophyta > Magnoliopsida > Rosales > Urticaceae > Urtica > Urtica dioica. The sequence continues at coordinate 23,269,950 of NC_142761.1, read as the reverse complement.
CCATAAAGACACCTGCATGACACCCAAGTGCAAGGTAACGGCGTCCTCATCAGGGACCCCACACGGTCTACCAGGTCATACATGGACGAGACACCGATCTATCGCCTGTGGAATGCGGAACACTGGAAGAGAGTACTACCACTAGCCAGCGATCCCCCCATTTTATTTCTTTGCTTTCTAAACATTCAATGAGGCCTACGAGCCAACGTTTTAGGATTTCAAATTTTTTGCAATATTAATAAAGTTCGATGTTTTTCTTTCAAAATCCACTTTATCAAAGATTTTTAATCATCAAAGATTACACTTGTAAACCCAAAACTCGGGGGGCTAGTGCCATAGGCAATGGAACGTACGCTCAAAATCCTCAAGAAAGTACGCTCCACAAAAAGAAAGCACGCTCCATCAAAACAAAACACCCGAACACAAAACGGGAACAGGCGTGCACGAAAGACGCCTCCGTGGCGCGCCGTAAGACATCCCCGAGATGCAGGCTAAAGACGCCCCCGCGGCGCGCCCAAGAGACATCCCCGAGATGCAGGCTAAAGACGCCCCCGCGGCGCGCCCAAGAGACATCCCCGAGATGCAGGCTAAAGACGCCCATGCGGCGCGCCCAAGAGACATCCCCGAGATGCAGGCTAAAGACGCCCCCGTGGCGCGCCCAAGAGACATCCCCGAGATGCAGGCTAAAGACGCCCTCGCGGCGCGCCCAAGAGACATCCCCGAGATGCAGGCTAAAGACGCCCTCACGGCGCGCCCAAGAGACATCCCTGAGATGCAGGCTAAAGACGCCCCCGCGGCGCGCCCAAGAGACATCCCCGAGATGCAGGCTAAAGACGCCCCCGCGGCGCGCCCAAGAGACATCCTAGAGATGCAGGCTAAAGACGCCTCCGCGGCGCGCCCAAGAGACATCCCCGAGATGCAGGCTAAAGCCGTCCCTCGCGACGCACTTAGGACGCCTACATGGCGCACGTAAGACGCGTAATGGCGCACATAAGACGCCTACATGGCGCACTTAAGACGTCTACATGACGCACCTAAGACGCCTACATGGCGCACTTAAGACGCCCACATGGCGCAACCAAGTCGTCCCACGTGACACACCTAAGTAACCTACATGCCGCATCTAGGCCATCCCTCACGACATGCCTACGATGCCTAAAATAACGCACGCAGCCGTCTCTAATGACGCGCTCTGAGTCACCGCAAGGCGCTGTGTATGATGACTAATCGGAACGCACCTGAACAGCCATACAAGGCGCAACTCATGTCATCTTCACCACCGCCGACTAAGCACAATCACACCCGCCTCTGAGCAAGAACCTCGCTCGGCCTGAACTAGCTGAGACCTCGCTCCTCGAGTTGAGTCATTCTCCTCGAGTCGAGCCTTGCTCCTCAAATCGAGTCAGTCTCCTCGAGTTGAGCTTCGCTCCTCGAGTCAAGTCATTCTCCTCGAGTCGATCTTCGCTCCTCGAGTCGAGTCATCCTCCTCGAGTCGAGCTTCGCTTCTCGAGTCGAGTCAGTCTCCTCGAGTTGAGCTTCGCTCCTCGAGTCAAGTCATTCTCCTCGAGTCGAGCTTCGCTCCTCAAGTCGAGTCATCCTCCTCGAGTCGAGCTTCGCTTCTCGAGTCGAGTCATTTTCCTCGAGTTGAGCTTCGCTCCTCGAGTCGAGTCAGTCTCCTCGAGTCGAGCTTTGCTCCTTGAGTCGAGTCATCCTCCTCGATTCGAGCTTCGCTTCTCGAGTCGAGTTAGTCTCCTCGAGCTGAACTTCGCTCCTCGAGTCGAGCCTTGCTCCTAAAATCAAATCATTCTCCTCGAGTCGAACTTCGCGCCTCGAGTCGAGTCTCCTCGAGTAGAGCTTTGCTCCTCGAGACAAGTCACTCTCCTCGAGTTGAGCTTCGCTCCACGAGTCGAGTCATCCTCCTCGAGTCGAGCTTCGCTCCTTGAGTCGAGTTATTCTCCTTGAAGTCGAGCTACGCTCCTTGAGTCGAGTCATTCTCCTCGAGTCAAGCCTCGCTCCTAGAGTTGAGTCACGCTCCTTGAGTCGAGTCTCGCTCCTTGGGTCAAATCATTCTCCTTGAGTCGAGCACTGCTCCTCGAGTCAAGACATCCTCCTCAAGTCGAGTCACACCCTCCTCGAATCGAGCCATGCTCCTCGAGTCGAGTCACTCTCCTCGAGTCACCCCTCTCGAGTCGAGCATCACTCATCAAGTCATTCTCCCCGAGTTGAGTCTTGCTCCTCGAATCGAGTTATACTCCTCGAGTCTAGCATCGCTCCTCGAGTGGAGTCATATTCCTTAATGACCAGCCAGTCTCCTTGAGTCGAGTCTAGCCCCTCGAGTTGAGACTTGAGTCGGCTCCCCGAGTGGAGCCTAGCCCCGCGAGTTGAGACTTGAGTCGGCTCCCCGAGTTAAGCTTCACTCCTTGAGTTGAGACTTGATTCAGTCTCCTCAAGTCGAGCTTCGCTCCTCGAGTCGAGCCTTGAGTCAGTATCCTCGAGTCGAGCTCCGCTCCTCGAATCGAGCCTTGAGTCAGTCTCCTCGAGTCGAGTACCACTCCTCGAACAAACACCTGGAGCGACCTGAAGAACAGGTCAGCCAAAATAGAGACCCGCGCTCGCGCCTGGGGAATAAGGGCCGATCTTCCGAACGCAGACGAAGAAGCGTCACCAAGGTGAGAATGGCGGATGCCCCGTGAGGCCGACTTATGCTTGATGCGTGGTCAAACTTTTAGCGTTTATCCCCGAGCAGTCGAAGCCCTCCGGTGCGGCAGAGCCTTCCGCCAGGTGCCACTCCGTCTTCTCGAAGCATCAGCCCGCAGCATCAACCTCCGTCTTCGAGACCTCGGAATGAGCACGCCTTTGCAAAATGCAAAAGTGCAGTCGCCTTCCAAGCTGGCCGAGACGGAAGCCATGATCTTCCCCTAATAGGTCACGATTACACAATCGTCACCCTGCTAGTCACCGTCGAGTCCCATGGACTCCGGATTGATGATATTATCAAACAAAACGCCATCGAAGGTTAACTCGGGCGTAACATTGCCAAAAGATCAATAAGCCGCGACACGCCGGCACGCCTCTACACAAAAGCACGCCCCACTTGCGCATGCATATCCCATTTGCTCCGGGGCTAGAGCGACGGACGCAAGTGCGTTTGCCTCGTCCACGTCGAGCTACGTCTCTTATCCGCTTGGATCCTCCTCCACGTGTCGATCACACACTCGTGTCGAGAAAGACGGAAAAGCGAGAAAGAGCACTTGCAATTGTGAGAGTATTCTTTATAATCACAAAGGCTTCGCAACAGTGAAGCTCTGGAAAGTCTATTTTCCTCAAACACCCAACTAGAAGAACAAAAAGTTCATCGCTGGGACGCCTCCCGAGCGACGAACTTGGGGGGCTAATGTTGTCGGTCGTTTTCGGAAAACTCGAGAAGCCAAGAAGGCACGTCGCTCAAAGGGCCGATGGTCAGGCCGGAGGTCCTGAAGAGCGGCAGGTCTTCAAGCCCTCGCCTAAACTCTTGACTCCTCGAGTCGAGCTTCGCTCCTCGAGTCGAGCCTTGAGTCAATCTCCTCGAGTCGAGCTTCGCTCCTCGAGTCGAGCCTCGAGTCAATCTCCTCGAGTCGAGCCTTGAGTCAATCTCCTCGAGTCGAGCTTCGCTCCTCGAGTCGAGCCTCGAGTCAATCTCCTCGAGTCGAGCGTCGCTCCTCGAGGCGTACCTTGAGTTGTTCCTCGAGTTGAGCCTCGAGTCGGTCTTCTCGAGTCGAGCTTCACTCCTCGAGTCGAGCCTCGACTCGCTCCTCGAATCGAGTCACTCTCGCCAAGTGGAAACCTTCATATTTCATGTGGCAAGAATGGTATTCGAAGGCCCGCAAGAGTCCGGCAAGACGAGCCATTCGCCACGCGCACCATGCGCCGCGCACCCGTGCACCGCGCCAGATGACCCGCGCGCCGCGCCCCCTGCGCCGCGCGCCGCTCTTTGTGCGCCGCGCGCGCCGTGTGCCTCCACTTGATGCCACATGCGTTCCTAGTCCCACATGGACGAAAAAGAAGCCTTCTAAGGCCCCCAAACACCTATAAATACCCTCTCTCATTGAGGGGAAATATCATCCCATTCTTTCTCAAGGAACTTGAGACTTCTCTCCGCTTCTCTAGATGCCATCCTTGGCCTGAAGCGGATTCTCCACGATTTCTCTCTCTCGGAGATTCTGAAGCGCTTTCTGGGGACTCCCGAGTGCCGCCTCTCTTGATCGAGCGATTAATCTTGAGCCCACGAGTGCTCTAACGGTTTTCTACTGAAAATCGCCTACGCGTCTAGCCCCCTAGACGCGTCCGCCATTTCTAACAAGTAATCGCCTACGCGTCCGGCATTTCCGACTAGGAATCGCCTACGCGTCCGAAATCTCCGCCACAACAAGGAACTCTTGACTTAGAGTCTTCCACGTCTCCAAAAGAGAGAAAACACACATTCTCTCTCGCGCCTACGCGATCTCTGAAGTTCTGAGACGCCGCCGAGGACTCCTCGCGCCCCGTCTCCTTCGTCGAGCACGCTTCTCCACCAAGGCTCCGCGCCTCATACAGCGTTCTACACGCTTGAACTACGTTCTGACCTGATCCCACACACGGGTACGTAGGCAGCCGACAACCAAGGCACGGTCACTCCCCCTCCTCACCCCCTACCTCTCCCGAGAGGCGGGTTGATCGGAGAAAACCCTAGCTCGAGACTATCGAGTTCACACTCTTGGCCCGGGTGCGATCACTTGGTCCGGCCTTGGATCGAACCGCCCGAGGTAATAAATAGTTGTTCATTTTCGTGCGACAACAGCTTCTACCTCATCTGTAAGAACTGTTCTTACCCCAACTGAAACACAACCTAACTCATCAGAATCTCGTCAAGTAGTACTTAGACGTAGTGGGAGGGCTACTCAAAAGCCTGATGGGTACATGTCTTATGGAGACTCTCTTGTAGCCGTCTCCGACATGGATGACCCTGTTTCCTATAGCCAAGCGATGGCTTGTTCTGAATAAAACCTTTGGCTTGACGCCATGAAAGTTGAAATGCACTCGATGTATGTCAACAAAGTCTGGAAACTTGTAGACCTTCCTGAAGGGATTAAACCCGTAGGGTGTAAGTGGATATACAAGAAGAAAAGGGGTCCTGATGGGAACGTCGAGACGTTCAAAGCACGACTTTTGGCGAAGCGTTATACCCAACAAGAAGGGATTGACTATGAAGAAACCTTCTCGCCAGTCGCGATGCTTAAATCCATCCGCATATTCCTATCCATAGCTGCAGCTCTCGACTATGAGATCTGGCAAATGGATGTCAAGACAGCCTTTCTGAATGGCAATCTTGACGAGCGCATTTACATGGCTCAACCAGACTGTTTCGTGGATAAAGGTCAAGAGACCAAGGTTTGTGAGTTGCTTAAATCCATTTATGGACTAAAGCAAGCATCTAGGTCATGGAATATTAGATTCGATGAAACTGTAAAGAGCTTTGGCTTTGAACAGTCAATAGATGAGCCTTGTGTTTACAAGTTAATACACGAAGGTAAAGTTGTGTTTCTGGTACTATATGTCGATGATATACTTCTCATTGGTAATGACGTGGGTAAGTTATCTGAGGTTAAGGTCTGGCTAGCAAAGCAATTCGATATGAAGGATCTAGGAGAAGCCGCGTACATTCTGGGAATCCAAATCT